>NC_045446.1:58741992-58752381 GCF_002776525.5 Piliocolobus tephrosceles | reverse complement strand
AAAAAAAATAAATAAATAAATAAAACTTTAAAACAATAAAAAGTTTATATTGAGAAAAAAAAAAAAACAAGTGATGTACAAGTGGATTATCAGCAGATTTCTCATCAGAAACATTGGAGCATGGTAGGCAGTGACCAATATATTTAGAGTGAAAAAAAAAAAAAAAAAAAAAAAGCTGTCACTCAAGAATCGTATGTCCAGCCAAACTATACCTCAAAGATGAGAAAGAAGTTCAGGGTTTCCCAGAGAAACAAAAACTGAGGGAGGTTGCTACCATTAGCTCTGCCCTGCCAGACCTGATGGTTTCACTGGTGAATTCCACCAAACATTGAAAGAACTAATATCAATCTTTCTCAAACTTTTCCAAAAAATTAAAAAGAAGGGAATACTTCCAAACTCATTTTACAAGGCCAACATTACCTTGATATCAAAGCCAGAAAAAGACACTACAGGAAAAAAAAAAAAAAAAACTACAGACCCATATCGCTTATGAACATTGCTGCAAAAATCCTCAACAAAATACTAGCAAGCCTAATTCAGCAGCATACTGAAAGGATTATATACCATAGCTAAGTGAGATTTATTACCAGGATACAAAGATGGTTTAAAATATAAATCTCACTTCTGAGTGGGAACTAAAAATTGAAAACACATGAACATAATGGGAACAATAGACACTGCAGACTACTGATGGGGGAGGAAATGAGGGAGGCATGAAAATCCACCTATTGAGTACTATGCTCACTACCTGAATGATGGATCTGTACCCCAAACCTCAGCGTCACACAAATACCCATGTAACAAACCTGCACATGTACTCCTTGTATCTAAAATAAAAGTTGAAAATGAATAGTCGATATTTATTAAAAATAAAATAAAACTTGGCATTATAAAAAAAGGTAATAGCACAGAAGGGTAAGGTTATGGACCTATATTGGAGCAGTTTCTACATTTTATCAGAACTGTTTGTATTAATCTGAAGTAAACTGTGATTTTTTTAAAAATCCATAGAACTGTTAAAAATAGCAAAAACATAATTTAAAATCGACAGAGGAAAGAAATTGGTACACTAAAAATATTGATTTCCCACAAAATAAGTCACATAGTAGTAAAAAAGTAACAGAGGAACCAAAAAAAGGAACTTGAGACATAAAAAGAAAAATGAGGCTGGGCGTGAGGGCTCACACCTGTAATCTCAGCACTTTGGGAGGCTGAGGTGAGCAAATCACCTGAGGTCAGGAGTTCGATACCAGCCTAGCCAACATGGCAAAACCACATCTGTAATCCCAGCTACTCAGGAGACTGAGGCAGGAGAATTGCTTGAACCCGGGAGGGGGAGGTTGCAGTGACCTGAGATCGTGCCACTGCACTCCAGCCTGGGTGACAGAGTGAGACTCCTTCTCAGGGGAGAAAAAAGAAAAAGAAAGAAAAATGGCAGATGTAAATCCAGACATACCGACAATAACACTAAATGTGAATGGACTAAACACTCCAACCAAAAGCACTTTGGTTGAAAAATAAAAGTAGTTTGAAAGAAAAAGAAAGTAAAAGTATAAGCTTTGAACAATAATCATTAAAATGCTGAAGTTACTATATCAATATCAAATAAAATAGACGTTAAGACACAAAATATTTCTGGAGTAATTTTTGTTTAAAGCATCAATAAGTAAAGATACATTAATTATAAAATGTATAAACATTGCTACAAAACCTACGAAGCAAAATCTTACATAATTGAAAGAAGCAGCAGACAATTCAACTATAATAGCTGGCATTTTAATATGCCACTCTCAATAATTGACATAGTAGAATATTGGCAAGAATTTTGAAGGTCTGAGCAACAAACACTATCAACCATCTTGACATAACTAACACTTACAGAACATTCCATCCAATGACAGCAGACTATAAATTCTTTTCAAGTGCACATGAATATTTTTCCAGGACAAACCCATGTACTTCTATTGTAGAAGGATAAGACTTAAAACAAACAAACAAAAAAAAACAAAACAAAAGAAATAATAATAACAGGATAGAAATCAATGAAGTAGAAAACAGAAAAATAAAATCAATGAAACTAGTAATTTTATCCTAAATATTGATCTCAAGAAAATAATCTATTAAAACATTTATGTTTAGAAAAATCTTCATTGCATCTGTATTCACAAGATTAAATGCATTATGGCTACAGAACTTTATAATCACAGGAGAAATTTCTTATGAAATAATATAAATTTTTAAAAGAAAACTATAAAACATATCCAATAAGATATCTCTTATCTAGATGAGAAAGTACTTAAAATTTTACACATTTTTGTGGAAGAATAATAGATTTTTTTAAAACTACATATTTTTATGAGTTGCTACTCAAAAAATTTCTAGATATAAACAATAAACTAGTTTAGAAAAAAAGCAACTCTAGGCTATCTTTTGAAGTCACTTCTTCAAAATGTAATTATCTATTGACTGTGAAATGCTGGAAATACAATGGTGAACAAGAAAGTCATCACCTCGCCCTCATACTGTTTATAGTCTAAAAGAGAACCTAGACAGAAAACACAGAAATGCATCTGAATACAGGGTTCTCTGAGAACCAGATGTAGATCCTGCACCTGATTCTGCCTCTGATTTGCCACTTGACTGCAGTCAGCAACTTCTATCTGCCCTGCTCGCCTTTGCTGAAAAAGACCTTCCCTATTCATATGGTTGACATGGAGCAACCATGTCTGTGTTAATGGCATCCCACCCTTCATCACAGCAATCTGGATTAGGAGTAGGAACCTGACATTAGCTGAGCCAAGAGATCCTTCCCCAAAATTTTTAGACTGTCACTCTCCAGCAGACAACATTTTCAAAATGTAAAACTGAAAAACTGCTTCCAGGCTATGGAGAAAGTCAATCTTAGCATGATATAAAAATACCAGACTGAAAATAGATATGACAGATGGAGGAGGCTAGTTCTAGTCCTTCCTATAGTCTAATATCCTTGCCCTTCCTACAGTCTAGTTTCTCAGTCGTTCCTTCTAGCCTATAAGCCAATAAGTTCCAATTTTGCTTGATGGTGTGTGCTCTATTTTGGTCAGCTGCAGCCCAAATGACAGAACAAATAGTGTCCTTTTCAATTTACTTACCCTCCCTAATTTTTTATTTGTACGTTGAAAATAGTAATTGTGTAAATATGTAACTAGGATTTTAAGAAGTTCAAAAGATAACAAAAGAGAATATGCCTTGAATGTGCTATCTCCTATACTGGTAATTAAAATTAATTTGCAATAAATTCAAAGCCTGGAAAATATATTCTAAGTGCCCTTTTGGTGGAGCTTAAATGATTTTTTTTTTTTTTTTTTTTTTTGAAGAGTCTCACTCTGTCACCCAGACTGGAGTGCAGTGGTGCAATCTCTGCTCACTGCAACCTCTGCCACCCAGGTTTAAGCAATTCTTGTGCCTCAGCCTCCAGAGTAGCTGGGATTACAGGCGTGTACCACCATACCTGGCTAATTTTTTTGTATTTTTAGTAGAGATGGGGTTTTACTGTGTTGACCAGGCTGGTCTCGAACTCCTGGCCTCAAGCGATCCACACTCCTTGATCTCCAAAAGTGCTGAGATTACAGGGATGAGCCACCAAACCCGACCTCCTATTTTTATCTCTAGTAAAACTCTGGACAAAGCAATGTGTGTAGCACAGGACTCTGCATCCCACAGCGGCCTAAAATATTCTGTATGAATAGTTCAGTTGGTCTGAGGAAAAAATCTTCCAGACTATGAACTGAGGGTAGTCTTCAGGAAACATGGATGAATGCACTCTTGAGGATCAGCTCTTTGGAGGACAGAACCTGGATGTGGAACAGTAATAGGAACCATGAGGCCATCAGGACTGAATGGTTTAATGAAGGACATCACACAGGGGCTTAAAAACCCAGAGCAGAGCTACAAGTAAGCAGCCCTTACACTAAGATGGATGAACTTGAGAGCTATTGAGAGATAACTGTGAGGAGAGAAGCTGCATTTTTTCTAACAAGACAGTCTGCTGCTTTCACCAATGATTAGCAATTTCAGACCCCAAAGAATAGAGGCAAGGAGAGAGGCAATCACTGAAAAAGGTTCCAATTAAACCAATAGCTTCTATGTTTCCATCTGGAAGCGGCATAAGATAAACAGTTATATCCTATATGAAATACTTGGCAGATTAAAAATTACTTCAAACCCAATCTCATTTAGTCTTCATAAAATTCTGCTCAATATGCTTCTTCACATGCAAAAACTTCTGAGAATGAGAGTGATTCAATGACTTACTGTGTTAATAAGGTTATAACTTCAAATTTTTGGTTAACACAGTAAAACATGATTTGTTATTCACAGAGAAAAGAAGAAAATGATGATGCTGCTGGTTGAGTTGTGCTACTGATTGGCTCTCTTTCGAGTACTGCCTTAGGATTCCAAACTCTTCTTTATTTGAAATGCTGCTATTTTCAGCATGTGTTCTCTGATGTCACCATGAACAAGAAAGAGCACATGAAAAGCTACACTGGATATTTAACTACCTCAATGTGGAAGTGACACACATCACTTCTGCCCACATTTCTTTAGCCATCGTAGTTATGTGGTCCCATCTAGAAAAAAAGATTAGTATTTTTTTAATGTATCACTAGCTTGTTAGCTGTTTCCCAGGAAGAGCTCTCTCCTATGGAAGGAGCAGAATGGCTTAAATGTTTCTGCATCATGGCCTAATTGACTGCTGGAGATCATGTGAATGAGTTTACACCTGGGAATGTGATTGGCATTTAAGAGGACTATGAGTTCTCTAGACTGTCTCACCCATCTTCATGGCTGGAAGTAAATAACAAAAATGGAGGAGTAACAATATAGACACAGAATTTTATTTTCAAGTGGGGAGATAATAATCTGATAACAGAAATTGAAAAAAAAATGGTGATCTGTGCTATGCAATAGAAAAATAGTTGGTATACCTGCAGCACGTCAGGAGAATAGATCAGCTGCCTCCTAAACTTGTAGCTCTAGCAGAAAAGATGTTGGAAAATACAGTGTTGGTAATATGTGTTGGCAACATTTAGTGAGGTAGCCAGATGGAAAGAATTAGAAAGAAAAAAATTGAAAAACTGGGCACTTTGCAAGAGAAAAGAGTGAGACTGGAGAGTATATTAGTTTACTATTGCTGCTGCAACAAATTACCACAAACTTAGTGGCCTAAAATAACAAAGTTTTTCATCTTCCAGTTCTGGGTGTCAGAGTCTGAAATGGGTTTCTCAAGGCTAAAATCAAGGTGTGAGCAAAGCTGCAGTCCTTTCTGAAGGCTCTGGCGAGAATCTGTTTCCTTACTTTTTCCAACTTCTAGAGGCTGGTCCACAATTCTTGGCTCATGGTTATATTTCACCTTAAAAGATGACAATGGCCAGTTGAGTATTTTCCAATCAATTGCCCCAATATTGACTCTTCTGCCTCCCTTTTTCATTTATAAGAACTCTTATAAATGAAATTGTGATTAAATTGTCTGCAACCAAAGAATCTTATAACCTTATTTTAAAGTTTGTTGATTAACAATTTAAATTCTATCTGCAACCTTAATTCCCTTTTGCCATATAACCTAACATAGGCCCAGGTTCCAAGGATGAGGTAACATATTCTCAGGTAGAAAGAGAGGGCATTATTCTGCCTGCCACAGAAGGTTTAAAAAAAAAAAAAACTCAGAGCTTTGAAGAGACAGAAAAGTGAACTTCTCTTCTAAACTCCAAACAAAAACAGATAGTTATATGGTCTGGCTGTGTCCTCACCCAAATCTCATCTTGAATTGTAGCTCCCAGAATTCCCAGGTATTGTGGGAGGGACCCAGTGGGAAGTAACTGAATTTTGGGGGCAGGTCTTTCCCATGCTGTTCTCGTGACAGTGAATAAGTCTCAGGAGATCTGATGGTTTTATAAAGGGCAGTTCCCCTACACATGCTCTCTTGCCTACCACGACGTAAGATGTGCCTTTCACCTTCTGTCATGATTGTGAGGCATCCCCAGCCATGTGGAACTACAAATCCATTTAACTTCATTTTCTTTATAAATGACCCAGTCTCGGGTATGCCTTTATCAGTAGCATGAAAACAGACTAATACAGGTGTTTTTAAAAACCTTCAGCAATATCTCCCAAAATTTTTTATTAACTTAAGTGCTTAAGGATAAAGATCCTGTTATGGGTATGGTATCCAGTAACCACCCCAGATGGATAAAGCAACTGAAGCAACTGAGAACAAAGGTCAAATTAAAGATGGGACCATCACACTAAAGCATTATATTTCCAAGTGAGTCTCCAGTAAGTTCAGGGAAATGTACATGAGAATGATAAAGGGAAAAATAGAAAACTTGAGAATTATGTCTTTAAAAGATTTTGGAGTATACTTACTGGCACATAAGTGGAACCAAATAGATGAAAAGCCTACTAGGTCTTAATAAACATATACAGTATTGCCAAAGAAACCTAGAGCTCAGTTAATAAAGACTTTTACTGTTTAAGAACTAACATAACTCTTGCATCTCAATCTTTCTACAATGACAAGTGGACTGAGAAGGCTGTGCTGTCCCAAGAAAAGGGTAAGTCCCAATGCCCCTTTTATTATTTAACTCTTTTTTATTTATACTTTATGTTCTAGGGTACATGTGCACAACATGCAATTTGCTACATATGTATACATGTGCCGTGTTGGTGTGCTGCACCCATTAACTCGTCATTTACATTAGGTATATCTCCTAATGCTATCCCTCCCCCCTCCCCCACCCCACAATAGGCCCCAGTGTGTGATGCTCCCCTTCCTGTGTCCAAGTGATCTCATCGTTCAATTCCCACCAATGAGTGAGAACATGCGGTGTTTAGTTTTCTGTTCTTGTGATAGTTTGCCGAGAATGATGGTTTCTAGCTGCATCCATGTCCCTACGAAGGACATGAACTCATCCTTTTTGTGGCTGCATAGTATTCCATGGTGTATATGTGCCACATTTTCTTTTAGAGATGGGATCTCACCCTATCACCCAGGCTGGAATCAGTGGTGGGACCACACCCACTGCGGCCAGGAACTCCTGAGCTCAAGCAAACCTCTTACCTCAACCTCCTGAGTAGCTGGGATGGCAGGTGCATGCCACCACACCTGGCTCACAATGCCCATTTCAGATGTAGCCTAGGAAGAAAACAAAGAAGTTTCCAAAGAGAAGCTTCCATTGGCAACATAGATGCATGAACAAGAGAGTACCTCTGAAAGGGTCTAATTAAGAAACTTCTCTAAGACCAAAGGTATGGAGCCTTCCCAATGTCTTCCCAATAGGGATTTCAAAATTGCTATGAATTTTTTTAAGATTTAAATTTTTTGTAGAGAGGGGTCTCACTATGTTACCCAAGTTGGTCTCAAACTCCTGGCCTCCAGTGATCCTCTTGCCTCTACCTCCCAAAGTGCTATAATTGCAGACCTGCTTATACTGAATATTCCCTACACAAAACCTGGGTTTCTAACTTTCATGACTTTTCTTAAGTTTTTACCCTAACCTGGAACATACTTTTCTATCTTTAGTGTTTGTCAAAGTCCTACTGATCTTCCAAGTCACAGCTTAAAGTTTTATTATAGGGGAAGCCTTTCCCAGGTTCAAATCCTAGCCTTCTGATTTTCTGATTATTGGCAAAAAGAGTTTTTCACATCTCAGAAATTTAGCCTGATCTGTGAAATAGAACTGTCCACACTTATTTTGCAAGAATTAATTTAAATACTTTCTGTAAACTGCCCAGCATAGTCTCTGGAAGAGAAACACTAAACAAATGCTAGTTATTGCTATTATGTGGATCAGTACAACTTAATAGACATGTTAGAAACCAATAAAAATATATTTAGAATTCAAAATATGATAAAGTAGCATTCAATTTAGTGGGGGAAAGGAAAGCCTATTTGATTAATGGCTTTGCGATATTGGACTATATTATTTTTGTAAGAGAATAAAATTAGTTCCCACCTCAGCAAACAAACAGAAATTCCATATTAATTAAAGATGTACATTTTAAAGGTAAAACTATAAAAATATTTTTTAAACTTCAGTGAGAGTCTGAAGCAAAAACATGATAAAATGTTTTGAAAGTTGGAAAGATCTGATTGAGAGAAGAAAACAAAATTTCATAGAAAGTAGCCACTGAATGATGCAATTGTGTAAAAACTTAGTCAATAAATAAATAACAATTTTCAGAGAAAAAAACACAAAATATGTAACATACAAGAGGTTAATATACTCTTAAACACTAAAAGTTGGTATAATTGACAAAGAAAAAATTAGAAAATATGCAAAGAATAAAAATAGATAAAGTCAATGCAAAAAACAGATGGCCAATATACATATGAAGAGATGTTTGACCTCACAAAATTTCAAGAAATGAAATTAGCATCATCTTGAAATGTCATAATTCTCTTATTATATTGGAAAACAGCCGCCACTGCTGGTGGCAGCCAACTTAGTACAGTGA
The DNA here is from genome assembly GCF_002776525.5 of Piliocolobus tephrosceles. NCBI lineage: Eukaryota > Metazoa > Chordata > Mammalia > Primates > Cercopithecidae > Piliocolobus > Piliocolobus tephrosceles. The sequence continues at coordinate 58,743,885 of NC_045446.1, read as the reverse complement.
TTTTGGAAAGTAATTTAACAGTAGCTATTAAGAATTCTAATTGTTCAAATCATTTAATCTGATAATATCACTTTTGGCAACTACCTGCTGAAATTACAGCATAAGAACATAGAGATATATCTATAATGATATTCTTTTCTACACTGCTGCAATGGCAAAAGAAACTGCTAAAACTCTCATATCCATCAATAGGACAATAAATAAATTATGGTACACACATTACAATGGAATGTTTTGTTTCCATTAAAAATTAAAAAGTATTCATCATGGCATACAGTTTGTTTGTTTGTTTGTTTGAGACAGAGTCTCACTCTGTTGCCCAGGCTAGAGTACAGTGGCATGATCTCGGCTCACTGCAAACTCTACCACTCGGGTTCAAGAGATTCTCCTGCCTCAGCTTCCCAAGTAGCTAGGACTACAGGCGCACACCACCATGCCTGGCTAGTTTTTGTATTTTTATAGAGACAGATTTTGGCCATGTTGGCTAGGCTAGTTTTGAATTCTTGACCTCAGGTGATCCACCCGCCTCAGTCTCCCAAAGTGCTGGGATTACAGGTGCGAGTCACTATGCCCAGCCTTCTGTAGTTAAGTTTAAAAAAGCAAATTGAAGATTAAAATGTGTAAGATAATTCTTTTTTCTGTCTGTCAGGTCAGTTTATATTATGAATAAGAAAACATCCAACTCGATTTTGGCCTGCAACAAAGGGAATGTCTTTGGCCTGTAACTGAAAAATATGACTAGTATCAGGTTTATGACTGATACTAGTATCAGGTTTATCTAAAGATTCAAGACATTATTGGGGGCTCCACTTCTTTATAACTCTCTTAGCCCTCCAGGTGTTGACTCTCCTAGGACCAGAAATAAGGTGAGATGAGTGAGACACTTACCTGGAGTGCAAAATTTAAGTGGGTACTAAAAAACAAGGACCTCTTCAAGGAGAACTACAGACCACTGCTCAGTGAAATAAAAGAGGACACTAGCAAATGGAAGAACATACCATGCTCATGGATAGGAAGAATCAATATCATGAAAATGGCCATACTGCCCAAGGTTATTTATAGATTCAATGCCATCCCCATCAAGCTACCAATGAGTTTCTTCACAGAATTGGAAAAAACTGCTTTAAAGTTCATATGGAACCAAAAAAGAGCCCGCATTGCCAAGACAATCCTAAGTCAAAAGAACAAAGCCGGAGGCATCACGCTACCTGACTTCAAACGATACTACAAGGCTACAGTAACCAAAACAGCATGGTACTGGTACCAAAACAGAGATAGAGACCAATGGAACAGAACAGAGTCCTCAGAAATAATACCACACATCTACAGCCATCTGATCTTTGACAAACCTGAGAGAAACAAGAAATGGGGAAAGGATTCCCTATTTAATAAATCGTGCTGGGAAAATTGGCTAGCCATAAGTAGAAAGCTGAAACTGGATCCTTTCCTTACTCCTTATACAAAAATTAATTCAAGATGGATTAGAGACTTAAATGTTAGACCTAATACCATAAAAACCCTAGAAGAAAACCTATTTGGTACCATTCAGGACATAGGCATGGGCAAGGACTTCATGTCTAAAACACCAAAAGCAATGGCAGCAAAAGCCAAAATTGACAAATGGGATATGATTAAACTAAAGAGCTTCTGCACAGCAAAAGAAACTACCATCAGAGTGAACAGGCAACCTACAGAATGGGAGAAAATTTTTGCAATCTACTCATCTGACAAAGGGCTAATATCCAGAATCTACAAAGAACTCAAACACATTTACAAGAAAAAAACAAACAACCCCATCAAAAAGTGGGGAAAGGATGTGAACAGACATTTCTCAAAAGAAGACATGCATACAGCCAACAGACACATGAAAAAATGCTCATCATCACTGGCCAT
>NC_045446.1:58612787-58741592 GCF_002776525.5 Piliocolobus tephrosceles | reverse complement strand
GTACCATATGACCCAGCCATCCCACTACTGGGTATATACCCAAAGGATTATAAATCATGCTGCTATAAAGACACATGCACATGTATGTTCATTGCGGCACTATTCACAATAGCAAAGACTTGGAATCAACCCAAATGTCCATCTGTGACAGACTGGATTAAGAAAATGTGATACATATACACCATGGAATACTATGCAGCCATAAAAAAGGATGAGTTTGTGTCCTTTGTAGGGACATGGATGCAGCTGGAAACCATCATTCTGAGCAAACTATTGCAAGAACAGAAAACCAAACACTGCATGTTCTTACTCATAGGTGGGAACTGAACAATGAGATCACTTGGACTCGGGAAGGGAAACATCACACACCGGGGCCTACTATGGGGAGGGTGGGGGGGAGGGATTGCATTGGGAGTTATACCTGATGTAAATGACGAGTTGATGGGTGCTGACGAGTTGATGGGTGCAGCACACCAACATGGCACAAGTAACAAACCTGCACATTATGTACATGTACCATAGAACTTAAAGTATAATAATAATAAAAAAAAGAAAGACAATATCAATCCTACTCAAACTATTTTGAAAAATAGAGGAAGAGGGAATACTTCCAAACTCATTCTATGAAGCCAGTATTACCCTTATACCAAAATCAAAGACATATCAAACAAAAAAACTATAGGTCAATATAACTGATGAATACTGATGCAAAAATCCTCAACAAAATATTAGAACACTGAATTCAACAGCACATTGAAAAGATCATTCATCAAGACCAAGTGGGATTTATCCCAGGGATGCCAGGATGGTTCAACATATGCAAATCCATCAATGTAATACATCATATCAATAGAATGAAGGACAAAAACAACATAATCATTTCAAGTGATGCTTAAAAAGTTTTTGATAAAATTCAACATCTCTTCATGATAAAAATCCTCAAAAAACTGGGGATAAAAGGAATATAGCTCATGCCATATACAAAGGACTCACAGCTAATATTATACTGAATGGGGAAAAACTAAAAGTCTTTCTTCTAAGATCTGTAACATGACAGGAATACCCACTTTCTCCAGTGTTATTCAACACAGTACTGGGAATCCTAGCAAGAGCAATCAGATAAGAGAAAAATAAAGGGCATCTACATTGGAAAAAAAGAAGTCAAATTATCCTTGTTTGCAGATATATTATATGATTTTATATTTGGAAAAACCTAAAGATTCCACAGAAAAGCTATTCAAACTGATAAACAATTCTGTAAAGGTGCAGGATACAATACTGACATACAAAAATCAGTAGCATTTCTATATGCCACCAGTAAACAATCTCAAGAAAAAATCAGGAAAACAATGTCATTTATAATAGCTACAGATAAGATAAAATACCTAGAAATTAACCAAAGAATTAGAGGAGCTCTATAATGAAAACTATGAAACATTGATGAAAGAAATTGAAAAGGGCACACAAAAAAATGGAAAGATATTCCATGTTCATGGATTGGAAGAATCACTATTGTTAAAATGTTCATACTACCCAAAACAATCTACAGATTCAATGCAATATCTATCAAAATACCAATGACATTCCTCACAGAAATAGAAAAAAATTTTTCTATGGAACACAAAAGATCCAGAATAGCCAAAGCTGTGCTGAGCAAAGAGAACAAAACTGGAGGAATCATATTACCTGACTTTAAATTATACTACAGAGCTATAGTAACCAAAATGGTATGGCACTGGTATGAAAACAGATACTTGGAGCAATGGAACAGAATAAAGAACCCAGAAACAAATTCATACATCTACAGTGAACTCACGTTCAACAAAGGTACCAAAAATATACACTGGAGAAAGGACATTCTCTTCAATAAATAGTGCTGGGAAAACTGGATATCCATATGCAGAATGAAACTAGACTGGTATCTCTTGCCATAAACAAAATTCAAATCAAAATCGATTAAAGACTTAAATATAATACCTCAAACCATAAAACTACTAAAAGCAAAGACTGGGAAAACTTTCCAGGATATGAGAGTAAGCAAAGATTCCTTGAGTTTTATTCCAAAAGCACAAGCAACCAAAGCAAAAATGGATGAATGAGAGCACATCAAGTTAAAAAACTTCTGCACAGCAAAGGAAAAAACAAAGTGAAGAGACAACCCAAAGAATAAGAGAAAATATTTGCAAACTATGTATCTGATGAGGGATTAGTAACTAAAACATATAAGAAGCTTAAACAACTCCATTAAAAAATCTAATAATGTGACCAAAAAACAGGCAAAATATCTGAATAGACATGTCTCAAAAGAAAACATACCAATGGCAAACAAGTATATGAAAAGGTGCTCAACATCATTGATCATCAGAGAAATGCAAATCAAAACTACGGTGAGATGACATTTCACCCCAGTTAAAATGGCTTTTATCCAAGACAGGCAATATCAAATGCTGGAGACAGTGTGGAGAAAAGGGAACCCTCGTACACTGTTGGCAGGGATGTAAATTAGTACAACCACTATGGAGAACAGTTTGGAGATTCCTCAAAAAACTGAAACTAGAGCTACTATATGATCCAGCAATCCCACTCCTATGTATACCCAAAAGAAAGAAAATCAGTATATCGAAGAGATATCTGCACTCCCATATCTACAGCCCTATTCACAATAGCCAGAATTTGGAAGCAACCCAAGTGTCCATCAACAGGTGAATGGATAAAGGAAATGTGGTACATATACACAATGGAGTACTAGTAAGCCATAAAAAAAATGAGATCCTGTCATTTGCAACAGCATCGATGAAACTGGAGTTCATTATGTTAAGTGAAACAAGCACAGCACAGAAAGACAAACTTAGCATGTTCTCATGTGGTAGCTAAAAATTAAAACAATTGAACTCATGGAGATAGAGAGAAGGATGGTTACCAGAGGCTGGGAAGGATGGTGGGGATAGTTAACGGGTACAAAAAAAAGTAGAATGAATGAATGAGACCTAGTATATGCTATCACAACAGGGTGACTATAGTCAGTAATAATTTAATTGCATATTTTAAAATAACCAAAAGTATAATTGGGCCAGTCTCAGTGGCTCATGCCTGTAATCCTAGCACTTTGGGAAGCTGAGGCGGGTGGATTGCCTGAGCTCAGGAGTTCAAGGCCACCCTGGGCAACATGGTGAAATCCATCTCCATTAAAAATACAAAAAATTAGCCGGACATGGTAGCGGGTGCGTGTAGTCCCAGCTACTTGGGAGGCTGAGGCATGAGAATTGCTTAACCTGGGAGGTAAAAGTTGCAGTGAACGGAGATTGCACCACTGCACTCAGTGACAGAGCAAGACTCTGTCTCAAAAAGTAAATAAATAAAAGAGTATAATCGGATTGTTTGCCAAAATATAAATGCATAAGGTGATTTTAAAATTTTTTTAATAAAATAAACATTAGCTGTTATTGTAATATTATCATTAATATTATGTTAATATTAGTGTGTTATTATATAGTGGTTTGTTTTGTGACAGTGATGGAAAATAAGTTAGGACAAGATTATTAAATTAATGCTTAGCTTAGAATTTACTATGTAGTCCTGTGGTTTCCAAACTATATCTAATGGAACACTAGTTTATTTTACAGATGTAAATTTATATGCTATCAAAATTATGCCAAAATTATGTGGACATCGATATAGGTATCTATGGTCACAGAAGTGTGGGAAACACTGCAAACTCTAACTTTCTCTTGGACAGTCATGTGTATGACTCACAGAATATCAGCATTTTCCACAATTATTTGATCATGGAATTTTTAATAGAACATTTATTCATATCTGATATCTACTGCTACAGAATATTCTGTGCAAAACACTCTGTAAGTAATGAAAAATCCTCCAAAGTATTTGACAGAAAGTGGCTTGGTCAGCCCTGTCTTTTAGAACATTTATTGTAGAGTCATTTCCTAGTTTAGGCAAATGTGTAAAAGATTGAAAACATTGATCTCAGCTAAGAAAGTAATGCAATATCTGAAGTGAAAGATGAGAAAAGTAATAAGTAATTAGTAGAGGCAGTGTTGAAAAGACTAACGATACTAATAAGTATTAACAAAATATTTCTCAGAAACTATGAGCTAAAGATTACATTAAGTATAGTCATAACGTTTATTTCATTTAATCTTCTAAATAACGCTGTGAAGGTAACCTATAAGGTATCCATTTTATAGATTTAAAAATTGAAGACTAAAAATGTTAAATAAACTGTGAAAGTTCACATAGCTAGAAAATGATGGCAAGACTTGAGTCCTGATATGAGTCCAAATACTATCCACATACTTATTTAGTGGCACAATCAATATAAATATCAACCAATAGCTTTTTGAGTATCAGCCCTAAGAGGAGGAAGTTGAAAGAGACTATAGGGTTTCCAGTTCAGTGAAGTTGATGGGATCATCATAATCTAGTTCCCAAGAAATGAAATGTAGGAAGAAAAGTGGAGTGGGAGTTCTATGTCCTAGGAGGAATAACCAAAGAGATAGAGACAGGGATATGGGGCTCATTTGTGTTGGTGGTGGCTAAAGAAATAAGTGTACTTGACCTTTTCTGGAAAAGCATGAAAGAATGAGGGTCGAGACTGTGAATCCCAAGAGAGTACTCCAATTTTGCCAATCTGGCCATGAACAATGTGCTATAATTCCTAATTCTGGGTCTGGTCAAAAACTACATATAAGGGAGAATCAAGAATACCCTGTTTTCTCCTACTTTATCTTTTCCCTGGTCCCTGAGTTACAGCAGAGAGAAGTACTGCAAATCAGCAGTTGCTTTGGCCCAATTATGCCAAACTGCCTTCATGAGGAGCTGATATACTAATCACTGATTTTGTGGACTAATTTAGCTGGTCATTTCAGTGTACCATAGAGATGCCTGTTCTGACCTCAAGGAGATAATTGTGCTCCCATTCATTTTTCAAAAATGTAGTATGTGTCAGGCATTTTGTAATGCTTTGGGGATACAAACATGAATAAATACACTCTTCTGATTTCAAGGAGTTTGCAGTCAATTGAGGGTACAGATAAATGAACAACTCATTACATTACAATTTATTATGCATATTTGGAGATTTGTACAAGATACGTTAGATGTGCAAAGATAGGACTTTGGCTTGCCTGAAGAAATTAGAAAAGACTTCTCAGGGAAGGCAGTTCTTGAACTAAAATTTGAAGGAGAGAAAGTTTTTCCAGATGGCCAAAGGTCATGCATGGCTGTTCCTCAAACTCACCTGCCGTTATGGTAGTGGGTGGCAGGCCACTTGATTCTGTACAAAGAATCAATGCACATTTAGGATTTTTTTTAAAAAATAAAACCCCTTAAAATGGTAAATATAAAATTATTTTTATCCACTTCTTTATAACCTCATTTCATGTGGTGTTCAGATTCCTGTGCTTCTGGCGTCTATCTAGTCTACTGAGGGTACCAAAACCTCATATCAGAGGCATGTACACTTAGTTATTATTTCTGGGTTGTAGGGAGGAATGTGTAAAGAGATTAGAGAAGACAAACAAGAGAAGGAGGAACAATTATGAGAAAAGAAAGAAAAGTGGGGGGAGGAGGATGAAATAGAAAGAAGAGGAAGAAATGCCTTCTCAGTCCAGGAAATCTCTGTATTTCACATCTAGCTTCTTTGAGGGAGCTGGACATCAAGATTCATGAGGATCCATCAGCCCAGAGGGGAGGTACAGCACCAAGTCTTGATGTCAAAGAACCGGTGGGCTACACCCTCACATATCTGCTTAGTCTTCACACCATAGACAATGGGGTTCAGCATTGGTGGCACCACCACATAGAGATTGGCCAGCAAGATATGGACATGTTGAGGAATATTATGCCCAAAATGGTGGGTCAATAAGGTAAAGAAGGATGGAACATAAAACACAAGGATGACACAGAGGTGGGAGCCACAAGTGCTGAGGGTCTTGTGCTGAGCCTCCTGGGAGGGCAAACAAAACACTGCTCAGAGGATCAGTGAGTAAGACACAGCGATGAGGATCACATCCAAGATGACCATGACAATGGGCACTGAAAAGCCATACCAGATGTTAACAGTGATGTCATCACAGGCTAAACGAGCCACTCCGATATGCTCACAGTAGGAATGATGAACAATGTTGGTTCGGCAGAAGGGCAGCCGCTTCAGTAAGAATATGACTGGGAAGATGATGCAGAAGCTTCGGGTGATGATGGCCAGAGCAATCCTTCCCACAACAGGCAATGTTAGCACTGCTGTATATCTCAGTGGGGCACAAAAGGCCACAAAGGGGTCAAAGGCCATGGCTAATAGGATAGCTGACTCCCCCACAAACATCATATGGACAAAGAAGACTTGGGTGACACAGGCATCAACAGCAATGTTATGGGCATGGAGCCAAAAGATGGCTAGGGCCTTGGGCACAGTGGTGGTAGACAGCAGGATGTCCGTGATGGCCAGCACGGAAAGGAAGAAATACATGGGTTCATGAAGGTTACATTCCATGACAATAACCACTATCAGGATGCTGTTTCCCAGGACTGCAGTGATGTAAATGAGGCAAAGAGGTATTGACAGCCAAATGTGATAAGCCTCCAACCCAGGGATGCCAAGTAGGACAAAAACTGCAGAATGGAAGATGGTAACGTTGCTGTGACTCATGATGCACTTTATGGTCCTCTCTATAATGACTTAGAAGCTGATGAGTCTCCTGAAAGTGAAGGAAACAGAAAGCACTCCTGAATATGTATGAATATCATAAAAGACAGCATAGATTTCTAAATTGCTGGACTCTCCAGGGGCAAGTTCTCCCAGAGAATGTTCATTTGGTGTAGGAATGGCTTCTGGCCCATGGTCCTTCCTTTGCAGATAGAGCTTCTGTGGCAATAATGCTTCAAGTATGAACAGAGATGGCAGCACCTGCCTTCAACCACCCTGGCCCCAGAGTTTGGCCTCACCCTCCCTTTCTGACCTCATTCTACTATTTTCACACAAGCAGCATTTTCCATCTACCTATGTTGTCCTTGTCCCTTTCCCTAAGATTTTGTTCTGCATTTACTTTTAATTTCCCTCCCCTTCTACTTCTGTTTACCAAAATAACTCCTTAAAATAACCTGAAAATAACTCCTTAAGACATACCACTTTGTAATGGTCTGTGTTCATAGCAATATGCTTCCTTCCTAAAAGCCTATTAGCTAAACTATATTTTAACTTTGTTATATTTAATCCTATTATGTTTATCTGGCTATTGCCTTGAACATTTCACAGGACACTTGCACTTGTGGCCCCCTGTGCAAGGAAGTAGAGTATCGAGGGGAAATCCAGAGGAAGCCTAGAGGGGTACATTTCTCCACTCTGAACCACATTCATATCTTCCCTAACACAGTGAGCAATGGGGCAGCCAATGAAACTGAGACAGGCAATTTTCATCACCACCTCCTCATGGACTTCTCATGCTCCTCCCCAAATAGTTGTATACAGAAGCCTCCTGGTTATGTCTGGGCTTCCTTATCTATAGAAGCCTCCCAGGAAAATGATTCTGAGCAAAAGAAATCAATGTTTTGCCCACCTGTAACCCCTGCTGACTCCACTAATAATGCCCTTTTTCCCACCCACTGTTCCCCAACCCTCAGAAAGAACCATGTTTCCCTGGTGCCAAGAAGAATTAAGTATAGAGCCCTTCTTGGCTTTCCTGCCACTCAGGTAATATTTGTTTCCTTCTGAAGTTCTGAACTGTCTGCCAGCTATTAGGACTAGGGAAAGAATGTGTGATTAAGAATCTAGAAGGGAACCTGAAGAAAAGGGACCACAGAGACAGTAAAGAGAGAATCAGAAGTATAAAGGTACCAAATAAACACTAGATTGATCTTCTCTTAATGGTATTCAGAGGGTCCCAAAGAAGAGATGCAAAGGAATAAAATCCTCAGTTCAGTAGTCCATGCCTCTGCCTCTATGCAAATGAACTTGCTCAGAGCACTGTGGGCTGTGGGGAGGGAGCAATGGGACTCCAGATGGGTACAAGGAAGGGAATAGAGTCGGATTCAGACAAGTAAAGGCCACAGGCAGGCTAATAATTTGACATCATTCAAGCCAGTATATTTTAAATATTTGGACCAGGAACAGTGTCTCATGCCTATAATCCCAGAAGTTTGGGAGGCCAAGTTGGGAGGATCGCTTGAAGCCAGGTATTCAAGACCTGCCTAGGTAACATAGCAAGACCCTGTCAGTACAAAACAATTTAAAAATTAGCCGAGCATGGTGGCACATACCTATAGTCCGAGCTACTTGGAGGCAGAGGCAGGAGGATCTCTTGAGCCCAGGAGTTTGGGGCTGCAGTGAGTGAGCTATGATGGCACCACTGCACTCCAGCCTAGGTGACAGAGCAAGACTCTGTCTCTTAAAAAAAAAAAAAAAATTATATATATATATAAAATATTATATGTATACATATGTTTGTGTATATATATGTTCAACTCCTACTTAAAAGAGAGGCTGAGCTTTGCTGGAATGAGCACAGAGAAGAAGTCATTAGTAGCATTGCTCTGGCTCTATTTTAAAGTAATGAACTCAAATTCATATAAGCAAAAGCCTCACCAAAAAATAAATTCATTTTCCTTAGGAGGAAATTTATTAGACATTTATTTTCTCACAACTTTCCCAACCCCTCCAGTTATTAACATATTCCTTCTCAATGAAACAGTAAGACACCTAATATACATCCTCATCAAAACAACTCTGCTCTCTGCTTATGACTCTGTGATGTTTTATCACCCCAACAGTAAGATACCAAAGGCAGGGTGGAGAGAGGGGCAATGAGGCCTAGATGGCTGTTAATGAGGTCCTGGAAAGGAGGTTACTGCCCGTGGAAAGGACTTTCATTTTATTCAGTGGCTTCTTAGAGCTCCAGCAAAGCCCTGCTGCTTTCTGTCAAGCACCTTTGGAGGGTTCGAGCCTCATTTAGGAAAGAGTTAAGGGTGAGAAGAAAGGAAACTCACAGGCAGAAAGAGGAATATCCAATGTCTCACAGAAGTACCTCCCAGAGCTTCCAAGAGAACTACCAGTTGAGCGAGAAAAAAAAAGCCAGAATAGTAGAGATGGGGCAGGAGCCAAGCTAGCTGGGAAAGAACACAACAAAGAAGGTGTAGATATTAAGTTCTGGAGCCAGAGTTTCTGCATTCATTTCCCAGTTCTTCCCTAACTAACTAGATCTTGGACAAGTCACTTTACTTCTGCATGCCTCAATTTTTTTATTTGTAAGATGTGGATAACAAAAAAACTTCATGTGGTAATTGTGAGGATTAAACAAGTTTGTATTAAGTTCTCAGAAAAGTAGGTTATTATTCCTGTTTATATCATAATTATTATCATTATTATTATTATTATTGTTATTATTATTATTACATGTGTTTGGTCATCATTCTGTTGTATTTTTCCAGTAGGCAAAACACCTTAATGAATATTTAGCAGCATTAAAGTGTTATTCTTCATCCAAATATGACCAAGGGAAACTCCTTTCCCAGGAAGAAAGATGAGGAAAAGGAATGAAGGAAGTGCCCAATGAAAGGAAAATAGCCTGAGACCAGATCTCAGATGAACCTGGTGTCTCAAAAACCAGACCCAAGGGCTTTGGGTGGTACACCAGGCATGTCCAGTAGTGATGGACTTAGCTTGGGTGAGAACTACATGGCAGTTTTCCTTCAAATGCTCTGAAAAATACCCACCTGTCTCAACACAAAGAGAAATTATCTCCATCATTTACAGAATCCTCAGGAACATCATAGAATAATGGGAGTCAGCTTCAACTGTAGAATTAAGGAGATTTGGAGATGGGAATCATAGAGGAGATTTGGTCCACACTTTAATGGCGAAATGGAGCCACTTCTCTGCAGCTCCTGACCAGACTTCCTAACCAGCTCTATTTTTTGGTAATAACCATTTCCTCTTTAGGGGGTTATATAAAGGTCTTTTACGTGTTTATGCAATCTCAATTCAGAAGACTCTCCTACCATCATAACAGTGTATGAAAATGTGCTCAAAAACTACATGTGATATAACTTTTAGGTAACTATGTAGGAGTTGAGTTACTTTTTTTGCCTAGTTGTATTATCTAGATATTTATTTATACAAGTATTAATTTCACTTTGCCATTTTCCTTGTTATGTGCATTTTAGATGTCAAGCATTTTTCACCAGTCTTAGGTTCTTCAAAATGCACAGTCTCTGTACACTAAAGCCATGTCCCTAATGGATAAAACAGCTGCAAACCTCACTACCCCACTGCTCTTTGCTTATAAGTCTACTCTGTTTGCAGCACAATATCTCGCAGGCTTTGTTATATGTGTCATAAGCAATTTGTTTCTAATAACATATAAGGTCCCAAAATTTATGAATTATTTACCCTTCTAATATATTTGGGAAAATTCAGACTTATGCCTTTAATAAGCTCAGTCTTGCCCACGTGCACTTAAAGCCAGCATGTAAGAAGATGTTTTCATAATCTAAAGCCAGTGCTATCCATGCTGCAGAGGCACTGAAATTCCCTTAATTCAGACAACCCTTAATAGTAACTCATGGTTTTTTAATTACTTATTTTTTAGCTGACAAATAAAAATGGAATACATTTATGTTGTACAACATGATGTTTTGATAAATGAATACATTGTAGAATGGCTAAATCAGGCTAATTCATGCTTATTACCTCACATATTTACTTTTTGTTGTTAAAACAAAATCAACTCTCTTAGCAATTTTCAAGTATATAATATATTGCTATTAACTATAGTCAGCATGATGTTCAGTAGACTTTTTAAACGTATTCCTCCTAATTGTATTGTTTTTTCATTTGACCAGCATCTCTTTAATCACCCCTGAACCTCAAGCCTCTGGCAACTAGCATGATTTACTTTTGTAATGAATAAACATCTTAAGAAAACTTCCCACCTATCCATTTGTTTTACTATCTATAAACATTTTGGGTATTGTGTCAAAATTTGAGTAAGCATATGGTGATGTATCATGTGTAAATATCTTCTATGTTCTTATGATGTAGTAGCAAAAATGTGGAGAACCCCAGCTCCAAAGTGCCACCTCTTCCTTCCCAGTGTCTATATCATATCTGTCCTACAAGATGCAGGACAAAAAACAGAAGAAAGAGGATTTTTCAGGTTTAGACACGTGTGACACCCAGATTACCAAAAGAAAGTTTCCTTAAGACTTTGAGACTGAGGAGCCCATAGCACTAAATACAGAGCCTGACACATTGTAGGTTCTTAGGAAATATTTGAAAAAAAAAAAAATAAGCCATGGAATTAGTGAATTAATCTTTCTCCAGTAGCTTTCCTTGTTTCCCCAAAACAAGGTGTTGATCAAAACCCTAGCCATTTTCATGAATAGCACCCACTAATACACTCTTCCCTGGTATAGCCTGATTCTGATGGCTCTAAAAACTGCCCTCAAACCCTTAAACAGGAAGTTTTCTCTTTCTCACGTGCTCCTGGTGCTTTTCCTGGGCCCTCTCTGCATTCCTATTCCTATCTCTCATCAGTGTCTACCACCTAAACCCACTGATGTATCTCCCAATGCCCACACTCCCTACTCTATGCTCTGTCATGCTGCAATCCAACTCTCATCCTTTGTCTCACTGACCCCTTATCTTTCTCCCACATACACATTTCTTTCTTCACAACTTCAGCCTTTGTCCTTTACAGATACTCCTAAATACACAAACACTCTCTCTCTGTGTGTGTGTGTGTGTCTCTCTCTCTCTTTCTCACACACACACACACACAAACACACCTGCCAATCCCTCCCTCTGCCACCACCAATGCTCTTAAACTCACCTACTATATCACAATATCAGCTGAAGGATTGAGAAAATGGTAGGGAAGAGCTGAAAAAAAAAAATCACTTTGCTTATTCTGAGGAAAGAAGAATGAAAAGAAAAGAGAAAGCTGGAGACCGTTCATGTTGGCGTGAGGAGGTGTCACTGTTCCTGCCCTGTACAGGACCCTTATATCAGCAGACTGATAAGCTACTTGCTTCCTTCTTCTGGAGGCAGGTGTCAGAGTCACCCCTGGGATCATTGAGCATGGGGTCAATGAACAAAAGGAGACATAAAAACATTTCCCCTAGTGCCAATAGGGAACACTAACTCTAGAGATAATTAGTAGCTCCAGACAGAAAGCACATAAAGTATTAGAAGACACAGCATAGAGCAGTGACAGAGATCTCAACAATAAAATAACATTTAACAGTTAACATTTGTTGATCGATTACTACATCCCTGTCACTACATTAAGTTTTTAACATAAATTATCTCATTTAATTATCAGAACAACCCAATGAGAAAAGGCACTATTATTATACATCCATTTTGCAGATGAGAAAATGGAGGCTTAGAAAGACTAAGTAGCTGATAAGGAGAAAAGACAAAAACCCTCAAGTGAACATGTCAAAGTGTTCTGACTCAGTCTGAAAACACTCATTAATTCCTCAGAAGGTCTAATTTTGGAGGAGTAATTTTGAAGCAACCCTACAGGGTCAATCACTGAAGATAAGTTCAAGAAAAAGCAGAACAAATGGAAGACTGATTAAAAGTTTTGCACCATTCAAAGCAAAATTTATAAGCACATAAAAAGATGCTCAATGTCACTAATTATCAGGGAAGTGCAAATCAAAATCACAATGTGATATCACCTCACACCCATTAGGGTGGCTACCATAAAAAATCTAAAATTTAAATTTTAAAACAGAAAATAAGTTTTTGCCAGGATGTGCAGACACTGGAGCCCAGTGCACTGTTGATGGGAATGTAAAATGATACAATCACTGTGGGAAACAGAATAGTGGTTCCTCAAAAACTTAAAAATACAATTACCATATGATTTAGCAATTCTACTTCTGGGGATATATTCAAAAGAATTGAAAACCAAGTCCTGAAAAGATAATTGTACAACCACGTTCACAGCAGCATTTTTCATAATCGCTAAAACACAGAGGCAACTATGTCCATCAACAGATGAATAGGTAAGCAAAATATGATATATACCTGCAATGGAATATTATTCAGCTTTAAAAGGGACAGAAATTCTGACATATGCAACAATATGGATGAGCCTTGAAGACATTGAAGACATTGAGAGTAGCCAGTCACAAAAAGACAATTGGAATCATACAATTCCACTTACATGAGCTACTTGCAGTAGTCAAAATTACTGAGACAGAAAGTAGAATGGTGGTTGCCAGGGGCTTAGGGGAGAGGGAATGGGGAGTCATTGCTTAGTAGATATAGAGTTTTAGTTTTACAAGATGAAAAGAGCTCTGGAAATAGATTGTGGTGATGGTTGCACAATATAGATGTACTTAATCTCACTGAACTGTACAGTTAAAAATGGTCAGCATGGTAAATTTTACAATATGTATATTTTACCATAATAAAAAACTGAAGAAAAAAGCAAATTTGCCTTCTATGAGCATTTAATTAAAGTACTCCAACATTGTTGGGAGGAGAATAATTCTTCTCAAATCATCTTGTAACTTTTGGAGCAATGAAATAGTTAGGAATCCAACAATGGGGGAAAGGGGGTGGAATACCAATGTTAGATATCTACCAAAAAAAACAAAAAACAAAAAGTTTTGTACACGAATGTTATAGTGGCTTTATTTATAGTAACCAAAAATTGGGGGAAAAAGATGTTCACCAACAGGAGAATGGACAAATCAACTGTGATATATTATTCAGCAATTAAAATGAACAAAATACTAAAACATGCAACAATACAGACTAAACTCAAGATCTTTATGTCAAGTGAAAGAACCCAGATACAAAAGTCTACATGCTGTAGGATTGCATTATATGAGGTTCTGCAACAGATAAAGCCTAGTCTACAGTGTAGAAATAAGAATAGCAATTGTCTCTGGGGTAGGAAAAACCAGAGGACATTTCTTTGATGAAAATATTCTACATTCTGAGGTGAGTGTAAGTTACACAGGTGTCTGCAATTGTCCAAAGGACTTTTGGGGGTATTAGTAAAGAATAAACAGCAATGGAAAGAACAGAAATATGAGTAAATTCTTCCCATCAGTTCTTTATAATATATACAATAATTAAAACAAATTATAACCATCTGATACTAAAGACAATATTTAAAAGTGGGAAGAGTAAAGGAACTTAAATAAAAGTAAGGTTTCCACAAAAGTTGTAAAATATCGATACTAGCAGAGTATGATGAGTCACATATGTATATTTTAATACACAAAGCAATCACTAACAAAACTATAAAAAGCAATCCACTGAAAAAAACTATAAATCAGGGGTCCTGTGGCCTGCTAGGAACCAGGCCGTACAGAAGGAGGTGGGCGGCAGGCAAGTGAGCATTACCACCTGAGCTCCGCCTCCTGTCAGATCCGCCGCGCATTACAGTCTCATAAGAGCCTGAACCTTATTAAGAACTGAGCATGGTTCAGTTCTGACCTAGGTTGCGTGCTCTTTATGAGAATCTAGTGCCTGATGATCTAAGGTGAAAGTTTCATCCTGAAACCATCCGCCCTCCCCTATCTGTGGAAAAAACTGTCTTCCACAAAACTGGCCCCTGGTGCCAAGGTGCTGTAAATAAATCAAGACAAAATCTTAAAAATGTTCAAGTAACCCACAGAAATGGAAGAAAACAGAAACAGAGGAATAAGACACAGAAGAAACAAAGAGAAAACAATAAAATGGCAGGTAAACCATAACATATTAATAATTGCCGTAATTGTAATGGTCTAAATACACCAATTAAAAGCATATTGGCAAAGAGGAAAAATAAAACATGATCCAACTATATGATGTTTACAAGAATTAACTTCAAATTCAATGACATAGATAGGTTGAAAATACAAGTTTGCAAAAAAAAAAAAATGTATCATGCAAGTATTTATCCAAAAACAAAGCAAGAATGCTAATATTTCAGATAAAGTGGACTTCAGGGCAAAGAAAATTACTAATGATAAAGTCACACATTACAAAATCATAAAGTAATCAATTCACTATGAAGATATAATCCCAAGTATGTAGGCTTCAAACAACAGAGTCTCAAAACATTTTCAGAAGCAAAAACTGAAACAACTGAAAGGAGAAATAGACAAATCCACAATTAAAATTTGGGACCTCAAAAGCCCCCTTGCAGTTGAAGTTCTATCTCAGCAACTTCTAACAGAACTACAAGACAGAATGTCAATAAGGATACAGAACTACCAAAAAGTGAAATTACACAGGCTATGTTCCTGACAATCCTGGAATCAAACTGGAAATCAATAACAGAGGGAGAACAAGAAAGTCTCTAAATAATTGGAAATTAAATAGTAGACTTCTAAATAAAGTATGGGTCAAAAAAAGTCATAAAATAGTTTTTTAAAAAAAACAGAACCGAATGGAAATGAAAATATAAAATATAAAAATGGGTGGAATGTGGCTAAAGAAATGCTAAAAGAGATTTTTAGCGCTACGTGCCTACTTTAGAAAAAAGAAAAGGTTTCAAATCAATAATCAAAGTTTCTATCCCAAGAAACTAGGGGAGAAAGAGAAAAATAAGCCCAAAACAAACAAAAAGAAGAAAGTAATAAAATTAAGAGCAGAAATTAAAGAAAGTGAAAAATAAAAAAATAGAAAAAATCAATAAAAGTAAAAGCTGGCTCCTCGAAACATTATTATAATTAATAAGCCATCTAGCAAGACTGACAAAGATAAAGAGAAGATACAAATCATCAATATGAGGAATAAAGCAGGGGGAATCTCGCTGTAGATTCTAGTATTACCACAGAAAATAAGGAAATAATATGAACAACTTTATGCTCACATATTTGGCTGTTTAGAGAAAATAGACCAATTTATCAAAACTCACAAATTTTCTTTAAACTCAAGACAAAATAGATAATCTAAGAATAGTCTCATAACTATTTTTAGAATGGAATCTTTAATTAATAAAAAAAGAAATCCCCAGACCCAGATGGTTTCACTGAAGAATTCTACTAAACTTTAAAGAAATAACACCAATTATTACATAATTATTTCCAGAAAATAGAAGACTAAGAAACACTTCTCAAGCAGCCAATATTGCCCCAAACCAAAATCAAATGAAGACCATACAGAAAACAACCGTCAAAACAATATTAGCAAATTTAATCCAACAATGTATTTAAAAAATTATATGCTACAACCAAGTGAGATTTTCTTCCGGGTGTGTAAAGTTGGTTCAACAATCAATCAGTGTAATCCACCATGTGAATAAGCTCAAGAAGAAAAACCATAAAATCATATCCATTGAAGCAGGAAAAACTGTTCTCAAAACCCAATATCCATTCATAACTAAAATTCTTAGCAATGTAGAAACAGAGAACTACCACAACTTGATAAAGAGCATTGACAAAAAAACCTGCAGCTAACATCGTACTAATGGTAAAAATAGAATGCTGTTTCTGTAAGGTAAGGAACATGACAAAGATATCCACTCATCAGTCTTGTTCAACATCATACTGGAATTTCTGGCCACTTCAATAAGATAAGAAAAAGAAATAAAAGGCATACAGATGGGAACTGTCGGTAGGAATGTAAATGGAATACCCACTCATAAAATAGTTTGGGTATCTTAGCTCAGACTGCTGTAACAAAAATATCACAGACTGGATGACTTTAACATTTATTTCTCGGCCGGGCGCGGTGGCTCAAGCCTGTAATCCCAGCACTTTGGGAGGCCGAGATGGGCGGATCACAAGGTCAGGAGATCGAGACCATCCTGGCTAACCCGGTGAAACCCCGTCTCTACTAAAAAATATACAAAAAACTAGCCGGGCGAGGTGGCGGGCGCCTGTAGTCCCAGCTACTCAGGAGGCTGAGGCAGGAGAATGGCGTAAACCCGGGAGGCGGAGCTTGCAGTGAGCTGAGATCCGGCCACTGCACTCCAGCCTGGGCGACAGAGCGAGACTCCATCTCAAAAAAAAAAAAAAAAAAAAAAAAAAAACATTTATTTCTCACACTTCTGAAGATTGGGAAATCCAAGATGAAGGCACCAGCAGATTTAGTGTCTAATAAGCAGCTTCCTGGTGCATAGCTAGCTGTCTTCTCACTGTTTCATCATATGGCAGAAGGGATAAGGGAGCTCTCTGGGGTCTCTTTTACAAGGGTGCTAATCCCATTCGTGAGAGTTCTGCTCTCATGACATAAACACCTCCCAAAGGCCCATTGCCAAATAACCATTGCATTGGGAATTAGGTTTTAACATATAAACTTGCGGTGACATAAACATTTGGTCTATAGCAGACAGTTTCTTATAAAACTAAACGTCTGAATACGCTACTATATATGGCCCGGCAATTGTACCTTTGGGCATTTATCTCAGAAAAATAAAAGTTATGTTCCCACAGAAAACTCATATATAACAGTTCACTGAAGATATATTGCTATTAGCCAAAAACTGGAAACACCCTGGATATCCTTCAACAGATGAACAGTTAAACAAACTGAGGCACATTTATACAATAAAATACCACTTGGCCAGGCACGGTGGCTCACACCTGTAATCCCAGGACTTTGAGAGGCCAAGGTGGGTGGATCACCTAGGTCATGAGTTCGAGACCAGCCTGGCCAATATGGTGAAATCCCATCTCTATTAAAACTACAAAATTAGCCGGGTGTAGTGGCACATGCATGTAATCCCTGCTACTTGGGAGACTGAGGCAGGAGACTCGCTTGAACCTGGGAGGCAGAAGTTGCAGTAAGCTGAGATCATGCCACTGCACTCCAGCATGGACAACAAGAGTGAAAACTCTGTCTCAAAAAAAAAAAAGAAAGAAAGAAAATACCACTCGGTAGTACTCGGTAGTAAAATAAATGAACTATTTATATACCAAGTCAAAAAAAAATCCAGAAGGTTACATACTGTATGATTTCATTTATATAACAATCTTGAAATGACAAAATTATAGAAATGAAAAAAAAGAAAAGAGTAGTGGTTTCTCGGGGTTATCACTGGGAGTGTAGGAGGGAAGGAATGAGGTGGATATGCCTATAAAAGGGCAAAAGGAGTGATCTTTGCAGTGCTGCAGCTATTCTGTATCTTGATTGTACCACTGTCACCATACTGGTTGTGGATACTGTACTATAGTTTTGCAAGATATTATTATTGGGTGAAATTAGACAAATATTACCTGAAATCTCTCTGTATTGTTTCTTACAACTGCATGTGAATATATAGTAACTTATAATAAAAAAGGTATGTGTATGTGAATTTGGCTACAGTCATGCACTACATAATGACATTTCAATCAAAGACAGATTACGTATACAATCATGGTCCCATAAGATTATAGTGTCATATTTTTGCTTTACCTTTTCTATGTTTAGAGACTTACCATTGTGTTACCACTACCTGCTATGTTTAGAACAGTAACGTGCTACATATGTATACTTGTGCCATGTTGGTGTGCTGCACCCATCAACTCGTCAGCACCCATCAACTCGTCTTTTACATCAGGTATAACTCCCAAGGCAATCCCTCCCCTCTCCCCACCCATGATAGGCCCCGGTGTGTGATGTTCCCCTTCCCGAGTCCAAGTGATCTCATTGTTCAGTTCCCACCTATGAGTGAGAACATGTGGTGTTTGGTTTTCTGTTCTTGCAATAGTTTGCTGAGAATGATGGCTTCCAGCTGCATCCATGTCCCTACAAAGGACACAAACTCATCCTTTTTTATGGCTGCATAGTATTCCATGGTGTATATGTGCCACATTTTCTTAATCCAGTCTGTCACTGTTGTGCACATGTACCCTAGAACTTAAAGTATAATAATAATAAAAAAATAAAAATAAAAAAAAGAAATTAGCTTCCAAGCATAAGGAAAGCCTACTTTCAGGGTTTAACATAAAGTAAATATATCTAATATAGTCTAACATGGAAATTTACAGGAGCCAGACTGGATAAATTAGTAGGAAACCTAATAATTTTTGATCAATCTACATTCACTAAAAAAGTAGTAAATAAAGAAAACAGTTTATTGCATTTAACTAAAAAGAAAAAAACAAAGAACAGTAACGTGCTATACTGGTGTGTACCTTTGGAGCAATAGGCTATACCCTACAGCCTAGGTGTGTAGTAGGCTATATCACCTAGATTTATGTAAGTACACTCTATGATGTTCAGAAAACAGCTAAATCACCTAATGATGCATTTCTTAGAACATATCCACATCACTAAACAACACATAACTGTATTTAAAAAGAACAGCTGTATCTATTGATCTAAAGCATGTTTGCAATATGTTATTGTTAAATATTTAAGTGTAGTACTCAGTATAAAGTAGGTGCGCATTATTTATTGAATGATTAAAAGGAAATTATGGAAAATATATATTATTTGATTCCAAAATTATAAAAATAAAAAAATAAAAAATAAAAATATTTATGTTTGTATAAGTACAGATGAGCATGAAGAAAGGTGTGAAAAGATGCATGAGAAGATGTTAACAAAAATTACCTTAGTAGTAGAGGAGAGGTTGGAAAGAGGAGGACAGGATGAAGAGATTATTAAAATTTTCTTTACATATCTTTATATTTTGGTTGTAGTAAATACTTGTAAAATTTGTATTTTCATAGACAACAAATAATACTTTTAAACATATTTAAATGATTTGGAAAAAAGCAAACAACCTAATAAGATGAAAAGCAAAAAATATGAATGGCATGAATATGACTGTAGGATGAGTTTAGCACAGTGATGGTCAAATTTAACAAAATTTGCAAAATGAGGTAAATGAAGTTCTTCAAGGATGTTGTGGTTAGGGCCCAAGGAAAGAAAAGAGTTGAGAGGTTTGATGACAACAGATGAAGCACAAGAAACGAGCATCAAAATGAAGAAGAAAACTCTGTGATGACATGTTGGCCAGAACTAAAGAGTCTATGGAGTCTATATTCAGGCTCCATAGACTACAAAAAAACTCTATAATATTACCTTCTCCACACAAAAATGAAGAAGGATGGGCTAGGAACACATACACAAAGGTGGTTGGCCAATACGGGAAGTGGCAGTGACACATTGCAGACTTAAGTAATGTGAAAATGGACAAAACTGACATTTACAATAAATTCTCAGACCTGGCCAGTGACACACTTGGAGTACAAGAACATCTATAGAGTGGCTTACATTGCTGTGAGTATACAAAAGAAGTGAGAGGAGAAAAAGGATGCTGGCCAGGAAATTACAGAACATTTCACTGACTCTCTAGGTAAGCTGGAAATCACAGTTGCAGACCTTTGGCAGGGAGGTTTGTATGATATAGAATTCACATTAGCAACTACAGAGGGGAGGCAGAAAGTCCTAGCTGTATCATGGACAAAAAGCTATAATGGAAAAGATAAAGAAGATAATTATTTGGGTGGATGCAAGTATATTCAAATAAAGTCAGCGGTCAGGAGAAAAGCCATCTTATTTCCCTGCAGATTGTAGGCAAAGCAACGTGGCTGCTCCTTCAACCCTAAAGGGTGCATTGTCTAGGGAAGGGAGGGGGAAATGCAGACTGAGGAGAAATGAAATTACCCATGAGAAAAAGGTGAAAAACAACCTGATTTAGTTTTATGAAGCTCGTATAACCCTGATGCTATATAATCATTAAGAAAACTTGTTTTGAACTCACACTGACCTAAATTCAAATTAAGATACATTAGAAGTTTTGTGATCTGAAGTAAGCCACCTATGCCTCAGCTATTTCATCTGTAAAATGGAAATAATAATAGTGTCTACCTCATACAGATATTATATTGAGTGAGACGATATGCATAGAGTGCCTGGCCCAGTGCCTCACTCACAGTAAGTGTTCAATACATCATAAACTGGGAGGCAATACTAAATGTTGTCAAGGTCTACACACTATAAAAAGAAAAAATATAATACTGTCTTTATACCGAGGATAAGAAAAAATAAATAATATAGAAAAACCACATGTCCTTGATGTGCTTTCAGCTAAAATTAAAATGTTCTGTAAGACAAATGAAACTATACATAAAATTAAAAGGCAACAAACTGGAAGGTGATATTTCCAACATAAAACAAAATGTTAGCATCTAGAATACATAGAGAATTTCTACAAATAAATACGGGGGAGAGGAATACTAAATGACTAACAAATATATGAAAAAATGTTAAAATGAGATAATATTTCTAATTAATTCAATTCACCTGAGTACCTGAACAAAAAAAAAACAGAGAAAAATAAAAATAAATCAGATTTACAAAAACATGAGTCTGATAATACAGTATTTTCAAGGATGTTATAAAAACCAGGATCTTTCATAAAATTGCTAGTGGGAATATAAACCAGAACAACTATTTTGAAGAGCAATTTGATAATATCTGCTAAAGATAAAAATGTACATGCCTTATGACCTAGCCATTCCAACTCTAGATATATGCTCAAGAGAAGGTTTCACATATGTGAAAATAAAGACATGTATAAAGATATCCATAGCAGTGTACATAGCAAGATAACCAGAAACAATTTGAACTCTATCAATGATAACTATTTGGCATAATCATATGCTATAAAACTACATAATAATTCAAAGGGATAATAAAGATCTGTTTATTCACATAAAAAGAACTCAAAAACTTAACTTGCTGTATACAGTAGTAAATAATTTATGTAAACACTTAAAAGCACCAAGTATTACAGCAAAAGCATTAAAAGCTGAAGTACACTCTGAATTCATGATAATTATTATTTCTCAGGTGACAGAATGAGACACTACAGGGGATTAAAAAGATACATTTTTACCTGTAATTGTTAATGTCTTTATTAAAAAGGAATTGGAAGCAAGTAGGAAAAAGCGTTAATAACTGTCAATTCTGGGTATGTTGATACATGTGCATGTTCTTATTCTTTATACTTTTATATCTGTTTGTCATTTCTCAAAAGTATGACAAAAAATAAAATACAAAAAAGCACATTATAGACCAGAGGATCAGTCATGAGGTTGCTGCAGTATTCCACAATAAGGTTGTGAGCTATAAAATAGGTTATATTATATTGGAGACAGAGAGGAGTCAGATACAAAGCTCTTAAGGAGATAGGTTTTAGTGGCTGTTTGAATGTTTAGTTGGCTCAGGCTTCCATAACAAAATACCATAGACTGGGTGGCTTAAACAACAGACATTTCTTTCTCACAGTTCTGAAGGCCAGCAAGCCCAGGATCAAGCTGCCAGCAGAGTAGGTTCCTAGTGAGGACTCTCTTACTGCTTACAGTGTGCTGTCTTCTCACTGTGTCCTCACAGTGTGTCTCTCTCTTCCCCTTCTTATAAAGACACTAATCCGGACCCTCATGACCTCATCTAACCCTAATTACCTCCTGAAGGTCTCATCTGCAAATACCATAACCTTGGGGGCTGTGGCTAGAACACGTGAATTTAGTAGGGGGACACCAACATAACAAATGTAATGATAAGAGAGGCTGTTTACCCATCTGCAGTACTTTGCTTGATATGTAATGAGTTCTGAACAATGATTGCTGAATTCTGTGAATGACATTTATACTTTTCGTGGTTGTAAGAGTCACCCATGCAATGTGAATTCAGAGGGAGGAGGATAATCATGGGAAAAGATAAAAGTGTTATCTATTACCTCAGAGAACAACATCAAGGAATTAATTTCTTGAGCAATAACCTCAACCCAATCTCAACAAGGTGAGTCACTTCAAAAGCCCTCCTCTAAATGCTAGAGAATACTTTCAGGGAATTACTTGTCTTCCATTTTAAAAAGTCATTGGAAGACCATCCCAGCAGTGTTCTCCTCAGCCATTACTGGTCAGAGAGGCTTAGTCAAAAAACATCTCTTGAAGGAATACAACGATTTGCTAAGTTAAGAGAGTTTCAGGGTCCTAACCCAATTTTACAGGTATAGCTTTGCCTTGGAAACAAAGATGGCAACTGTGACTTCGGCATTCATAGAGTCACTTCTATATATGGTCAAAGTTAGTGTCAGTCCCAGAATCTCTGGATTCTGGGTTGAGGAAGGAATGAGCCTATTGCAGAGGAAGGAGACATGGATAAGGAGAGTAGACAAGATTAAAAGAGATTTAATTAAAAACTAGATGTGATCTATTCCATATCCCTACCATAACCTGACTTCTGGAAGATCCTATTATGACAGAGAGGGAAAACATTTCCCTTCTCAAATCTACAACCTCAATGCAAGCACATCTACTATCCTCCTAGGAACTGAGAGGATGCCCAATGGTCCAGAGCTTTATGGAATACTCAGGATCTGCTCATGGAAGGGCTGGGAAGCATGAAGTAGAGGAGGAAAACTAATGCTAGAAGAATGGGCATAGTGGTTCCACGACTCCTTCCACATATCCATAGGGTAGGGCAAACCTGATCTTACAGTATCTCTCTACCTCTCCTGAAACTGAGTGAAGGAAGCCTGGGCTACTGTGGTGCCATTAGTCACAAAAGGATCTCATACTGACCCAGGAATTGGGATTTGACAATTGAGTTTGCTTTAGTAGGTTTCTAGAAGAGGATTTAGTGCTGTACGACACCACGAGAACCCAAGATTTCCGATCTGTAATCTATCATGTAAAGTGATAAGCTGCTTATATGTGTTCTTGCTCATGGATCATTTTAAATGAAAAACAATAGAACAGGACCACATGGAGCCAGCTATTATCTAAGAACCTTATTCTACAGATGTTGGTGGTAGTTGCATTAGCCCAAAATGTAAGAAAATCAGAGTCAGTCTCCAGACAGAACCCTCCTATCCTATTTTCCATGTCAGTCTAACAGCAACTAAGAAATCCAAAGAGCCTCCCTTCTCCCCACCCCACCCAACTCCTCACGGAGAGCTGACACCCTGCTCTGGGGAGTAGGCTCTCGCATATAGCCCCTACAAGGTCACAGGTGTCAAATCCCCTCCTCTAATGGTCAATGTCACGGGAAAAGACCAGACAGTTGGTTCCCAAGGTGTGCTTAGACAGCTTCTGTAAGTATGAACTGGAGCTTGGGAGACTAACCAAGGAATCTTCTAAAGACGAAGTCAATGATATCTCCCAGTGTATCTTGGATTACTGGAGAATGGGAAATACATAACACAGTAGATTTCCAAGAACCTAATGACTTCAAATTTGGACTTGTTGGGCTTATGGATTCTGTAATTTATCTTATGAACAATCTTTGCACAAAGAGCAAGTGTCCAAGACAGCCAAAACTTTTATTAGTGTTCTCTTGAGGCCAAGAGCACTTTTTCCTAACCCTCTCCTTCACGGCTCGTAACCCACCACTCCCACCTGCTCAGTACTCCTCTCCTCCCTGAATTGGTGACAGCTCACCATTTACCACCAAATAATTACAACTCTTTGTACATCTCTCCATTCAGCAATCCTAGGATCACCTGCCAATCCCAAAATCTCCTGAACTCCTTCTTGCAGGAATGGGTGCATTTTGCTCCAACTATTCTAAAAATTCCTACTCATGTTCTAAACCTCAGCAACAATTTTTGAAGTAGTGGCTAAGAGCAAGTATGCTAGAGCCAGACTGAGTTAGTATCCTAACTCTGCTGTTTACTAGCTATACGACCTTGACCAAGTTAATATCTATCTCTTAGTTTCTTTTGTAAAATGGAAGAAAGAATTGTGCCCACCTCAAATGACTGTCGTGAGGTTAGGGCTTAGAGCAGTGCATGTACACAGGAGACTCCACAAAACTTTTAACCATTACTGTGATTCAGAGATTTCCCTGACTCCCCCAGGAAGAGTGAAAGTCTTCTTTCTCTGTGCTGCCATCATATCTGGTATTGACTTGAGTTAAGGCAATTACCTTAACAACCCTTCAACAACTGTTTAGATCACTGTGTCCGTTAGACTGTGAACTCCTTGAGAGCAGCATGGTCTTGTTATTGCCACTGTATCCTCACCACATGACACAAGGCCAGGCAGAAAAGAGATTCAACTAGTTCTGCTATAATGCTAGTTTTGAAATACAAATTGTTCAAAGACAATTGACATATGTATTAGGGAACTGAGAATAATGTGAATTTCATGTTTTCTTGCATGTAACTCCACTTTCAAGAAAGTAGGTGAACACAGAAAACTGAACCCAGCTGAACTGAACTGAGTAAGAAAGCTCAACATGCACACATGCATATACCTCAAACATCGATCAGCTACTTCAGTTCACCACTTGTGTTATGAGCCACACCCATTCACATCTGGTATTACAACTTTCTGTCCAATTTCATTTCATTTTATTTATTTTTTAGAGACAGGATCTCACTCTATCACCCAGGCTGGAGTGCATGGCATGATTATAGCTCACTGTAGCCTTGAACTCCTGGGATCAAGTGATCCTCCTGCCTCAGCCTCTCAAGTAGGTAGAACTACCGGTGCATGCCACCATGGCTGGCTACTTTTTTAATTTTTTGTAGAGATGGGCTCTCACTGTGTTGCATGGACTAGTCTAGAACTCCTGGGCTCAAGTGATCCTCCTGTCTTGGCCTCCCAAAGTGCTGGGATTACCGGTGTGAGCCACTGTGCCCAGCCCATCTTTTTCTTAAATGTGTCACTGATGAATTTTTTGAGTGTTGTGCCCCTACCTTCATTTTTCCAATAGGTCCTGTGGTCTTTATTGCATAACTTTACATAGTGTGATGAGTTTAACAATATGTCTCCTTATAATAAAAAGAACTGTATTCAACAGACTTGTGGTTAATGGCAAATAACTCTTTTCCTTCGTGGATACCTAAGACTCCTGAAACTGTAGGAACCCCTATTCATCAGCAAAAGCTGTTTGGACTAGCGGTCTGTCCCACAATTAAAAGCAATATATATTTATTCATAGCTAACTACATGCCAGACTTGTGGTGAGCAGTAGAGACACTGTGGCTAATAAAAAGCGATATCTGCAACTCTTTTGGTCTAGTGGGGAATTGAGAGACGAGAAATTACAACAGATTGGGCTAGATGCTATTAAAGAATAAAGCAACGAATTTTCTCCCGGACTTCAGTGAGCCAGGAAAGACTTCCCTGAGAAAGTGTTCCTTTCCCAGATCTTTCCACCCGATAGTCTCTTTCCTGGCTTGCCCCCATTTCTGCCTCCTTACTCTACTTCCTGAGTCACCAGCCCATCAGCACTGAGCAGAGAGATACAAAAAGAGTTAATGTGGCACAGGTGGGAGGGAGAAAGGCCCTGAGGGAAGCAGGTAGAACAGCCACATAAAGAGCCCCACAGGCACTAATTAAAACGAAAAGAAGCTGCCAACACACAGTGCTTGAGATCTTTCCCAGTCAAGCCTTCTGCTGGCGATTTCTTCCTCATTCATTTATCCATTCAACGTGTATTAAGCTTCTTAGGTGGGCTAGATCCTGGGAGAAGTCAATCTACTCGTCCTGCCTCCTCCAATGTCAGAGATGCTTCTTCCTCAGATGGCTGCTACTGAGTTGAGTGCCATTTTCTCCCTCTATGTCACCTCCACTCCCTCTGGCATGCCAGGAATGAGACTCTAGTGGGACCCACTTTTGTATCGTGAAGAAGGAAAGGAAACAGAGAAGAAAAGTCTCGTTTCATACTGCCATCTCTCTCTCTGTTGCTCCCCAGCCCCAACTCCAACTCTCCAGCTGGTGTTCAGCATCAAGTTCAAAACATAAGCACCCTGCACCCCAAAAACCTAGCAAGATTTCCCTTGCCACACCAAGCTCCCAGATTCACTCCAGATTCCATCTGCCTCCCACTACGGTTTCTCCCTTTCTTTCTACTCTGCCTCCTCTCTTCCAGGATGGTGGGTGCGGAGAATGGGCAATTGCTCAGAGCTGGGCAAACCTTAATATCACTGTACCCACCAGCTCTATACAGCTGAAGAAGCTGAGGTCCAGAGGTCTTGCCCAAGGATACACAGGCAGGGACAGGACAGCTGGAAGCCTGATTCCCCACCCTGCCCCCAGCACTGGCTTTCTCCTCATAGAGACTGAGACTGACTCTATTTGGACCCTGAGGAAGAAAAGTATTCATCTCCGCTCCACCCTCTGCTGACATCGTTAGAAGGCTCTCTCTGGCTATCTATACCAGCCACTGCAGCAGGCAGCCTCCTCCTCGCTACCCCTTCCTCCCACTACAATACATATCGACTTTTAGGAGCAAAGGATTCTCTTATCTAAGATAGAATTTCGACTTTAATTATCCATCCAAACCCCCACTAACCAAAAGTTATAACCCTGTGATCCTCCCAGCCCTGCACTACTCCTACATATATGCCATGGATGGGTTTGTGCCACTGTGACACCCCCAAAATCTCTCCCCTGGTCTTTCCTGTCAGGAGTCATGGCCCCCATGAGCCCTCAAGTTGTGCCCACCACAGAATGGCAGAAACTCTACAACTCAATTCCACCTTCCTACACCCAACCTTCTTCATACTGACTGGCTTTCCAGGGCTAGAAAGTGCCCAGACTTGGCTGACACCGGTCTTTGGGCCCATTTATCTGCTGGCCCTGCTGGGCAATGGAGCACTGTTGGCAGTGGTGTGGATAGATTCCACACTGCACCAGCCCATGTTTCTACTCTTGGCCATGCCAGCAGCCACAGACCTGGGCTTAGCCACATCTATAGCCCCAGGGTTACTGGCTGTGCTGTGGCTTGGGCCCCGATCTGTGCCATATGCTGTGTGCCTGGTCCAGATGTTCTTTGTACATGCACTGACTGCCATGGAATCAGGTGTGCTTTTGGCCATGGCCGGTGATCGTGCTGTGGCAATAGGGCGTCCACTGCACTACCCTGTCCTGGTCACCAAAGCCCATGTGGGTTATGCAGCCTTGGCACTGGCACTGAAAGCTGTGGCTATTGTTGTACCTTTCCCACTGCTGGTGGCAAAGTCTGAGCACTTCCAAGCCAAGACCATAGGCCATACCTATTGTGCACACATGGCGGTGGTAGAACTGGTGGTGGGTAACACACGGGTCAACAATTTATATGGTCTGGCACTTTCACTGGCCATCTCAAGTATGGATATTCTGGGTATCACTGGCTCCTATGGACTCATTGCCCATGCTGTGCTGCAGCTGCCTACCCAGGAGGCCTGTGCGAAGGCCTTTGGTACATGTAGTTCTCACATCTGTGTCATTCTGGCCTTCTACATACCTGGTCTCTTCTCCTACCTCACACACCGCTTTGCTCATCACACTGTCCCAAAGCCTGTGCACATCCTTCTCTCCAACATCTACTTGCTGCTGCCACCTGCCCTCAACCTCCTCCTCTACGGGGCCCACACCAAGCAGATCAGGAACCAACTCCTGGACACCTTCACATTCAGAAAAAGCCCGTTGTAATGTCCAGTGGTAACAATGGAGCCTAAGAGTGGAGGTGAAGGGACACTCGGAGGGGAGTCTGGGGTTGTGAATTATGTTATCTTCATCCCACTGTCTGCATATGACTGTTACCATCATTTAACAGGTAATTGCTGTGGAGTCCCTACTATGTGCAACACTGGCTTCTGTAAACTTTGACTTAAACATGTATTCTGCTTGGGAGGAGGCAGGAGGTAGAGGTCAGAGAGCTACACTACCATATAGGAAAAATTAGTGAAGGATCATAATAAACAAGATCTAACTTAACTCCCTTTCCTGCTCCCCACCTCCATTATTTCAGTCTAAGTCTTCCCATGCTCCCGCACAAAAGCTCCTCTATAGATCTCAAACTTGATGGGCGTGCTTGGCACTGCCGCAGAGGGTGGCGCTGTCCCTGGAGTCAAGTGCTTGGGTACCTGTCTGAAATCACAGCCCTCTCTACTCCTGCAGCCAGATTCTGTTTTCAGACTGCCCTCAGGAAACGAGTTATTATACAGGCTAATCTCCCACCTTCTGATAATCTAAATAATGTGCCCTGTGGTACCAATTTGGCCACTTCAAATTCAAAGAATCCTCTTTTGGTCTCATCTGTAATTACTATTCTTCCTTCCCCCAACTCCCACCAAAGCCCCCAAAATTAACAGCTAGAACTTCTTCCCCTTTGACTGCAGCTTCAGAGGTCAGGGGTCCACTGAAAGAAATGTTGATATCCCAGAAAATCACTGCAGCCACATCATCTGATTGCCTGAGGCTGAATTACTATGGTTTCTGGTCAATCTGCCCTTTTGTGCACCCTCAACAAGAAGGTACAATCCCCAAATAAAATCCCCATCGGCACCCCCATTTGTCTTCGCCAACATCATTAGAAGCACATGATGTTAGTGCAATATGATAAATGAAACATTTCGCACTTCTGTACCTGCCAGAGCAAGAACAGGAAGTGTGGTGGTGTTGCCCAACAGGTGATTCATTTTCAGCTAAGACACCACACTGGAAGGGACATTACATAACAAAAGGTCTTTAATACCATCATGGAGTTCAGAATAAGTATAATATAATAAGTATAATATGGCAGGGTGTCACCGTTATGAGATCAGAAAAAGCTACAGACTGCAAAGGCAAACCCAAGCTCTCCAGGAAAACTATCATAACCACAGGTATTGGAGTTAGACATGAAAACTTGAAGCCAGGAGCAACCCAATCCACTCAGCACAGATAGCTGGACCAAGCTGGACCACGGACCACCACACAGATGAGGAGGCTGCAGACCAGAAAAAGCAGATGATGCCATCTCTGGTGCCACACTGGGTCCTACCAGGTCATCAATAACAAGGACTAAAGAGTCCAGAAGCTCTGTATGATTTTCAGAGGCATCACACTGCACACAAGTAGATACAGAGGAAATCTACAGTCCCCTAAGTGTGGGCTCATTCATTCTCAAGACTAATTTTCTTCATGAAGTTCTGAGTTTAAACGGCCTCCAAGCAATGATTTTGCAGATAACTGCAACACAATTCTAATCCTAATGAGTCGTAAGTCTTGAAGATGTTCATACCCTTCTCTTACTCTAAATTCCCCTTTATTGCAGTGAGCTGTGATCACACCACTGCACTCCAGCCTGATGACAGTGAGACCCTGTCTCATAAATAAATAAGTTCCCCCTTAATAAATCTATCCTAAGAAAATAACTGACATATGAACAAGCATATATGTAGTAAGATATTTATTGATTATAAATAAATATGTGTGATAATCCTGTGTCTCACATATATACAGGTATACCATTTTTTGCCTTTCCCCTCTGATACATGAAAGGGAAATCATCTGCAGCCAACATTCATAAACAATGAATTCTGTCACCCTCCCACCACATGAAGACTCTCTTCTAAGGCACCTTCAACCCCTGGTTGTGCACAACTTTTCAAGGTAGCTGGTTACAGAGCTGTACGTTGTCCATTGTAGCAACTTTCTTCCTTCAAGCTCAAAATCCACTCCCTTGGACATTTGTATCTTGTTCCAAATTGAGATTGCATACATACCTGCCATATGATAGTTTCAAGAGCTTTACCACACTCTCATTCCTCATGACAACCTGAGAATTAATTACAAGCCCACAATCCCTCATCCATAATTCCAAAATTTAAAAAAAAAAAAAAACTCTGAAGAAACAAACAATATTTTTTATAACTTTGGCCCAAAACCTGACACCTCAACCATCATGATCCTATTTATAATCTTTATTTATCTTATTTAGTGTGAATATTCATACATCTAACTTCAGAAGTGTTGATGTGTTTGATTATAGGGCACTGTCCTGAATCCCACTGGGGTATTCCTTAATACATGATATATATATATATTATATTCCTTTTCTATAATCTGAAAAAAACTGAATTCCAAAATATCTGTCCCTAAAAGTTTCAAATAAGGTATGAGGGGTCTGTGTGATTATCCTTGAAGTCTGAGAGACATGAAGAGACTTGTTAGGGCTCTTTATCATTCTAAAGTCTTTGCTGTCAATACTATTCTATACTGCCCTACAGGTTCATAATGAGAACCTCATGTTCTCTGGATAAAAAGATCCATCTGTTTGTTACCCTCATGCTCTCCATTCAGATCACCCTCAGATACCCTGCAGATGATCTGTCTCTCACACCACACCAGAGGCAAATCCTATAAGCAGGACATGGCCCAAAAAGCCCAGCCCTTAGGCTCACCATCTCCATCCAGGACCCAGTTGCCATCCATTTTCCTTCAGTAACTTTTAGTCTCAGTCTTTCTGAGTCAAAAGGAAAGACCGACTTTACTTAAGTGTTGGGGTAGATCAGTAGGGAATTTAGGGATCGTAGGGAATCATGATAATCAGGCAGCAGAAGAATGTATGGGCTTCTGACTGAGGAGTAATCAGACAAAAGTTTTCAGTCCCAATTTCCCCTCTGAGCCCCTCTCCCAAAAGTCCTAAAGAGATCCTCCTTGTCCTTTTCTTTTTTTTTTTTTTTTTTTTTTTGTATAAATTCAAAGGGTACAAGGGCAATTTTGTTATATGCAGACTGCACCGTGGTAAAGTCACCACAGTCCACCATCCCTGCACCAATCTCATTCCTCCTCTTCTCATTCTGGAATCCCCTCGGGATCTGGATGTACACCATTCTCTATCAGTCACTCTCACTGTCTCTGTACTGCTACATCTCTGTCTCCTTGCACCATTTGTCAGTTTTATCCCATATCTATGTCTCTTGTCCTTGTGTATGTCTCTCTCTTGCTCTATCTCCACCTGCCTCACTCAGAATTCTTTCCTGGAGAGAAGAGAGGTGCAGCTATACTACACCAGGTGACCTCTTTTTGTCAACCATAATCAAAATGTGCTAAAGGGACATTAGAAGGAAGGGATTCCTTCTAATCTTGTCTTAACAAGAAACGGGGTTTCTGATTTGGCTCATCGTGGCTCCTCTCTTATCCTGTCCATTTCCTTTTCACTAAACCACTTAGTACTTTCCATCTGGCACTCACTCCTCCCACCACACACTAAAGTGAGCCAAAGGAATGTGTTGGTTAAAGATTCAGTCCAGCAGACTTTTACCTGAATCCTAGATTCTCTATAAACTCATCATATGCTTTGAAATAATTATTTAACCTCTCTGAGCCTGTTTCTTTACTTGTAAAATGAGATAATAGTAGTAACTACTTCAAGAGGATACCAAATGGATTAACTAATATAACGAATTCAAAGTATTTGGCACAGCCCCTAGCACAAAAGAACTCAACATTAATATTTGGTATAATTCCTCTCCTTGAAATATTTGATATTAATTCCTCTCCTGGAAAATAGGACCACACCCACTGTAAAACCTTTGCTCAAAAACCCAGCACCCATATCCATAGCTCTATCTAAGGAGACCTGCCCTCCCAAGGCCAGTTACATCTCCTTTAGGAAAATTTTCCTAACGCTCTTTCCCACCACTGCAGGACCTTTGCCTATGCCCCTACTCATACGACCTCAGCCAGCTCAGATGACAGCCAACTTTGTGGGACTGCTCTACAGAGCTATGCAGGGCTGGGCTAGGCGAGGATACCACCTACACAAAAGAGGTCTTCCTGGGCACAAAGGAGACTCTCCAGAAGGACTCAGAGAAAGGACTCCTTGAACAGATAAGGTACGGAGTAGAAAAGTAACTACAGGAAAGGCTCTCTAGACTGGTTCTTCTTCAGCAAAACACAGTTGAGATCTCTGGACAAAGATGCAAAGGAGATAACAAATAGCTAATATTCCAGCTCTTATCTAGCTACTAGGCACAAATCAGACTAGGACATGGAATGGAGCATGCAGAAATTTTTCCTCAAATTTACCTGCGTAATTCTGGCTTCCTGAAGATTCTCTCGTTACTAAGGCAACATTATCCCAATTATATTCTTACCCTCCACATTGTCACACTGCTCAGCACAGCAACCTCCTACACATTTTCCTGGTTTTCATTGCAATTGTAACCCACCCATTAATACTGGTTTTCAACCTAAGTTATGCATTAAAATTGCCTGAAGAGCTTTTAGAAATTGTGATGCCCAGGCACACCCCAGACCAATTAAATCAAAATCTCTGGCACCAGTAATTGATCCAGGCACCAGTAATTTTTAAGCTCCCAGGCAATTCCAAAGTGCAGCCAAGGTTGGGAACCACTGCTTGGTTCTCAGTATAAGTCCTAATCTAGATAGTCATGCATTGCTTAACAACAGGGTATGTTCTGAGAAATGCATCCTTATGCAATTTTATCATTGCACAAACATCACAGAGTGTGCTTACACAAACCTAGATGGTATAGCCTACTACACACCTAGGCTCTAGGCTCTAAGGTATAGCCAATTGCTCTTGGGCTATAAATCTGTACAACATGTTACTGTAGTGAATACCATAAGAAACTGTAACACAATGGTATTTGTGTATCAAAACATACCTAAACATAGAAAAAGTAAAGTAAAAACACAACAATATACTCTTATGGTGTCAGACCACTGTCAGTCACATATCATTTTCCAAAACATTGTTATGTGGCTCACGATTGTATTTCTCCCATGTCCTTTAGGACCCCAATCCAACCTCACAGAGAAGCATCTGCAGCTAAGATAGTAAATTGCTTTAGAGATGCTACTGAAGGGAGGAGAGACCTGATCGTGTTTCCTTAAAGAACTCAGACCAAGAACTACACACACACATACACATATACAAACACACCCTAACAGATACCTGCATTTTCTTTCCCTAATGCAGGAGGATGGATAAGTGACTCAAGAGCATGAATTACATGCTGCAGTGAAGCTAGGAAAGTCACTGTCATCCCCCTATCCAAGGCACAATTATCTAGCAGGACCTCTATGATGTCATACAATGGCTTAGGGCCCAAGACCTCAGGTCTCACCTCCCTGGGCCACCTGGGGTTCCTGCAGCAGCCACTGCCCTGCCCAATCCCTCTCATACCCCACCATGTTGGTGGGTACCCCCCACCTGCTGACACTGGATGAAGCTGATGCCACCTGGACCCTCATCAAGGATAAGGTAGGTAAAGTAAGGAAGCTAAAGAGGAAGTAACAAAGTGTGACCTGCATGGGTCTGAGCAGCTTGTGAGTAGGAAGGGGTGGGAAGTCTGAAGACAATAATAACCAACATTTACTCAGTGCTTCCATATGTGCCGGGCACTGCAGTAAAGTTATTGGCATGAACTGCCCCCATTTAATGACAACTGCAAAAACAGTAAAAAGGTTCACTGAAAAGCAGTGTATAGGGAATTATGAGCAAAGAGGAGACACGCTAAGTCAGGGGTGAGACAGGAGATCAGGAAGGCTTCCTGGAAAGAGTGACATTCTAGCTAGGCAAGCAGGAGTTATTCACACAAAGAGGGAGAGGAGAACCTGACAAATAAAAGGTACTTAATAAATATCTTAATTAATGAGCAGGGGGGTGGTGAGTATATAATAATTTAATAGTAATTAAATGTAGAACATTTGTAAAAACAAGGAGAGGAAAAAGAATAATTCATATTTGAGAACTCCTAATAATCTTCTAGAGCAGAGTTCAAAGAAGCAGTAGTAAAAATAAAGCCAAAGAGATATAAGGGCTAATCTTAGAACCTGGACTTCCTATAGAACCAGCTTCCTATAGAATCTGAACTTTATCTGAAACTCTTTCACAGATCTCCTCCACCTTAACTTCCACAAAATAAGAAATTTGGATTTCGAGGCAGATTTTTATATTTTAAGGAGCAGGACAATCTCAGCTGTATCTGGGTTGCAAGTATCCAATAAATCCTACCAAATCACTTTTCAGTTGCAGGCTGGATGGCAGGAAATTTCAGATCAGATAATCTAGAATCAGATTCTGACTATGTGATCTGAAGGAAGGTGAATTTATAACATTCATAGAAGTCAGCCTACCAGGCTTAGAAAAAAAAAAAAAAAATCTTAAAGCAGTGCCTACCACACTCAAAGATTTAATGGCATGCTGCTTCCATTCCCAATACGGTAGCTGCTTACCACAAAGTCCAGCTTCCCAGGGAAGCAAAACCAGGAGAACTCAAGGTCTTCCCAAGTATTAGAGCAACTAGTTTCAGCAGTGTAGAAGGTTGGTCCTGGACTAGATCAAGCAGAATTAGACTGAAAATAAACAGAGTCTCCCACTATTAGAAAGCTATGCTATCTCTGAGTATCAGAAAAACTCATTATCCTATTTAAACTGAAAATGGTCAGGAAAATCGGAGTAGAGATATGCAGGATAAATCACTGGCATTATGGGGCAAATTCAAGGATTAGGTCAACTTTAAGTGACCTGGTTTCCTGTGTCCAAAACCACTGACAGTTTACTGAACATATGGCAAAACATTTGGCTAAACAGAATGTGGCTCAAGAACTCTACATTCAGAATTCGATGGAACCAAGGGACATCTAGGAAAACACTATTTCACCATCACTTTCCTGGGATGCCCCTGGAAAACCTAAATTTGTGGGCCTAAGGTCCATATAATTTCTATCCAGAAGCAAAAGTTCTGTAGGAGCACATAGTAGTCTTAAATAGTGATTCTACCAAGAACACAATCTCCCTAACAAAGAACCGAGCTCCTTATTTTTCCTATTTTAGGATAACCACTGGAGCTGTCAAGGTCAGGGAGAGTTAGAATTAGGCAACTTAATGCCTGTCAGCATATAGGAAGAGCATATGGGGAATAAAGAGCCTCCAGCTAAACCAGATATTCACCCTTTAAGC
Source organism: Piliocolobus tephrosceles (assembly GCF_002776525.5). NCBI lineage: Eukaryota > Metazoa > Chordata > Mammalia > Primates > Cercopithecidae > Piliocolobus > Piliocolobus tephrosceles. The sequence goes on along the minus strand of NC_045446.1, from coordinate 58,705,993 downwards.
AGAAAATTGAATAATAAGCACCAGGTATTTTAAATGTCACACTCCTATCAGAGGGGCCTCTTCGACAGACACTCCCGTTTATCTTACTTGTGCAAGATCCTTGACACCAAAGGAGCAGTTAGGGTGAGATTCGGATGTCATGCTTGGTGCGTCTGATTTCATGGTCATGATGCAAAGCATTGCATCCAAAAATGTCAACCCACCAGTGTTCTGGTCTCTCCCCTGGAAACCTCACTGGTCCTTCTCAGAGCCCCACCCAAGAGGAAGCGTTCCAGTGAAGCAAAGGAGAAGGAATAATGGGAAACCCTCCTATGCAGACCACAAAAGAACATCAGTTCTTCCTTTGGCCAGGTGACAAGACAGTAGTCTACAAGCTACCTCAGCTTATCCAAGGTACAGAGGCAACTCCATAGTTAGCTACCTTCCTCTTATGCTAGGAGGCAGCACTTCCAAAACAGCTTTGTAGCAAAAAGTAGATCAGCCTTAAGGAGTCACTGGTGAATTCTACCAGAAGGCCAACAAAGAGGGCAACGCCATCAGTAGGGGCATAGCCATGTGGAATTTGGGCCTGGAGGTAGGGAGTAGAGTACAGCACTGTAAGCACTGCGCTCAAATATAAGAGATGCCCTAAGAGGAAACTCTGTGTGCCCTTGCTCCCTAGTAGAGTACAGAACCAGAAACGTCAGCCACAAAATCCTGAATGGGTTGAAACCATACTTAAGTACAATTACTAGACAGGCTCTTATGTTTCGCAGTTAGTCATGAAAAATAAACTTTCCAGGGTTACCAACTCCAAAAAGGCCATGACAAAACAAACAACAACAAAACAGGCTCACACACACACTAATTAAAATCCCTGAAAGCATACTGTAACTAACATTATAAATATGAGGCCTCAAATTCCCTATAAAAACTACCCCTTGCAGCTAGGGTAGAAGGTATATACTATGAGGTAACAGACATGGTATAAGAATGGACATTCCGAATCTATTTCTGTGTAACCTACTATTGATTAAAGACATCACCCATACAACCAGTCACCTAAGAAGAATCCTTGAAGATTCTTTTTTTTTTTTTGCTTGAGACTCTGTTGAGTGCAGTGGTGCCATCTCGGCTCATTGCAACCTCCGCCTCCCAGGTTCAAGCAATTCTTCTGCCTCAGTATCACAAGTAGCTGGGATTACAGGTGTTTACCACCATGCCCGGCTAATTTTTCTATTTTTAGTAGCAACAGGGTTTCACCATGTTGGTCAGAATGATCTCCAACTCCTGACCTCAGGTGATCCACCTGTCTCGGCCTCCCAAAGTGCTGGGATTATAGGCATGAGCCAGCGTGCACCGCTGAGGATTCTTTCTTCCATATCTCCTAAGTGACCAAGTTCTACTAATTCTATAACCTAAATATCTCTAGTATCTTCCCCCTCTATTTTAGTTCAGGACCTTATCATGCCTTGCCTGGAGTATTGCTATACTCTTAGCTCATCTATCGTCCTTATTTTATGCTTTCCTACTAAAAATTAGCTTTCTGGTCAGGCGCGGTAGCTCACACCTGTAATCTCAACACTTTGTGAGGCCGAGGCAAGTGGACTGCCTGAGCTCAGGAGTTCAAAACCAGCCTGGGCAACAGAGTGAAACCCCATCCCTACTAAAAATACAAAAAATAAGCCAGGTGTGGTGGTGGGTGCCTGTAGTTCCAAATACTCAGGAGGCTGAGCCAGGACAATCACTTGAGCCCAGGAGGCAGAGGTTTCAGTGAGCCAAGATCGTACCACTGCACTCCAGCCTAGACGACAAAGGAGACTCAATTCAAAAAAAAAAAAAAAAATTAGCTTTCAAAAACACCTATCTGATCCTGTTCCTCCTACCCAGAGCCCTTCAAGCAGCTTCCCACTGCCTTCAGGGCAATTCACTTGACAGACACACAAGCCTTTCATAATCTAGTTCCTGTGTGCCTTTCCCTCTTCATACCATACATACAAGCATTATAAAATTATGTGTTCCTAAATGTGTCCCCCTTGGTTTGTAAATTCAAGTTTTTTCACTGGCTGACTCTTATGCCTGAATTGACCATTCTCCTACCTAGATAATTCCTTCAAAACTCAAGTATCACCATCTAGAAACCTTCCTTGATCCTCTTTCTATGAAAAGTAAAGACTGTTCAATCACTTCTTGTCTCCTTCACATCTTGCTTTCTATTAATATTTTACATAGCTGTTTACATTTTTGTCTTCTCCATTAGACTAAACTATATCAGGACAAAGACAAAGTCTCATTCTTTAATGTTTTCCCATTACCTAGATAGTTTGACATGTAGACATTCAAGGTTTTGCTGCAGGAGAGCTGGGAGATAAGCAGAAAGCATAAATCTGAACACTATAGAGATGTAACTGAACAGTGAACACTCGGGGTCAATTTAAAGTAGGCAACCAGTTACCTTCTGACCCTAAGTCCCTGACCTATAAACTGGCCACCTGCAGGTCATCGAGGAGCACTTTGGGCCCAATGCAGTAGCAGTACCTTTCCTGTCAGATGCAGCCTGCTATGACCTACTGGGTGTGCTGGTAAAACAGTCCCGCCCAGCCCATACCCGCCTGGCTTTGCCAGGTCGGCAGGGTCGGAGGGCACTGAAACCAGTGGGGCCACTACCAAGCCTCCTGGAGCAGGCAGGATCTGAGGGTGCCTTCGCCCACTGCACTCGGGAATACTCACCAAATGGCCAAGCAGAGATAGCCTATGAAGAGATGCGAATGTTGGATGGGCAGCCATGCAAGATCCGCCTACATATGGGTGGCCTGCGCAAGAAGGTTGCCTTCCTGTTGCTGCCACCAGGCCAGGTGAGCCTACAGCAGACTCTTTCCTGGCTCCGAAGCACCCACAGCATCTATGTCATCTACCAGGTCTTCTCTTGTTCCTGGCTGCAGCTGGGGCTGATGCCTACAGCCCATGAGCCCCAGCTCCTCCGGCTACATCGGTCATTACCTGTTGCCTTCTCCTGCCTCAAGTTTTCACTGCAGTCCAAGGGCGTGCTGGGACCACAGAAGCCTCTGACTAAAGACCCATTGCTCCATGGGGCCAACTGGGTCAGACCCAACCTCAGCATCATGCCACCTCTGGCCCCCACATCAGCACCTGCTGATACACCTGAAGCTGCTGATGTGCCCCCACCTGTCCCAGCTCCGCCTACACCACCTCCCCAGGAAGGGCCAGAGGGCAAACCCACCAGATTCTCCTACAAGCGCCGAAACCCCTTCCGAAGGGGGCCCCAGATGCTGTCAGGTACTGCTAGGGGGAAATGATGAGATGGATGGGAGGGACAAAGTGAAGAAGGGAGAAGGCATGAGAATAAAGTATGTGGGGAATCCATTACTCAGCACAGGGCTCTGGTGAAAGAGATGGAATGAGGGAGCCCGGGGAGGGTGAGATGGAATGAGAAGGCCCTGGTAAGGGGATTGGGATGGCACAGAGGACCAGAGGGAAAAGCTAGGGAGGAAAAAGACCAGCTATAAGTCAAGCTGTGACTATCCCCAACCCTGGCAGAGAACTGGCTCTTCAGTCCCCGCAGCCCTCCACCAGGAGCCCAGGGTGGGGGCCCCAGGGACCCCGACGGGCACTCCATGTCCCTGCCCCTGCTGCAGGGTCTATCCTCGGAGTTCGACAGCGACGACTGAAGCTGAAGCAAAAGATTCCGGGGGCAAAGCCCCCAAGATCTGGCATAGGGGTACTGGTCTCTAATAAACATCAGCTGCTGCTCCCCCAAACCATCCTGGGCCCATGCTGCTTATTCCTTCTGGGATCCAGAGAAGAGGGAAGAATCCCTTCACCCTCTAAGGGCATAAGGGGTACCTTGAAACCTTGGCAGCAATGTCCTCACCAAAGAGAAAATACTCCTGACCACCTCCCGCACTATGTACAACCTTTTCTGGGGCCCCAGCCCCACAGAAAAAGAATGGGAAAGAAAAATGAGCACAGAATAGAGATTTCCCTTTTATACATATTGCAACAAGTTCTCCATAAAACATTCATCTGAAATAAATTAAAAAGTCCTTTTGCCACTGCCTCAAAACATAAAAAGGAGCCTGTGCCCTAGCCCCAGCCCGGGCCACCCATGGCCCTGATTGTCCATGGAAGAAAGTTAAGGATTGAGGGGCCCATAGCCTGAGATGAGAGGGCCAGCTCCTTCCTCTGAAGTCTCCAACAAGAAAGGCGAGGTGACGGCATGAGCCTGGGAGATGGCAGCCAACTCCTTGAGAAATTCAGGGAAAATGACTGCACAGTAGACAGCATTCTTGACTCGAAGAGCCTCACCTTGGCGTTCAGGGGCCCCGCCCCGGGCAGGTAGAACTGGAGTTGAAGCCCCAGGGGAGCCCCCACTTAGGCCAAGTCCTGCTCCGTCTCGCCCAGGCTGAAGGACCAATTGTGCCGCCTGCCGGGCCCTGGTTGGACTGTGTGCATGCCGCAGGAGTAACTCCCCCAAGGATGGCCTCCGGCTCTTCACTGGGAATAAACAGGGGTATCATGAAGGTGCTGGGATCAAGGAACCTCCCTTGGACTGAGAGGGGAGATTCCCCCACCCCCTAGGTTCTTGGACTTCTCCTTTAGGGTTCTGAGGAAATGGAAAAAAGGACAAAATGGACCAGAAATGAACCTCAGGTACCATTTCCTGTCCCATCCCTGAAGTTGACTCTGAGGACTAGAGTGAGGAGTTCTTTCTCACTCTAACACCAAAAATACTACCTGCCCAGCCTTTTTCCCTCTATCCAGCCTCCCCACCCAGCCAACCATCCTTCTCAGTCTTTAACCAATCAACACCTTAGCCACCTCATTCCCAGTTAAGATCCATTCCTTCTCCATGCCCTCTGACCCTGATGAATTCTCCTCTTTCCAATCACTAATCTACCACCACCAAGCTATTTCTCCTCTGTCTACAGCATGCTCTGATTTCATGCTTCCCATCACCCTTCCGAACTAGTCAACCACTTACCTCTTTTCAAGCTTATCTATAACACCCAATCCACATCCTCTGCTCCTACAATACCCACAGGGGCTATATATGCAATTATAGTTCAGTGACAATTTCACTTCTGTCATACTCTACTGTCCCTCCAAGATCTGCTCTTCACTATTCACCATTTCACCATTCACCAGTCCCTGTCCTGCACCAAAGCCTCTCTCCCACTGGTTGCAGTCAATTTCAAGTCAGCTTAGACTCAAGTGAGCCATTCAAAACAATGTCCTCTTGCCTCTAACATTCTGCCTAGATTTCTGGGTCTGGATCCATATCTACTATAAAGGCCTAGATTCTAATAACAATCCCCATTTCCTACATCTAATACTGGCTACAGAAATACTATACCGATCTATTAAATTTGGCATTCAGAGTCCTTCACAATCAGGCTCACACTCCTACAATTTCTTGTCAAACTCTCCACACCCCATCTTGCTTTTGCATCCACATCTATCATCTTGGAACCCTCCAGGCACTTTTCATGCACCTGTAGCTCCCTCTGTCTAAATTTTCTTCTCCCTACTTTTTTCATCATTCTAGGTGAAATTTTACTATCCCCACTTCTCTAGGAAGCCTCCTCTGATTTGTCTTCCACTGAATCCCAATTTTACTTCCCTTAACTCAACATATTTAATTTATTTCTATGTCTTCTACCTCATACACTAACCTGTGAGCTTAAGGGCTTAGACTGTGTCTTGTCTACCTTGTCTACCTGGCCCCTCTACAGTGACCCCAGCACCAGAACTGTAGAAAGAAGAAATATTTACAATACTAGACCATGAAGAAATCATGCAAAAGAACTTTACCTGAGACTTCACAGCTGTGCAGTAACTTTTGTGGTACTCTCTTCCCAACCCGTACACTTTTCTCATTAAGCCTCCACCTCTGCTTTCAGCGTATCATTTTGCCTTCTACTTTGATTAGTAAATAAAGAATGATGTGAAATCCCTTTCTCCTCTACACTTCACAACTACATTGGCACCTGTCAGTTCCTTCTTGCTCTCTGCTCATTTTCCTCAAAGGGAGAAAAACAAAAAGCCTTTTCGTATCCAAAGTTAATCCTTTTCTATTGTTCTAGATCCCATTACTCCCAACACCTTTAGGACCTTCCTTCTTCTGGTATTACATTCCTCTAGTCACTCTCCAGATTGTACATTCTTTGAAGGCAGAAATTACATCTTGTACCTCCCTGAATTCCCTGTACCAAAGACAATGCCCGACACACACGGCAAATGTTCAAGATACCTGTTAAGCGAAAAGTCTAGATTTAAAACTTCATAACCACATTTAATTCTTCCTCCTTCCTTACACCACTCACCAAACTCTACCAACACTTCCTTCTCATTTCTGCCTCATTAAATGCTTCCCTTCCATTGTCCACTATTCTAATTCAAGCCTCCCTGGTAACATCTACATTATGGCAGAAGCCTCCTGATGCTTCCTGACTCTTTTCTCCTAGCTTGACTTCATCTGAGCTAACATACTAATCTCTCCACTTCCAGATTTAGAACTTCCTGTGGTTTTTCATTGCCTAAAACATCCCAACTTCTACTCTGAGAAATTGAGCTCCAGCCAAATCTCTCCAGCCTTACTACCAACTATTCCACCATCTTTTAAATCCCCTACTCCAACTAAACAGTCCAGGATCTCTCCTGAAAAAAAAAGATTCCCCATTCCTATGCCCACCTAAGTCCTACCCAGCTTTCAAGAAAGGCCCATGTCAAACGTCATGTCCCTTACTAAGCTGTAATAATATCGCAACCTAGAGACTACTCTGTCCTCTTTCTTGTCCCCAAATTCTAGAGTAGTTTTTGCTAGAACTTCTCATCTGGCTCTTAATAGATAGAACTATGTTCTATCCTCTGACCAGAAGCCTGAGAACAAACATGAAGACTCAATTTTCTATAACTCACCAGGTCTTGGCACAACATTTCACTCTTAATAAGAGCTCAATTAACCTGGTTTAATAGGTTATTTAGGGAGGGCAGGTACAGGTGTGGTGGGATAGGCCTCACCTAGGGGATCAGAACGGCGCGGGGCAGGTCCTCCTGCAGGGCCCTCAGCCCAGTCCAACTTGCCACGGGCAATGAGGTACTTCTTGGCTTTGGATAGCAGTGCTGGGAAGTCCTCCTGGGAAGCCGCAAAGTTCTCAATCTTATTCTTCACAGAGCCCAGCACCTATGAAGCACACCTTCATGACATTTCTGAGCACTCTAGACTGATACAGTCCTTTCTAGTCCCACTGGACCTGCTCCCAGCCCACCCAGGGTCACTCCAGCTGCGGGCCAGGCCCACCATGGAGCCTGGACGCACCCATGCACGCATGCATCGCACACCTGCAGCAGGGACTTGACACTGGGCTGGAAGACCATGTTGGTGTTGAGCAGGAAAGAGCGGAGCAGGGGCTGGGGGTGACAGGCCAGCTGGGCCACCAGCCCCGTCAGCAGGAAGTTGACATAGACGGAGTTCTGCAGCATGTTCTCGAGTTTGGCAAAGAGCACAGCCATGAAGGGGCCTGGGTTGGGGGGGAGGTGGGCACAAGGATACAAGGCCTGAACACAATGCACGTCGCACGCATTCCTCCCCAAAACAAGAGACCCCCACCAGATGAAAATTATTTGTATGTCAGCCTCTGGGTATGTTTAAATATCCTGTGGCCACATATTCTGGAGGAAATAAGATGGCAGACACCATATGGACCCACAAGATTCCAGATGCCAGCTTTACACACATTCAAGCTGACGAGCCAGATCTTAGGCTCTGGAGTCTGAGAGATCTGGTTTCATTGGCTTTGCCCTTTACTAGTTTGGACAGGTCAAAACTTTCCAAGCCTTACTTCCTAGTTCGTAAAATGGGAAAATATACCTACCTCATAAGGTGATGAATAGTTATCAATATAAAGCATTTAGCCTCAGATCTGGCAAATTTTAAGTGTTCAATTATAATCGTAAGATACAATTACATACTCTGTTTTTATAAAAGACTCACCCAAGAGGCACAACAGAAGAACAAATAGGTTGATAAAGTAACTAGGTCCAAAAAGAATTAGGTTCCACAGAAAACAGAGGATAACACTAAACCTGCTCAGAAAGAAAGCTAGAAGACGGTGTTGCAAAGACGAAGTAACTATGTAAGCCAATTTAAAGTTAGGGAAAAAAAATCTTTGGAGGACCAGAGAAGACATCAGTTTTGTCTTTCAGAAGCTGGGAACCAAGAAGGTGGAACAGAATATGTAGTAAAAGGAGAGCTTAGTGCAAGGGCAGAGAAACTGACTGAGGACAGACCCTTTGGTGGGAGAAAAGTGAAGGGAAAGGATCAGCATTATCCACTGGGAAAACTGACCTCAGTTAAGCCAGATCACCAGCAGTAGGCCTCTATAGCCATCACAGTCCTTCTGATCAGGGTTTTTTTGGCGAAAGGGAGTATATCTAAGAACCGTACTACGAATTGAGACAGAAGAATGATGGAGGACAGGATGGAGTGAATCCTGAAAAAGATCCTAAAACATTTTTCACTCCAGGGGCACATGTCTAACATTAGCTTCAAAACAACTCTAGCTTAACAGAGTCCTAAGATACCCCATAATTTTGTCCTATTCCTTTCATTTCCTGGAATTTTCTTGCCAAAAAAAAAAAAAAATTCGAAAAGCTGAGATAAGTTTACCAAAGGAAAATAAGACAAAAGCTTCAATTAATACTTCAAGACTGTGGTAAAACTTGGACGTTATCGCCTGGTGGTATTGAGCTGAAAGGAATAGAGCAGAGGCTAAATAAATGGAAAGACAGATTTTTTGTAGGAGGCAAGAGGGAATTGGCACAACTCCATGGCAGAAGCCCTGGTGCTATATGAGCAGGATGGCCAGCATCTCCCAGGCCCAATCAGGACATGAACTTATCAAGGCATGACAATCTGACTACGAACAACTGGAAGATGAGTGTTTGCCTTAGTCAACTTAAATCTGCTATGCACCCAGAGATCCTAGTGAAAAGCTACCACTTGCTGAGTTCTCACAATGTGCCATAATTGTAGTAAATGATTTACATGCATCTATGGCAGAGATGGAAACGTAAGGTATGCATAATCCAAGGCCTGTGATCTTAGCCTTAGCCACTACTTCTCAGAGGTGGGTTTGTTTTTTGTTTGGTTTTCTGGTTTTCCTGGCCTGAGGTTTGGAATGGCGGGGTAAGCTGGCTCTCATACAAAAACAAAGAGGAGTTACTCCAGCCACTCAGATCAAGTGTCTAGCTCCAGGGCATCCTTGAGAGTCCAAATGAACTCCGCCAGGGAGTTCAGGGCCACGCTTTGTCATTTGCCTTCAAAGAGACTGCACCCTATCTGCTTAAGACAGTCTTAGAGCTAGACTGCTTAGACAGTCATGGCAACCAAGAAGGTACAAGGAAATGAACAGGAAAAACTTGAAATCAAGTTCTTCTTTAAAGAGATGGGGAGGAAGGAGCTGAGTAGGGAGAAAAATACCAGAAGGTTAACCCTAGGCCCCAGGAGAGCTGACAGAAAACCCCATACCCAGACAGATAAACTGAAGGGAATGGCATAGTGTTTACAAGTGCCTCTCCATACAGGACAGCACATATATCTTCCATATGGTTCAGAAATATTGTTGTGATTCACCAGGAAACACCAAACACAGAATATCCTAATTACAAATCACAGGAAATGGCCAGACTAAGGAAAGAGGAGGAACATGCACATAGGACAGACATACAAGGCTCAGATATAAGTCAATACTCAAACCAGCACAAGCATGGAAAACATACAGAGAGACACAGGGACACAAGTATGACATGACATGTATCTGGAAGTGATGCAAGCAGGATGGATGAGGGGCTAGGCAAGTACACAGAAATGACATGGCCAAGAGGTCCAAGAAACCAGCACAAACATGTCAAGAACATGCAAAGAGTACACAGAAGGGAAGGCCTAGGCTAAGTAGCTTACCAGTGAAGGGCTGGCTTGGCAGTTGGTTGAGAGTCCGTAAAGGGCTGCTGAGGAAGGGGCCAGGGGGCTCAGGGGGACAAGTGAAGCTCTCATAGGCCTCCTCCTCCTCAAGGGGCAGTGGAGGTTCTAAGGGGGACTCTGAGCCAGTTCCCCCATTGCTCAATGCCACCTCTAGCTCCCGGAGCTCCTGCCCAAAGCCCTCTAGTCCTGCCATGCCCTCAGAGGTGCCCTCTAGCAGTTCCCCAACTCCCTCCTTTGGCACCAGACGAACCTTCTTGGCCCCCTCAGGCCATGATCCTGGCACTCCGTTGAGCTGGGGAGGGGGCAGGTGACCAGGGCCCTCCCCTGCACCCCCAGCCAGCCCTCTATTCCCCAGCTCTTCCTTCTCCCCTTCCCCCACATTGTTCCTGTCCTCCTCAGGCAGTAGGCTGCGTTTCTTAGTCCGGGAGCCAAAAGGACTGGGCTCAGGAGAGGGCCGCTCGCCATCATAGGGGGCAGACCAGGTACGACAGGCTCGGACACAGCGGTCCACACCACGACGTGCCTCACGCAGATACTCCAGGTAATTGTCTTCCAGCTCTCCAGGCTCCTCTGCAGGGGTAGGCCATCGGCCAGGGCTGGAGGCTGGGGATGCAGAAAGCCCTGGTGAGCAAGGGGCTGGGCCTGGAGACTCAGAGCCACCCAGGCTCTGCTGCCGCAGGAAGAGAGCCAGACGAGATGGTGTGGAGGGCCGGGGTACTGTCACCACAGAAGAGGAGTCCACACTTGGGCTTCCAGGACCTGCAAAGGGAAAAAATATAAGAGAAATCAAGGAGACAGAGGTTCAGGAGGAGAGATAAGACACCTCAGGAGACCAAGAAAGAAGACAATGGGAAGGCAGAAACACTGAACCTATTCAGACAGCTAACTCTCCAACCTCCTAATTAACCTTATGCTCATCCACCACTCCCACTCACCACCATCACCACTGAAGAAATAATGGAAACAGGAAGAGTATATGACTAGAGAGAAGAACAAGAATAGCTTTGCCCAGAAGTCCCACTCTAATTTTCTTTGGTGAGTGTTAAGGATCCTCCCTGCAAGACACCCTCATCAACCTCCCCAAAGACAGAATGTCATTCATGGCCATCTTCCTCCCCTCACCCCAGCCCCTCCTTGCTACACTCCCCCAGAACCCAGGCCATACCCGTGATGTCCTCCCTTCTCCCTGTCTCTCTGCTAGGCCCACCTCGTGCCCATGAGGCATGCTCTGGACGAGGTGGGCTGGGGGCGTGGTGCCGACAACAGCGAGGGATTAGGGAGAGAAACTTGTCAGCTGCTCGTCCATATAGGTCTACATCACGCACAGCTGGCTTCTGGCTCAGCATAACGTGGTTACATGGGACAAGATACCTGAGAAAGACATCAGAAAGGGGACACAGGGTAGATCAGGAAGGAAGGACAGGGCCTAGAAGAACATCAGGCCAATGAAACTGTATGGTTAAGCCAGGCTCCAAATGGAAATTCATGAGCAACCCCAATACAGCCCATTGCCCCAGCAATGTACAAGACTCTGAGGCTTCAGGGTCAGCCATCCCTCAGCCCTGCCCCAACAGATACCTGAGAACCAGCTGCAGCAGGACATCCTCACAGCTGAGGTTCAGGAGGGTCCTGAAGAGACTCAGAGAGACCATGCAGAGCTGGGGGGTGTGGAGGGGAGGGAGGGAGTCACCATAAGAGCTCTCTGCCCTCCAAGCCATTCATCAAATGGGAACCCCCCAACCCCAAGTTGGCCCAACCAACCACTCCTAGAGGAACTCCTAGAGGCCCATGCACCACGCCTGGCACATAAGTCATTCAAGTATTAGCTAGATGATCACAAGATCTTTGTGAGCAAGTCTTTACTATTCATACAAATGAAGCATCTCAGACCCAATGGACTTCTACAGACTCTCTAGCTACAAATACCTGGTCAGCAGAGACTCCAGCAACACTTGAATGAAAAGCCATGAGAAGAGACTCTAAGAAATACTGTGATTGAGTGAATGACTAACAGGAGACAACAGAAACATGGTAATTAAGTGAATGCCTGCCAGAAGGGACTGTAGCAACACAGTAACTAAATGCCTACCAATAAGAAACTAGAGGGAACCCGGAAGATTCCCAACTGGGAAGTAGGTGGGGCTGCGAATATGAAGTCTGAGTCACCTCTCTAACACTAGTGTATCTCTCAGAAGGCAGGATAAAGAACAACTCAAGGGCAGCTGACAGGAAAAGGAAAAAGTAGGTGGGTCAAGATTAGGGGAAACCTTTAATTTTAGAAAAGGAAGAAGGTTAGTGCATCTCTGACTAGGCAAAGAAAACACACATGTAACCTCTCCCTCACTTCTCTGAATCTTCCTAGCACTATCTCTATGCTTCCCTTATAGCAAGTGTGTCAGACACCTTGAGCTCCCTGAAGATAACGAATGGGTCTTGGTCTAGGGCACTACCTGAACAGTTTAGGCATTCATTATTTGCTAAATGACCATGGGAGAATTAAAAGTCAACCACACAACAAGAAAAACACACGACAGCAGTTCACATTTTGAATAGCATGGATGTTCAGGAGGCTATCCTAAATGACCACTTTAGCTAGCAATGAAAAAATTCAAACTCACTGAAAAGAAGTAAGTAGATAGAAAAGTGGTCCCTCAAAGATATCCACATCCTTATCTCCAGACCCTAAAAATATTTCACCTTATGTGGCAGAGACAACTTCGCAGATGTGATTAAGATTATGGAATTTGAGATTAGATTATCCTAGATATCCACAGATAATACAGATCCATAGATATCTATTATCTATGGATGAAAGGCCATGAGCCAAGGAATCTGGTTGCTCTACAGGCTGAGAATGTTCTTCAGTTGTCAACCAGCAAGAAAACAGAGATCTCAATCCCACAGCTGCTAGAAAATTAATTCCGCCAATAGAAATAAGGAAATGGATCCTCCCCTACCGCCTCCTGAAAGGAACACAGATCCCATCCCCCCAAATTTTGATTTTAGCTTGGCAAGATCCATGTCATACGTATGACCTACAAAACTGTAAGACAATAAATCTGTTTTAAGCATTAGGTTTGATAATTGGTTATGACAGCAATAGGAAATAAACACAGGCTGGTTAGCCAAAATTAGTCACTTCAAGGCACACAGGCTATATAAGTTACAAAGTCAAGCCAAAGAATCAAGCTTGAAAGGACCACAGTGGAAAGGAAAGCATCTGCGTGTTCAACACGGGCATCCTGAAATTAGAAGAGATCTGTTCCTCCAAGAATCAGGAACCAAGAAGAAACATCCCAAGAACATGTAAGGCTCCTAAGACCAGGGGACCAAATGGGAGCCTAATAGAAACAACTACTAAAAAAAATGAAAGATAGTGAGTAAGAATCAAAGTTAGGATAAGTTAAGACAAAAGGAAGATGGATAGAAACAACAGATAAAACCTCAAAAAGAAAATCAACTGTCTCTAAACATGAACAGGAAAATCTGAGGCCAATCATGGCCTAATTTCAGCATAATGAGGGAAAAAAAATACTTCTGGTATCTTTGTAAAATTAAAGCTTGAATACCTATTCCCTATTGGTTCCAATAAATCTTAACCCAAGGCATCTATCATGATTACTTTTTGGAAAATTTTAAAAATACACATGCCCTGAGCCTACTCCCAAAGATTCAAGAAATCTGAGGTACAGCTCAGAAGCTGTTGTAGTTATTAGTTGCCATCTTCAAAGATTCACAGATGTCTCTAAAGTATACACTTGGTTTATAAACACTGGTTTAATCAATCAGTCTGGAATATTTCTTATACACCCTAACTTAGCTTCAGAAACTGTACCTATACAAAACACAGCTATCCAGGAAGCTGACCTGGAACTCTACTACCAAGTACCTCATTATCTCGAAGTTTTCCAGAGCCCTTAGTGATGAAAGAACTTCTATTTTAAACACATGGATCCAGGGAACTTTAACTTATAATAAAAAAAGGAAGCAAAAATGGTCCCAGAGGCAAAATAAATGCCATGAAGTCCATGGCAAAATTAATGCTTTATTCTCCTAGAAAGGCTTAAGTCTTTATAACTTGGAAACTATCCACTCCCATGTTTTATATATATCTATTTGTTAATATCCAAACTTCTTGCCATGATCTTCCAGGTCATGCATGATCTGAATTTTACTCCTCTATTTTTATCTCATTCCTTTCTTCCCCTTGCTCACTACATCTCTAGTCTTTCATTTCCTCAAACATGTTAAGCCCTTCCCCCATTTGATGTCCTTTGCATGCTGTTCCCTTTGCTTTCCTGTTCTTCTATTTGATCAATAAGTTAACTTCTTTATAATCTTTATGTCTCAGTTCAATGTCTTCTCTTCAGAGAGGTCTTCTTTGACCACCCTATTATTTCTAAGCAGGTTTTTCATAACCCTGACCACAACTTATTAATGTGTTTGCTTGTCTGTCTTCTCTACGAAGTAAGCTCCAGGAAGTCAGCAACAATGTCTACCTTATTTATCATTGTATCTCCAGTACCAGCAAACAGTATGGCACACAGTGAATGTTCAATAAAAATGTTTAGGAGGAAGGAGCGAAAGTAGATAGGTGGGTGGATGAGTGCTCCAAGTAATAGTTCAAAAGCAGCAAATCCAAAGGAGAAAGAAGGTAAGCATATCAGTAGCACCTGGATCATCTATCAAAGCAGACACACAACCTAAAGTGCTCTCAAGTCACCCATAGCAGGCCACAGAGTGACAAACAGTTTAAGAGAACTCAGGCCAATGCTACATTACAAACACGGTACAGCAGCAAAACCTATAGTCATGATGAACAGCCAAAGTCATGCAGAAAAGGTGACTGTGTTCTAGATTCATCTATTATAAAAGCAGGGGAATAGATTAAAATATGTACCCAAAATGGTTAAAAGTTTAATGCTAGAAAGTTAATGTCACTTAATTTTGAGGTGACTGCTGGAGATAAAGGTAAAAGAAGGGCAGGAATACCTTCCCAGAACAAAGGTCAGAGAGAGAAGATGGCTCACCCAGGTAAGCCAGAACAGGGGTAAGGGCCATACCCGGGAGTTGCTGCCAATACGGGCAACAAGGGTGTCGAGGATGGTGTGGGTGTCATGCCGGTGCAACAACAGGAATCGCAGGAAGGTACGGAGCAAAGCAGGCTCTGAGATACTCCGTAGGAAAAGTTCCAGATAGGCGGTACTGGCGATCATCTCCTCCACAGAGGTCTGGACAAAAAGAAGGGAAAGTCTGGAAATGTACAGCTTCCCTGCACATACAGGGCCATTCTCCCTGGATTCTAAGAGAAATCAGGAGCAGACAGGGAAAAAGGGAGGAGTATTCTACCCATCACCTCCTACATTAGTCCTGGCACTGAGGTTATCACTGCAGCTTAACCGCTTATCTGCCTTGCCACCCATGACTCTCACCTTGTGCAAGGCAGGACCCATGACAGGCACCAGGAACCCATTATGGATATAATCAACCAACTGCTTCTGCACCAGGGGGTGAGCCACCTGTAGGAATGCAAGAGAGAACCGGGAGGGTTATGAGGCAACCACTGCCTGGAAGGGAGTAGAACAGTGCGCTACAGAGAGGCATCCTATTTCCAAGATGGAAAAATGACAGAACTCCAGGGAATATATCCCCTCCTACCTCATCTCCCAAGAATGATCAAGGGCCAGACTTCCAGGAAACTCCAGTCCTACCTGAATTACTGCATTGCAGAACTCTAGGGAACTCATGAAGAGTGCAAGGGCTGGCACTCCTAGCCAGTCTTCCCGTCGCAGACAGTGCCAATCATCCCCTGGAACCTCAATCTTTCGAGGCAGTGATGAGTACAGGGCACTGAGCCCTGTGGCCAGCACCTATGAGAAGTTACCAAAGGCTCATATATAAAATATATTTATAAAATATAAAAAGTGGAACAGGGGAGCTATTAATCCAGACTTTTGATGGGAATAGGGGTATAAGCTATTACCAAAGCAAGCATTTGGCTACCCAATGTGCCGGAAACTCACCTAGAATTCACGAGCCTAGGAAGAGCCTTAGTATCTGCCCTATCCATCTAAGCCCATGATTCATCCCCACTACAACTCTAGGGGGCTGCTTTCAAATCCAGGAACTATTTCCTAGAGGAACGGGCCCTGGTACATAGCCTCTCCCCTTCTGGATAGGAAGGTGCTTTCCAGTATCTACATGCCATACTCTACCCTCCATGCCAGGGGGTGCTAACCGGGCAGAAGTAAGAGTGATCCGCGATGTAGCGGCCCACAGTGGGGCTCCCAGCTGACAAAGCCATGAGAAGAAGTAGGGCATCACGGGCCTGCTGGCCCAAGGTGCCCTCTCGATGCACAAAAGGGACAAGGCGAGAAAAGAGAAGAAGACGGGGAGCAGCTCCAGGCTCAGGAGGTGGCTGCAGGAAGAACTCGAGCAATGAAGGCTCCTGGGCCACACAAACACACAGCTGGCTGAGAAGCAGCACCAGGCCTTCATCCAATGCTGGACTACTGGGCACAGGGCGGCCACAGGCATCCAGCAGAGTGAGCAGAGCCTCACGAACTGGACCATGCCGCAACAGTGGCTGGCGAGCTTCGCTCACTAGCATCTCGAATAGTTTCAGTTGCTCAGCCCGCCGTTCCTCGACCCCATCCCCAAGCTCATCCCATTGCAGCTGCCATGTCAACACACGGGTCAGCAGATCCTCGTGCAGAGCAAACTCCAGCAGGGGGCCAGGGCCTGTGGGGGCCGAAGGAACTGCACGATCCTCTGCCAGCAGTGTCAACATCTGGTAAGTGTGGTTGCGCACAGCACTGAGATCATCTGCACCCCCAGGTGCTGCCCGAGGGCCTTGCCGCTCCAGGATTCGCACCACCTAGGGAAAAAGGACAGAAGATGGAAGGAATCTAAGTTGATAAGGGGACTAAATGGGATGAGGAGAATACAGAAGGTTGGGAGAACTCAGGTGGTCAGCAGACGAAGCCCTGTGCCATACAGTCTCCTACCTGGGACCAGTGATTCTTGAAGACCATGAGGCAGGTCTCAGGGTCAGCCATGACTGGGGTTTGGAGATTGGCCCCTTGAGGTATACGGTGCCCAGGGCCCCGGGAGGCCAGTCTGCTCAGCCAATTCATCCTCTCCATGAGGCAGGCTGGGCAGGACTGGCAGCCAGAGGCCTGTACTTTGAGGATTTGCCAGCTGGAGGTTTTCTCCACTTGTGTCTCCAGTCTGCTTCATCCGGTCTGTAGGAGCCAGTAGCTGCCCATGGAGCCAGAGGTTATACCAGGCTGGAATGGCAAGCCATGAGGTCACTGGCCAGTCCAGATTTCTAAATCTAATTCAGAGAAGAGATAATGGAAGGGATAAATAGAAGCTCACTTTCCAGAACTCAGACCCACCACCCCACTGAAAACTCTACACACCTATACATACATACACACACACACACGCACACGCACACACAGTCAGCAACTGACATGTCTAAAACAGAACTCAGATTTCTACCACCAAACCTGTTACTCCTTCAACTTTCTGCATCTCAAAAGAAAATGATACCAAAATTCACTTAAATGCTCAAGCTGAAAACGTGCACATTATCCTTCTTTTTTCTTGTTTACTTCCAATATCCAGTTCATCAGCAAACCCTCTCATCTCTACCTTCAAAATATGTCTCACTATTGCAGTAGCTTCCAATCTGGCCTCCATGATTCCTTTATTATCCTCCTGAGAGTTATCACAACAACCAGAGTGATATTTTTAAAACCTAAATTATATGACCTGTCCTCTGTTGAATACTCTCCAGTAATTTCCTAACACACTATAATAGTTCAAATTCCTTATCTTGGCCTACAGGAGCCTAAATAATGTAATCTGTATAACTTCCTACCATTCTCCTTCTCACTCACACTTTAGTGACACAGGCCTTCTTGAATACTTTTTGTTCCCTCTGCGTAGACTAGAATGTCCTTCTCCTGCTCTTCACATTGCTGTCATTGCTCATTTTTCTGTTTGTTTGTTTGTTTGTTTTCAAATGTCATCTCCCCAGAGAGGCCCTGCTTAACAATTCTATCTAAATAGCACATCTTCTCACCTTCACTCTCTAGCTTCCTAAAATCCTTTCTTCTTAGCAGTTTCACTCTCGGAAATGATTTATTTATTTGTCTATCTTCCACACATTAGGTAGCTTCTTGGAGGGCAGGGTTTGTCTTATTGTGTCTGTTGTATCCCCAGGGCCTAGGAACTCAACAAATATTTGTTGAATGTATAAATGCTGAAGTAAATGAGTGAGTGAGTGAATGAATGAATGAATGAACAACCAATCAAGAAATCCAGCCTTGATCTGACTCTAGTCCTCCGGGACTATTGAAGAAGAAATGTCTTTCTGTCTATCACAGGTGCTTCCCTAGAAACCTATCCAGTGACCTATGGGAGATGAGCAAATAGACCCTTACCTGACTGAATACTCTTAAGAGGAAGAATTCAGAGCCAACCAATAAAGCAGAGCTGTTTCCCTTTCACTAAGGAAGACAGACACATTCCCATCTCCACTCCTGCCAGACACATCCAAAACTCACTCCCAAGAAAATGTTAAGACATCCTCAAAAGAAAAAGGAAAAAAGCACCAAGGTGTGGTGGGTGTACAGCCACCACACCCTCATCAGTACTGTCTCTCACAAGCATAAAACCTTGAGAGGAAAGGGGTGGTTCAGTTGTCCTTCCTCTTTATGCTCAACAAAGGCTGAAGGAATCCAGAAACCTGGCACCAGCCCCACATTTCGCCCTAAGGTTATATTAACAACATCTCCCTTCACCCAGATACTCTCTCACACAATTTCCAGCTCACAACTAAAGGAAGGTAGCAACTATGTTTAAGGAAAATTTTTATAGAATAGGTGAGTCTTACAAAGGGAGGGGCCAATCCTAAAGAGCAGGTAGGGCTTACTCATTGATTAACTCAATGTACCTCCATATGGATAAAATACTGGTCACTAAGTAAGCACTGGAAATAACAAAGATGGATAAAAACAGTTGAGGTAGCATAAATGTAAATCCAACAAATATTGTAAATAAAGGTATTTATAAAAAGTGTCATGGGGGCATGAAGGAAAGCAACTAACTCTGCCTGGGGTGCTATTAGAGGGTTCCACACAGTTAATATTGAACTTGGATCTTTAATAATGAGATACTAATTAAGTAGAGAGCAGAAGAAAAGGTTTTCTTCATATTAAAAACAGTATGTACAAAACTATGGTACTGTGAAAGAACGTGACAAATTCAAAGAACAGTTGCAAATTTAGTGTGCCTTAATCACAGATTATTCAGAGAAGAGAAGCACAACATTAGTTGAAGGTTAAATACGGGTGAAGGTTATAAATATCACTAAATATTATGCTAAGGAGTTTAGGTTTTACTTATTGACACCCTAGAAACAAAGGAGGTTTTTAAACATGAAAATGATAAGATCAAATTGGCCTTCAAAAATATATCAGATAACAGTATAAGGTGGAGCAGAGAGAGATGGATTGCAGTGGACAATTTATAAGAAGCTGTTTCAAAAGTACATTTGAAAATAAAAAAGTAAGGCATGAACTATCATAGTAAGAGAAATATTAGGAAAGATAAATCTGAGATTCAACTCTATCTTAATATGTTCCATGCAATACTGAAATTATTTATACCAGTAACACCTCTGCCAATCAACAGCAAGTTCCTTGACAAAATAAAAATATCATTCATTTTTCTTTGATATCCCAGTGCAAACAGAGAGCCTGAACTCAAATATGCCTGCCAAAGTGAATGCTGAATTAATAATTATTACAGCAAACATATATTTACTACATGCCAGGCTCCATTCCAGCACTACATGAAGTAGCTAATTTAAACCTCATAAAAACTCATTTAAGTATTATTATCCACATTTTACATAAAAGGAAATCAAAGCCCAGAGAGGTTAAATAAATTGCTCAACATACCCAGCTAGTAAGTGACAGGACTAAAATGCAAATGCAGAGTATCTGCCTCCAGATTTAAATTAACCACAAAGTAAAAGCAATAAGACCTGGCAAATAAATGGGGAATGAGAGAAGACTCTCATAGGAAGTATAGGAGATTCAGTAAAAGATAAAGCCATTAACAGACTAGAAACACATAAGAAGGGGAACTGTGTTTCAGAAAAGAGGTTGAGTACAGTTTTGAGCATGTTAAGTTTTGAGATATTCATGATGTCCAGAAAGCAAGCAGGAATACCATACTTGAAATAATGAATAAAATCAAGACAAAAGATATAAATTCAAGAGTTAGCAGCTTATAGGCAACTATGAAACTATGGAAGTAGATGGAATTATGCAAGGAGAACAGCAGATCATGAAAGGAGGTAAGGGTAAAATCCTGGGGAAAACCAGGATGTAGGAAAGTTAAAAAGGAGGAGTCTCTAAAGAAGACTTTGAAGGTAGCCAGAAATAAAAGGAGAAATCCAAGAAATGATGATCTAGACATCAAAGAAAGGAAGTTTCAAGAAACTGGAGATTGCCCATAGTGTATAGGTCTAGAGAAAGATCAAGTAAAATGAAGACTGAAAATGGTACAATCAAGTTTTTTACAAACTTAGTCAAATTAGTTGGTTAAAGTATAGGAATCGAAAAGTAAGATGTACTTTCAGGAAATTCAGTGAAATGAGAAAGGATAAAAATAGGGCAGGCTGGGCACGGTGGCTCATGCCTGTAATCCCAGCACTTTGAAAGGCCAAGGGAGGTAGATCACTTGAGGTCAGGAGTTTGAGACCAAACTGACCAACATGGTGAAACCCCATCTCTATTTAAAAAATACAAAATTGGGGGTGGTGGGGGTGGTGCACACCTGTAATCCCAGCTACTGGGGAGGCTGAGGCAGGAGAATCGCTTGAACCCAGGAGGCAGTGGCTGCGGTGAGCCAAGATCACGCCATTGCACTCCAGCCTGGGCAACAAGAGTGAAACTCTGTCTCAAAAAAAAAAACAAAACAAAAAAACAGGGCAATAGCTTAAAGAAGTTGTGGTAAGGGGAGTCAAGAAAAAGCATTTTGGTTTTGCTGTAGGATGGGGAGTCATAAGGGTATCTGTCAAGTGAGAGAAGTAGTCTAAAGAAAGGGACAATTGATAAATAAATAAGATAAGAGATAAATGACATTAAAATCAGGTTTACTCAGAAAAATAGGGAAGACACCTTCTTTGAGAAAGGAAGAAAAGAGTAATAAAAAAAGGATGGGTGCTACTTCAGGCAAATCTGAACGTGAAGAAAGAGAGAAGCTAACATTCAATCCACCACCAACCCCACCCCGCCTTCCCTCCCTCACTCACCTAGAAGAATGCGGGTGAGAGAGAAGAAAATGGGTGAGAAGGTGGCAAAGCCACAGAAGCACTGCTCAGTCTTTCATACATGGTTTCTTAATAAATCATCAACACAGCCACAAAGACTAGTAGCCATCAGCAGGGATGCACTGGAACAAGTAGTTATCCATCCACCCAGCTATTTATGGTATGGACTGGAAAAGTCAACAGTTGAGAAAAGTGGTAAGCACTCTCCCCTATGGCTAGCCCCTCTTACAGTTATTAGCCCTGGGATACTACACCATCCCCTTGTTGGTTTCCTTAAACCCTACTCATATCTTTGTAAATATAGTCCCTTTATTAAATTCTTCCCAAACCCAGCTTGAGCTATCTGTCACCTGCAAACAGCCTCACTGAAAAAAGAGTATTACTGTTTATGGAACACTCTTCTCAATCCTATCTCATTTGAAGAATGAAAACAAAGACAATCAAACAAGCATAACACAGAGTAGTAGGTAAAGTCTGAACTCTGGAGTCCCTCAGTGGTTTGAATCTCAGTCCACTATTTTCCAGCTACGTGTCCTTAAATAAACCATTTCACATATCTGAGCCTCAACTTCCTCATCTATAAATTCCTGATGAAATAATTATTGCTAGTCTTAAAAATTAAACCATATAATAACTTAGGTAGCATTCCAACCATAAAGAAGATACTCTGTAAATTACATGTCCCTTTCCTCCTTCCTTCTCCTGATCCTATTTGACCCAGATGCCCATATCTCTAAGAGAAGAGATATAACCTGCTCTGATGTGTCCATCCTTATCGCCTCCCATGCATACCTCAGTCAGCTGAAGAAAGGCCAAGCATTCAGTCTCAGTAAGGTATTAACATATCCAAAACTAAACCGCCTCCAGCTTCTGGAATTTAATTCCGAACATTAACTGCTTCTAGCTTGCAATATACCTGAGGTGCCCATTACTGGTCCACCACTTGACCAACAAAGGGCACTGCTCATGGAACCAAGTAAGATTAGTCTCCAGGACCCTTCCTCACCCACCTGCCCACCCCAGTTCTAAAATGCCATTTCAAAGACCTCAAGAGAAGATGTTGGAATCAGCATCTCAGATTCCAAAAGCCAACACTTAAACTGGGCCCTGTTCACATACAACAAAAGCTTAAAAGAAAGTCATAGTTTGGTATTCGTATCACCTACTTAAACTCTCTGCAACGTTCAGAACAAGATAAAGAAGAGGTTAAAATTACCACCCTCTTATAGTGTCCTTTCCTCCCATACCAAAGTCCAGAAAAAAAAAAAAAAAAAAAAAAACAGCAGAACCCCCCACTCTCCAGATTTACCTTCAGGCTCAGCCACAGAGTAAAAAGGGGAAGGAGCTGATCTCTCAGAACCAAAATGGCCAAAATCAAGCACTCACCTTACAGCCCAACATACAGCCTTACAGCCACACACAGCAAGGGTGACAACGAACCTCAGAACAGCAGATACAGGGCAGGAAGTGGCTCAGCCTCACTTATGAACCTTTGCCCTGGGAGAGGCAAAGAGGAGGGAACTGGGGGAAGGGATATACCTGCAACACCTACGTCAGACAGGGAGAGACCAAAATGATCTTCCAAGAACAGGTCAGTAAAATTCTGTGGTTTCTCTCTCCTTATGATGGCTCTTCCTAGGCAAGAAGACTAATTACTGACCTAAGAAGGATGAATGGGCTGTTACCCTAAATACTGAACCGTGAATGACCTGATTAAAATCTCATAGGAATACAAAGGAAAAAACAAACAAACAAACCAAAAACACCACCTACTAGGAATTTACTACAGCTCAGCTTACATATACCTTCCCTGCTTTTCCATCCCTCAGACAAATGGGATGTCAGGGTATGGTCCCAACTCATTCCCTTCCCTCCCCACAGTATTGCTTCTGCTGCTTGCAGGGATCTCCTCATCTGACTCCAGCAGAGCCCATTTAATTCACAAAAGTGAACCTCTATTCTACAGTGACTCCTCTTTACAGCAATGAATCCTCATGTCACACACAGTTATCTCTACTTTGACAAAGATGTCAAAAAGGAGGTGAAACTGAACTAGATCCTAAAGGATAAGGAAAGTTAGCTGGGCAGAGAAGAAAAGGCATTCCTGGTAGAGGAAGCAGCTACTACAAAGATTTCAAGGCTCATAAAAGCAGCACGGTTTTAGGGAACTCTGAACAATTTCTTCAAACTAGAACACAGACTAGGGAGTGACAGATGAGACTGGAGAGGTGAGCTGAAGCTAAATGATGCCATATTAAGAAATTTGGATGTTGTCCTACAGGACACAAAGAGCCAAAAGTTTTTAAGCAGAGGAGTTCGGTGATCAGATGTATATTTTCAGAAAAATCATTCTAGGGATGGACTAGAAAAGATCAAGTTTTAAGACAAAAAATTGTTTTAAAAAAATCACATGAGGTGAGGGGGAGCTAAACTAAAGCTTTAACAGTGAAGATGTAGCAATGGAGATATAGAGAAGAGAGATAACACAGAGGGAAATGTATTAAGATTTTAGCAAATGATTGAATGCAGGGAGTAAAAGAGGAGGAAGTATGAAAGATGACAATGTAGTCCTTGCCTGGACTGAGTGCAATATGTAGTCCTTGCCTGGATATGAGTGCAAAGGCGGGCTTTTGGGGCTAAGACTATGAATTCTGTTTTGGACATGCTAATTTTGAGATATCTGTGGTGAGATGGGGCCTCACTCTGTCACTCAGGCTGGAGTGCAGTGGCGTGACCTCATCTCACTGCAACCTCTGCCTCCCAGGCTCAAGCAATCCTCCACCTCAGCCTCCGAAGTAGCCAGGACCACAAGTATGTGCAACCACACCTGGCTAATTTTTGGTGGGTTTTTTTTGGTGGTGGTTTTGTTGTTATTGCTGTTGTTGTTTTGGTAGAGGCAGGGTTTCAAAATGTTGTCCAGGTTGCTCTCAAACTCCTGAGGTCAAGCGATCCGCCTGCCTCAGCCTCCCAAAGTGCTAGGATTACAGGCGTGAGCCACCACGCCCGGCCTATTATGATATATTTTCACATTTCACATTCTCTCTCTAAATTGAAATTATGTTTTCATGTGTCTCTCTCTCCCAACTAGACTGAAAATCCCTTGAGTGCTCAGATGACCAGGTTTTATTCATCTTGTTATCCCATAATATGTGAGCATCACAAGCACAAACTATGTGTTCAAGAAGTATTTGTTGAATGAATAAATGAATTCATTCTCCTAGTACTTAGTAGAGTGTCTGGCACAGAGCAGATATGGAATAAATGATTAACACAGTACCCTAAACATGTTTCTATCTCTACATTATCATCCTCGTGTATGTTTCATCCTCTCAGACCTACCACTCACTATATGACACAAATCAAAATCCATTATACTTAATGCACTACTATTTCAACAAAGTTTGGTATAGCAAACAACAAGCTTACCAAATCCAGTGCTTTCTCCATTATAACCAAGAATTTAGACAGTCCCTAAGAGCCATCTGATATTTGATTTGATTCATCCTATCACTATCATGATATGATCCACTATCAAGATGTGATCCAGGTATTATATATACCTGTTCCAATGTCCATAACCTTCATGTCACCCTCACAGTCCCTTTTCTGTCTTTTGGAAATTGAACAATTACAAATCATTAAAACATCCTCCCACATCACCTTCAGTGTCTATTATAAATCTTCTTTACCAAAGTCTCTCTCACTCTGAGACAAAATTCTGGGTTCAGCTTTCCCACTGTATCCCTATATGACCTCTGGTTATTGAATTTAATTTCTCACCTATAAAATGAAAGTTCCAGCCGGGCGCGGTGGCTCACGCCTGTAATCCCAGCACTTTGGGAGGCCGAGACGGGCGGATCAGAGGTCGGGAGATCGAGACCATCCTGGCTTACATGGTGAAACCCCGTCTCTACTAAAAAATACAAAAAAACTAGCCGGGCGCGGTGGCGGGCGCCTGTAGTCCCAGCTACTCAGGAGGCTGAGGCAGGGGAATGGCGTAAACCCGGGAGGCAGAGCTTGCAGTGAGCTGAGATCCGGCCACTGCACTCCAGCCTGGGCGACAGAGCGAGACTCCGTCTCAAAAAAAAAAAAAAAAATGAAAGTTCCTGTCTTTGTCTACTTTACAAGGTATCTATATAAATCAGTATAATAAAATTTGAAATCCCTATGTAAAGCATGAACACTGTTCAGATGTCAAGTTATACAGAACCATTGTAAAAATGTATGCTTCCTCAACCTAATACAACAGCCACACCATCATCACTTTAAATTTCTGAAGTTCATAAAGCTATAGAAATAATTTTTAAAATTAAAAATTGGGTTGTCACTTTTTATTTAGGTAAATTAGATCTTTTTTTTTTAACCCACCATCTACTGTTACCATTACTGCATCAATGAAAGAGCACTTCAACACCAAAAGAATATGAATGATAATCTCTGATAATAAATTTATCTTTTAACTAACCATGCTGTCTTTGTTTCTCTCCCTCCATCTTGGATAGATGATAATTTTATCATGTACAGGGTCCTTGGTCCAGTGTTTAGGAATCACTACTCTAAACTCTGAACTAAAAGTTCTGACTGTCTGGACAAGTTGCCAAGTGTTCTACCAATATGGAGGCCTGTTTGGCCTCCAGAAAGAAGCAATGAGAATATACCACAGGATAGAGGAGTCGGTTCTGAAGCTGACTCTGGAAAAGAATGGGGACTGAGGCTGTCTAATTCTCAGGGAATGGTTTCGCCCTGTCCAATGTAGAGTTAAGGAAAGACTTAACTCTTCCTGAGTCTGGAAAGAATCAGGATGTCCCAACCCCATGACAGACTAGCAGTAGAGAGGAAAATTTAGTAGTATGAAAGTGGCCATTATCACTGAATGCCAACCCAACTTTCCAGAATTTCATGTGCATTTGGGTTGGTGGGGAGAAGAGGACCTAAAAGAATGCTAGTAAGATGAACCCAATTACAGGGTGTGGAGATGAAGAGATGAATTTTCAGGTGGTTGAAATGTTTAGTATCTTGAGAGTGATGATGGTTTCACAGATGTTTACACATGTCAAAACTCATCAAACATACATTTTAAATAAAATATAAGCTAGTTTTTTAAAAAATTCAACTGTAAGAAAGGAGAGCAAGGCCACCCTGTTCAGGACCCTAAATACAGTGCTGTATAGGGCAAACCATATGACCTCCATAAAAGTAGAATTAGCAACTGAATACGGTCAATCCAATCCAAGACCCACAGTTAAGCACAGGTAAGGAGCAGCAGTCGAATAAGGTTGTCCAGAAGCAGGTAGAGAGAAAATACAAGCTGTCACAGCGCAAAACCCTTCATGAAAGGGCCCATCTTCAACTATGCAGTCCAGAGGAGGAAGTCGAAGGAACTGAAGTTTCAGTGATTACTCTGTTGAAGACTGAGCCTCAAATATTATTTTCATTACCATAGTACTATTGCCCATCACACCTTCATTTTCTTGTCCTCCAGAATATGGAAAGTCCATGGGAGCAGAGGAGTCAGGTGCACAACACTTCCATCCAAGCTGCCCTACTTTGCCTAAACTATTGCTCTTTACTGAACATGACAGTCCAACGAAGGAGGCCTCAGAACCAACCTCTCACCTTTATCCAAGTCTCACAGCCCTAATTCCCTCCATCCATGCCCCGCCTTCAACTCCCTCACCAATTTGCCGCCACCCCGCAGGCTCCCAGCTGCGCCTTTGACTCTCCCTTTCCTCGCGCAGGCCTTACCCCCTCACACTAGTCCCAGGGTATCCTTCAACCCAGCCCTCAGTAGCCCCAGCCCTACTAAACCGCGTTCAGGGGTCCCTTCAACTTGGCACCTCCGAAAGTACCCAGCCTCTCACAGCCCCTCATTTGTCCACTCACCTGTAAGCTCTCACCTTCCTTCTCTATCTTAGACACTCACACCCGGACCCTCACCACCTGCCAACACCTCACAACCAGTACAGTAACCAAACCCGGTACCGTCTTTTCCCAGTCTCTCATCCTACCAAGCGCCTGCCTCTCCAGGCCCTCTGGCCCATGCGTACTGTTCACTCATGGAACGCTGAACCTGGCCGGGCCCGGTTGTTGCGGCAGTGTTAGGTGAGTTCAGGCCGCCGCCATCGCTTCTCAGGCGCACCAGCCGCGCCCCGCCCCGCGCCACACGCAGTCCGCGCCCCCGCGCACCACACGTAACCGCCCGGGGACGCACGACTGGGCAATGGCGTGCCAGCTCATTGGCTGAGCCCGACCACACCCGAGCAAGGTCTCTTGTTTCCTGGCAACGGCTGAACGCAGAGGCGGGATCGCTGACGGCTATCCGCGGGAGGAGCACCGCCTCTCCTCTTGGTTCCGCCCTTTCGTACGTAAATCCCGCCCCTCAGAGGGACTCCGGCGTGTCATAGGGGAAGGCCTCAGGGAAGGTGGAGGCCCGCAGAGCGGAGGCGGAGCCCGGGAAGGAAAGGTCGAACCAGAGGGCAGAAGGCGGGACCTAAGGAGAGACGCGACTTTTACAGGCAGGGAAAGATCAGAAGGACGGGGCTTGAGAGAGACGGAGCCGGAAGAAAGACGAGCAGGGGTGGGGCCACGGATTCCGGGCGACGCTTCCTCAATAGTCATTTTTTCCTTCCCTTTCCCTTTTCCTTTCCTAGTGGAAGAATGGGTGTGAGGGGCGTGGCTATCACGAAAAGACAGGAGGAATCAGTAGGTGGGCCGGGCCTGCGGAAAAGCGGAGGCCTGGAGAGGGCTGACTGCGGGCACTCAAGTTCATTTTGCTCCATCGTCGTGCATAGCCTGGTCTCTACTTTAGTACCCCAGCGATGACTGCCCCTGGCTCCCCCAACACCTCTGTGCTGTGCTGCTCCGTGACCCCTTGAGCACTTAGTCAAGAAACACGGAATAAGTACCTGCATGCCCAGCTGGATTCCAGATCAATTAGAACCGGTCTCTGCTCTCCGGCACCTCAGAGAATTGCAACGTAGTGTAATAAGTGCATTACTACGGGGGCCATCTAGAAGCAGCACTTAGCACGATTTGCATGTATAGAGGATGAGAGGAAGGTATGGTGAAGGAGCTTAGGGAAGACTTCCAGGAGGAGATGGTGTCTAAGCCGAATCTTGGGAAACAAGCAAGAGTAAGATAAACTAAAATAGAAAAATAGAAGTTTCAGATAAAGTATGTAGTTTTAAAAGTATTTTACCGGCTGGGCGCGGTGGCTCACGCCTGTAATCCCAGCACTTTGGAAGGCCGAGGCTGGCGGATCACGAGATCAAGAGTTCGAGACCAGCCTGACCAACATAGTGAAACCCCGTCTCTACTGAAAATACAAAAATTAGCTGGGCATAGTGGCGCGCGCCTGTAATCCCAGCTACTTGGGAGGCTGGGGCAGGAGAATCGCTTGAACCTGGGAGGCGGAGGTTGCAGTGAGCCGATATGGCACCACTGCATTCCAGCCTGGGCGACAAGGTGAGACTCCGTCTCAAAAAAAAAAAAAATAGTATTTTGCCAATGTTAAATACCTGTTTTTTTTCATTGTGCTATAGTTATATAAGATCATAACGTTAGGGGAACATGGATAAGGAATTTATAAGAACCTGTATTATTTTTGCAACTTTTCTGTAAGCCTAAAATTAGTTCAAATAAAAAGTATTTAAAAAGAAATCGAAGTTTCAGACCAAAGGATCAACATATACCAGAGAAAGGAAGAATGGACAGGATGTGGGAGGTGCTATAAGAACTGCAGTCAGTACAGTATGTCTGGAGCCTAGGGAACATGTGAGGAAACATTGTGAGATGAGGCTGAAGACATGGTCTGGAGAACTTTATAAATCATTTAAGGAATTTAGATTTTATTTTTGGGATGATAGCTATAAAGAATTTTATACAGGCCGGGCGCGGTGGCTCAAGCCTGTAATCCCAGCACTTTGGGAGGCCGAGACGGGCGGATCACGAGGTCAGGAGATCGAGACCATCCTGGCTAACACTGTGAAACCCCGTCTCTACTAAAAAATACAAAAAACTAGCCGGGCGAGGTGGCGGGCGCCTGTAGTCCCAGCTACTCGGGAGGCTGAGGCAGGAGAATGGCGTAAACCCGGGAGGCAGAGCTTGCAGTGAGCTGAGATCCGGCCACTGCACTCCAGCCCGGGCGACAGAGCGAGACTCCGTCTCAAAAAAAAAAAAAAAAAAAAAAAAAGAATTTTATACATAGATTGATAGTGAGGGGGACTTTGCAAAAGACCAAACAAGCTGATAAGGCCCAAACTAGAGTAGCAAAAATGCAGAGAAGTAGACATGTGGACTTCTAGAAGGTAGATCACCATGGTTTGATGATTGGGTGGATAGAAGAGGAAAATAAGAGGAAGAATCAAAAACTAATGCTTAATTTACATAAATTCAAAAACAGGTAAAACTAAACTGTGATATTAGAATTCAGGTAGTGATTATTCTTGGAAAAACATTGACTGAAAGGGGCAGAGTGGGGCTCCTGAGGCACTGGTGATGTTCTGTTTCTTGACCTGAGTGCTTGGTTATATGGGTGTGTTCACTTTGTGAAAATGTATTAAGCTATACACTTAAGGATTATACACCTTTCTCCGTGTTTATTCTGGTTACTATGCTCTGTGACAAACCAACCCAAACTTAGTGTCATAAAAACAATAGCCATTTTACTATGTGCACAAATTCTGGGAATTTGGACGAGATGCAACAGGAATGGCTTGTCTCTATTCCATGATATCTGGGGCCTTATCTGTAAAGCTTGAACATCTAGGGGTGATTTGAGGCTGGTGACTGGAAGCATCTGGAGGCTTCTTCAGTCACACATCTAATTCCTGGGCTGGGATAACGAAAAAGCAGAAGTCAGTGGGGGAACTGTCAAACAGAACTTCTCACAATATGATGGGTAGGTTCCAAGAGGGAACATCCTGAGAGAGAGCTACCAGACAAGAAGCATTCCAAGAGAACCAGAGGGAAGCTGCATGGCCTTTTATGATCTGGCCTTAGAAGTCATACAACATCACTCCTGCTATACTCTATTGGTTGAAACTATCACAAGGGATTGGTGTCAAAGAATTTGTGAACATTTTTTTTTAACTGCCACAATGTTGTACAGTAATAATAATAAATGCTGTCATAGGTTTTTTTGCTGAAAGGGCATAGATAGGAATTCTAGAAGAAAAAGTGAAGGAAGATAATGAGCTCAGTTATAGACCCAATGGGTTGAAGGTGACTGCGGGATATCCAAGTAGGAACATCCAGTGACCAGTTAGTCATATAGAAAACTGTAGCTCAGGGAGAGTTCTCGGGAGCCACTATATGGGAAAGGAAGTCCTGTGGGTGACTGACATCAACCAGACAGCGTTAGGAGGATGGCAAAAGTGGAAAGCCTAGAACAGAATCCAAGAAAAAAAAAAAAACCATCATAGAAGGAATAGACAGAGGAGCTTATGAAAGACACTAAAAAGAAATAAATAGAATACCAAGACATTATGGCATCACAAAGGATTTTATTCATTTTGTTGCATTATTTTGAATACTGTCTTTTTATTTTAACAAGCGTAATACTTTTCAAAAAGAAATTAAGAAGCCATGGGAAAAGAGAGTTTTACAAAAATTAATTAGGGACCACAGATTTTTCTTCTAAGAAACACTCCAAAAACACAAACCTGATTTTATCACTGAACTGTGCAAAACTCTTCACAGGTTCTCTATTGCCATTAGGTAAAATCCAAGCTTTATAACATGGCTGACAGAACTCTTCCTGAGCTGGCCTCTGTCTATCATTCAACCTCATCTCTCACTGCTACCCACTAGGCCCTCTAAAAAAAGCCAATTGATGTTTGCCCAGTCACCCATGCTTTTTGATATCTCTATACATTTGCCCACTTTGTGCACTCTGCCTCTAGTGCTCTTTACCCTCCCATCTCTGTACCCAACTCCTATTCATCCTGTAGAACCCAGGCTCTGTAGGGACACTTCATGGATACTATAGTAACCTTCTGTGTATCCACCTAACAGAGTACTCATCAGTAGCCTGGCAATGACTGCTGCTGTTTAATTACCTAATGTGTAATTACCTGCTGGCCTGACTATTTCACCTAGCAGACTGTGAGCTTCTGGAGAGGTGAGAGTGTGTCTTATTCATCTCCAATTCCTAGTACTTAGCACAATATTGGCCTGGCACACAGAACACCTACCTATGGGTGTTATGATTTTGATTTGTTGAGTGAGAAAGATGATAGTAGTGAAAGGAACATCAGGTTGAGGGAGAACTTATAGGGTTTTGTTTGTTTTGATGTAGGAGATATTTAAGCAGGTTCACAAAAAGAGAAAAGTTGAAAGATTGGGGACCATAAAACACATGGAATAGTTGGTAGGATCAGGTACTAGAAGTAACAAGAAGGAAATGAACACAAAAGCACCATAGGATGGCCCCATCGCACTATCTATGATAGTGGTGTGATGGGGGAAGATGTAGGTGGAGGTAGATATGGGTGGGATGTAGATTACAAAAATAGAGCTCACTTCTCGTGTGAGAGGATCTCTTTGTCCCTGGAGAATAGTTTAGCACCTGACATAGATGAGCCATTCAGTAATAATTGTTAAATAAATAAATAGTGAAGCCCAAACAGAGAATGTACAAAGATAAAACAGAGTGTTTGATCCTACACTTAAACTCAGGTCTTCTGACCCAGAGGACACCTATGTGGCTCAGTTGCTGTGGAAAGAGGGAAGGAGGAAAACAGAGACAAGACCCAGGCTTCCCTCTGAGGCATGCACCCCCACCTTCTCCAGGGATCTTATTAGAGGTGTTTAGCTGGGCAGGCAGAGTGCTAGAGCTAGACTGTCTCCACCCCTTCAGTAGCGCTAGCTCTGGCTGTGTTGCTAAGAGCCTCAAAGACAAAGAAGTCACAGCAGGAGCCCAAGGGCAGCCTCCTTCAGGCAGTCAGGCACTAGCCCCCAACTCCCGAAGTCCCCTACAGGCAGAGAGGGTGTGGGCATCTCACACTCCAGCACCAGACCACAGAACTATGAGCCAGGACACCAAAGTGAAGACAACAGAGTCCAGTCCCCCAGCCCCATCCAAGACCAGGTGAGAAGTCCTGGTCCCTTGTGTGGGATCTCTCCTCATTCCTCTTAGTACCCCAGTCACAACTACAGCTTTGAATACCTGGTGAATAAATGAAGCAAGACTTTCCTTCTTACAGGAAGTCGCTGCCTGTCCTGGACCCATCTGGGGATTACTACTACTGGTGGCTGAACACAATGGTCTTCCCAGTCATGTATAACCTCATCATCCTCGTGTGCAGGTGTGGCAGGGGTGCTAAGGGAGGGGCTGGAAGCCAAAAAGAGGACTAAAGAGAGGCCAAGGAGAAGGGCAGACCCTTGGTGGGGCAGGGAGGAGCAGCAACTCCCATGGGAGGGCCTGAGACAGAGGGTTGAGGGCCTTAGGGAGACGCCTCACACACAGAGGGTGCCCTTGATCCAATCATGCTTAACCCTGCAGAGCCTGCTTCCCCGACTTGCAGCACGGTTATCTGGTGGCCTGGTTGGTGCTGGACTACACGAGTGACCTGCTGTACCTACTAGACATTGTGGTGCGCTTCCACACAGGTCAGTGAGCTTCTAGGAATGACCCTTTGTTCCACCTTCCCTTCCTAAAGATAGCCACTTAAGAAATAACAAGAAAGGCATCCCCCGCCATGCTAGCACCTTCGCGTGCCTCTAGGCCTGAGAGCATCCCAGTGCTCACCCCAGAAACCCCAGAGCAGAGTTATGCCCGGCTCCACCCTGTCCTTCAGGCAGTCTCCCTGGCCTGCCCTGGGCAGCTCATGCTCAGTCCAAGCTTGACAACAGCAGGTCCCCTTCCTACCCGCCACCTCTCCCCAGGATTCTTGGAACAGGGCATCCTGGTGGTGGACAAGGGTAGGATCTTGAGTCGCTACGTTCGCACCTGGAGTTTCTTGTTGGACCTGGCTTCCCTGATGCCCACAGACGTGGTCTACCTGCGGCTGGGCCCGCACACACCCACCCTGAGGCTGAACCGCTTTCTCCACGCGCCCCGCCTCTTCGAGGCCTTCGACCGCACGGAGACCCGCACAGCTTACCCAAATGCCTTTCGCATTGCCAAACTGATGCTTTACATTTTTGTCGTCATCCATTGGAACAGTTGCCTATACTTTGCCCTATCCCGGTATCTGGGCTTCGGGCGTGACGCATGGGTGTACCCGGACCCCGCGCAGCCTGGCTTTGAGCGCCTGTGGCGCCAGTACCTCTACAGCTTTTACTTCTCCACCCTAATCCTGACTACAGTGGGCGATACACCGCCGCCAGCCCGGGAGGAGGAGTACCTCTTCATGGTGGGCGACTTCCTGCTGGCCGTCATGGGTTTCGCCACCATCATGGGTAGCATGAGTTCTGTCATCTACAACATGAACACTGCAGATGCAGCTTTCTACCCAGATCATGGGCTGGTGAAGAAGTACATGAAGCTGCAGCATGTCAACCGCAAGCTGGAGCGGCGAGTTATTGACTGGTGAGAATGTGGGGTTCCAGACCAGGACAGGGACCAGTGTATGTGATGGAACCTGAGGGAGGTGACTGGGTACTTAGTGCCTGGTGAGCCAGGCAAGGTAATCAAAATGTAGCATTCAGCCGTGGGTTTGCTGGGTGGGGCTTGGAAAGAGGAAACTTCTTTCAACTGAGGGAATCAGGACTTGGGGGAGGGGGTGCGTAAGAGACTGAAAGGGAGAGGAGCTCATACCCAAAAAAGGATAATATGGAGACCATGGAATGGGAACTGCCACTGCCTGGTAGGGCTCAGAAGGCTCTGGAAGGAATGGGTGAAGCAGGGCAATCCCCCTGAGAATGGTCAGCAACAAGATCATTGACTACCTATGGTGATCCATACTGTGGACTGAACAAAAGGAAGTGTCACAAAGTTGGGGAAGGAGAGCAGAGGATCTCCAGAGAGGAGGGGGACCTTGGTGGCTGAGGTAGCTAAGGGTAGGGGTGGAACAATACATCACTGATTGGTGAGTAGGGTAGAGCCTGACAGGAGAAGGTGAAGGGTTATGCAAAGTGGTAGAGGTGTCTATGCCCTGGAAAACAGATGATCCAACTGTCAGGTACTCCCACGATCCCTGTTAGATCTCAGTATGGTGAGATTCTTGGCTGGAGCTGAGCTGAGCCCTGATGGAAGGGGTGGAGGCAGACACATAAAGGGCTGGTAAGGAAATGGCACTGTCCTTACTCTCAGGTATCAGCACCTGCAGATCAACAAGAAGATAACCAATGAAATAGCCATCTTACAGCACTTGCCTGAGCGGCTGCGGGCAGAAGTGGCTGTGTCTGTGCACCTGTCTACTCTGAGCCAGGTGCAGATCTTTCAGAACTGTGAGGCCAGCCTGCTGGAGGAGCTGGTGCTGAAGCTGCAGCCCCAGACCTACTCACCAGGCGAGTATGTATGTCGCAAAGGGGACATTGGCCGAGAGATGTACATCGTCCGAGAGGGTCAACTGGCCGTGGTGGCAGATGATGGTATCACACAGTATGCTGTGCTCGGTGCAGGGCTCTACTTTGGGGAGATCAGCATCATCAACATCAAAGGTGGGTATCCCAGTATTTGTTCCAGGGACAAGGACAGGGTGGGGGAGGGGGGAACAGCAGAGCCCAGTGCTGGGACCAGATAGTACTTCAGGCCTAAACTTCTGATTGAGGAAACCTCGCCCTTCTCTGAGTCACTAGATGGCTCAAGAGAAAAACAACACATAGAGGATCCATTCCCTGAGAAGCTGAGCCAAGACCAGTGAATAGGGTGGGTTCGTGGAAGAGAGAGTAGACTTGCTCTGTGGATATTCACCTGAAGCACCAATAGACTAGTGAACAGTGATAGAGATAATAATAATAACTAGTGAACAGTGATAGAGATAATAATAGAGATAAAAATAAGCAGCTAATATTTATTACCTGCTTACTGCATGCCCTGTTCTAAGTGCTTCACATGATATTAACTCATTAAATTCCTGCAACAGTTCTATAAGATAAGTACTATTCTTATCCCAATTTTAAAGATAAGGAAATCAAACTCAGTGAAGTTGGGTAATTTGCCCAAGGTTTCACAGGTATACACATGTGGGATGAGTGGAAAGAACAACCTTTTTACAGACAAGTGGAAAGAGAAATGTAGAAAGAGAAGAAGTTCCCGTTTACTGACCATCACCTCTAGGCCAAGCCAGGTACTACCTACTGGCTTACTTCTTCCTCTCATCAGCCCTGTGCAGTAGGAATTGTTATGCCTAATCACAGGTATTAGGCATGAGGTCGTGCAAGCAGGAAATCCTACAAATGGGGTGAGCACACTGTCACAGACTGAGAGGCTGGATGTGCTCTGGCTCTCTCAGCATAAGAATTCTACCCTCAGGGATTCTGAAAGCCTCACATCTGTCCTCCAATGATCCCCTCAGGCTCCACATCCTGTATGTGGTAAGATGCTGTCTGTTTGACTTTGGATAAGTCATTTCCCTTTTTAGGCCTCAGTTTAATCACCTATCCAATGAGGATAATAATAAAAACCCAAAGAGTTACTTGTGAGAATAAATGAGCTATGTGAGTGAGACATCCAGTGCAATGCTTGGCATACAGCAAGTGTTCAACAAATAGTAGCTCCCTTTCCCTTGTCCAAGGTCCTTCTAGCTCTAAGACTTTGCAATATTCAGCCTCACCTATATCCCCACCCATTCTCCACCAACATCTTTCTAAACTGCAGAGGATATCACACAGCTCCCTGTTTAAAATATTTCAGTAGTTTCCTACTGCCCTCAGCATAAGGCCTGAACTTCATGTCATGGCTTATGAGACCCGGTGTGACCTAGATGTCCCCTCTCTTTACTCTCCCCACACTCTGCACTTCTCCCACTCTGAGCTGCTTACTATTTTATGCATCCAACTGACTCTTTTCTACCCACTTCCCTCTGTTCCTGCTCCTCCCTCTGGCTAGATTGCCCTACCCCGACTTGTCCTCCTCCCCCTAGTTACTTCCTACTCAGTTCAGTTGTATTAGACTGTTCTTGCATTTCTATAAA
Organism: Piliocolobus tephrosceles; assembly: GCF_002776525.5. Lineage (NCBI taxonomy): Eukaryota > Metazoa > Chordata > Mammalia > Primates > Cercopithecidae > Piliocolobus > Piliocolobus tephrosceles. The sequence continues at coordinate 58,669,578 of NC_045446.1, read as the reverse complement.
GAAATATCTGAAACTAGATAATTTATAAAGAAAAGAGGTTTAATTGACTCACAGTTCTGCAGGATTTACCATGCAGGAAGCATGGTGCTGACATTTGCTCAGTTTCTAGGGAGGCTTCAAGAAGCTTATAATTGTGGCAGAAGGCAAAGGGGGAGCAGGCATGTCACATGGTGAGAGCAGGAGCAAGGGTTGGTGGAGGTGCCAACCAAACAACCAAAACAACCAGATCTCGTGACTCACTATCTCAAGGATAGCATCAAGCCATGAAGGATCTGCCCCCATAATCCAATCACCTCCCACCAGGTCCCACCTCCAACATTGGGGATTACATTTCACATGAGATTGGGGCTGGGACAAATATTCAAATTATATCTTAGGACATCCCTTCCTCCAGACTTCCCTAAATTCCTTGCCTTATAGTTTGGTAGGGGTTCTTTGCCTCCCTTCCCACAACACCTGATGAATATGTCTGCACTGCACCAGTCATACTGTTATGTAACTATTCCAGTGTAAGTGTATCTCCTCTAGACTGTGAATTATTTGAGGCAGGTCACTGATACCCACCCAGCACAGAGCCTGGTCCCCAGTATTTTACTAAATGAAAGAATTAATGAGGCAGAAGGAGAGGCTCAGAAGCACAAATATGGAGGTGAAGGCCCTGGTTCAGGAGTGAAATGCCACCTCCTCACCCTCCTGCTAACTATCCTCCATCTGCCCATGGGCCACAGGGAACATGTCTGGGAACCGCCGCACAGCCAACATCAAGAGCATAGGTTATTCAGACCTATTCTGTCTGAGCAAGGAGGACCTGCGGGAGGTGCTGAGCGAGTACCCACAGGCACAGACCATCATGGAAGAGAAGGGACGTGAGATCCTGCTGAAAATGAACAAGTTGGACATGAATGCTGAGGCAGCTGAGATCGCCCTGCAGGAGGCCACAGAGTCCCGGCTACGAGGCCTAGACCAGCAGCTGGATGATCTACAGACGAAGTTTGCTCGCCTCCTGGCTGAGCTGGAGTCCAGCGCACTTAAGATTGCTTACCGCGTTGAGCGGCTGGAGTGGCAGACTCGAGAGTGGCCGATGCCTGAGGACCTGGCTGAGGCTGATGACGAGGGCGAGCCTGGGGAGGGAACTTCCAAAGATGAAGAGGGCAGGGCCACGCAGGAGGGACCCCCAGGTCCAGAGTGACCCCATACCTATCCCCAGCATTCCCACCTCCTAGTGAATCCAGAGTTGTAGTAAAGCCTAACTGCTGCAACTCTGTCATCCTGTCTGTGGGATCGCAGACACAGGAGCAAATTGGTCTGTAGATGCCCAGCTAGAGACATAGGAGTATAGTGCACATTCAGCCTCCACTTACCAATACATACACACACACAGTTGCTCATAGACCTGTTGGCCCCAAGACTGTGCATTCCATCTAAAATGCTCTGGAATTTCCATTCTCAGAGCACACAGCACACATGCTTTCTCACAAGCACTGATGTATCTTACACCCACATAATATATACACATTCAGTCATGCACCTCCTAAACACATATATGCTGGCAGTCATACACCAATAGACACAGATGCCCTTCACAGGTGTGCACACACTTGTGAAAACACAAAAGCACACCCTGAGCCCTCTAGGTCTAAGATGTCTTTTGAATGCTTCCAATATGGGCGATTCACAAGTATACCCTGAAAGTTGCACTTCAATAAAGTATTTGCCTCCTCCCTAAGCATTTATGGGGCTGTAAAGAAAAGGCAAAGTCAATGGTGGGCCAGGATGGATTCTGTCTGAATTCTGAAGTCTGAAGCCTGAATTCTGAGTCTCAGAGGTGATGAGCATGAACTGTGTAGTATCTAGTGGGTTAGAGTCAGAGGTGAGGTACCTTAAGAATAGAGAATCAATATTCAGCTTAGGCAAAGCAGGCTTTCACATCACACTGCTGTAACAGTGCCCATGCACACTGGCCTTTGCATCCCATACCAGAGCATATGTTCTCGATTTATAAGCTCTGAGAGGTTTCATCTAGTTAAATAGGCCAGAGCAGATACTTCTTCTTTTTCTTCCCTCTGGCCAGCCCTGGAGCCTAGATCCAGGGCTTCCCTGTGTTCAGGGCTGATTCCAAGAGGAGAATAGTTCCATTCTCCCAACAGAAAGAGGGTGAATAGTTCCAACAGGACCATTCACCTGGCCCAGCCCTACCATGACAGTTGTTGGAACTGGTGTTGGTGCTGGTGGAAATCCAGCCCTTCTTCTTTGCACAGTATTCCAAAATATAGAGGAGAGTAGAGACTAGGTTCGGTGGAATATTACGGTCAGAGGCAATTAGAGATGAGGGTGTTGGGAATTTTGGAGTTAACTCTGGTATACTTGGAAGGAGGTCTGTACTTGGGGCAGGAAAGGTATCATAGGGTCTATGGGGAGGAGTCTGAAGTTACGTCTGAACCAGATTCACCCTGAGTCACCATTGCAGCTCCTCCAGGGCCTGGCCAGTCTTGAGGTCTGAGCTGTGCCAGGTGGTAGTTTAAAATGTATCCAGGATTTAACCTATAGATATAACTGAGTGATATGTCTGTACTCTCAGGAGAGATTATGAGGGTAATCACCTCTAAATCATATTAAAATAAAATCATAAATAAAATATATATATATTAAAATATATAGTTTTTTGTGATATGTCTTCTGCACGAAATATAAGATCCACAAGGCCAACACTGGGTTTTCCTCGTTCATCTCTGTGTCCCCAGGGATGTGCCTGATATCTAGTAAGTACCCAAATATATGTTTGGTAAGAAGAGAGAGTTGAAGCAGACAGAGGATAAATGTTGGAGGAAGATGTGTGTCAATTTCTTGAGAGGTTTTTCTGTCATCTCTGCCCTCCTATCATCTTGAACTAGAATGGATGGGTACATCGTAAAGGCCATTTGGGTGGCATCTGATGGATTTAAGGAGTTGAGAACAAGTTTTTCACTGACATATTACAATGTGCACACCTGTCCCCACTGAAGGCTCTCTTAGAACAGTTGGCCTCTGCCACGCCATCTAATTCTGGTCTATAGCACTAGCAGGGTGATAACTGGTTATCTGGCATTTTATGGTGGCAGAAACAAAACTCTCAAAGGGCCAGCTATCCATTTTGCTCTGCCTCTGCTATTCCAGGATGAGGAGATCAGAATCTCCATGGTGGAGCCACTGTATCTTTTTTTTTTTTTTATACTTTAAGTTCTAGGGTACATGTGCATAACGTGCAGGTTTGTTACATATGTATACCTGTGCCACCGTATCTTAAGACACCTTGAATAGCATCAGTTGCTTTCTGAGGTCCTCTAGTTGTGGAATTGGTTTTTTCACCCTGTTGAAGACAATATTTGGACAATTTGGGGCAGGCTGAGTAGAATTAGGTCAGGAGGTACAGAAGTGAACACAATTTTAAGTTCCTGGAATAACTAAGAAATAAAATAAATTCTTTTAGTCCAAAGAATATTAACTAAGGTGTATCAAGCACTAGGCTATACACTTATAAATGTGGCCAAAAATTTTATTAAAATTTTCATTTGGATTTTGTTGATTTTATCCCTCCTCCCATCATAAGAAAGGACCTAAATCTTTGTCCTTGAAAAGTTAAAGCTTTTTGAATTACAGGATCAGGAACAGAAATTAACAGAAACTTTTTGCTAGAGATTTGGTGGGGGTCTTGGGGTTTTCTTTGTTTTGTTTTGTTTTGTTTTTGAGATAGGTCTCACTCTGTTGCTCAGGCTGTAGTGCAGTGGTGCCATCTTGGCTCATTGCAACCTCTACCTCCCTGGCTCAAGCAATCCTCCCACAACAGCCTCCCAAGTGGCTGGGACCACAGGTGTGCACGCCTGATTAATTTTTGTATTTTTTGCAGAGATAGGGTTTTGCCATGTTGCCTAGGCTGGTCTCAAACTCCTGGACTCAAGAGATCTGCCTGACTCTGCTTCTCAATGTGCTGGGATTAGAGGTGTGGGCCACCACGCTCAGCCAAGATTTTGTTTTTGAAAAATAGGGCTCCTAGGATTTCACAAATGATGTAGTTACAGGTAAATTGTATCCAGTTGTCTGTGAGAGCTTAAGAAGAGTTTAAGAAGCAGAAGTTTCTTCTGTGGAGGGGAGATTCCCTAAGACAAGGGAAAGGAATGAGATTCTTGAGAGTATTTTTGGTGGTGGTGTTGTTTTGTTTTGTTGTGGGGTTTTTTTGTTTGTTTGTTGTGTGTGTGTGTGTGTGTGTGTGTGTTTTGTTTGTTTGTTTGTTTTTTGTTTTTTTTTTTTTTTTTGCTGTTATAACATATTACCACAAATTTAGCAGCTTAAAACAACACCCATTTATTCTCATAGTTCTGTAAGTTAGAAAGTGTCAGTCAACTAGACCTCTGTTCGGGGCCTCCCAACGCTGAAATCAAGGTTTCAGTTGGACTAGGCTGTTACCTGGAGACTGTAGGAAAGAATCTGCCTCCAAGTTCATTCAAGTTGTTAGCAGAATTCCATTGACTGTAGGACAAAGATCTCTGATTCCTTGACACATGGCCCCTTCATCTTCAAGTCAACCAAGGCATATTAAATCTTCCTCATTCTTCAATTTCCCCCTCTCATTTCCCCCTTCTACTGCCCTCTCATTTCCCCCTTCTACTACCAGGCTGAGAAAGATCTCTCCTTTTTAGGGTTCATCTGATTAGAGTAGGTTCACCTAAATAATCCAGAATAATCTCCGTATTTTAAGATCAACTGATTATTAACTAATTTAATTACATCCTCAATGTCCGTTTTGCCATAATCCTGGGATTAACATCAGAGGGCAAAATAATAGAAGTCAGAATTCTACCACAGGATTTCTAAGGAAAAAAGCAGCCTAGACTCTATTTTCTATGAGGGCCCAAAATAGGCAACACTAAGAGTTGAGTCTTTGGAAAGAACTGGAGAATGATCACTATGCCAGAACAGGTACTGGAGACTCAGAGCAGCACCCCCTAGAAGTGTGCAGGCTTGAACAAGGCACATACAAGCATTACCCTAGAAGTGTGTAGGCTTGAACAAGGCACATACCAGCATTATCAGCATGCTCCAAAGACCAGAGGCCCTGCCCCAGATGTTCTGTTCAACATAAAAGCCCCAGAGACTTTTGTAAGGCCCTAAATTGGGAAAGAGAGTGGGAAGAAAGCCCAAACCACAACTGAGATTAAATCTCCCATATAGTGAAAACAGTATGAAGATTCCTTAAAGAACTGAAAGTAGAACTATCATTTGATCCAGCAATCTCACTACTGGGTATCTACCCAAAGGAAAATAAGTCATTATATGAAAAAGACACATGCACACACATGTTTGTAGCAGCACAATTCACAATTGCAAAGATATGGAACCGACCTAGATGCCCATCAACCAAGTGGATAAATAAAATGTGGTATGTAAGGCCAGGCACGGTTGCTTACGGCTGTAATCCCAACTCTTTGGGAGGTGGAGGTGGACAGATTACTTGAGACCAGGAGTGTGAGACCAGCTTGGCCAACATGGTGAAACCCCATCTCTACTAAAAATAAAAAAAAATAGCTGGGCATGGTGGCACAACTGTAATCCAAGATGCTCGGGAGGCTGAGGCAAGAGAATAGCTTGAACCTGGGAGGCGGAGGTTGCAGTGAGCCAAGATCACACCACTGCACTCCGGCCTGGGTGACAGAGGGAGACTCTGTCAAAAAAAAAAAAAAAAAGAGAGAGAGAGAGAAAGAAAGAAAATGTGGTATGTATACACCATGGAAGACTACTCAGCCATAAAAAGGAATGAAATAATGTCTTTGGCAGCTTGGATGGAGCTAAAGACCATTATTCTAAATGAAGTAACTCAGGAATAGAAAACTAAATACTGCATGTTCTCACAAGTGGAAGCTAAACTATGAAGATGCATAAAAGTGATATAATCAACTTTGGGGACTCAAGGGGAAGGTTGGGAGGGGGTAAGGGATAAAAGACTATATATCGGGTACAGTGTACACTGCTCAAGTGACGAGTGCACTAAAATCTCAGAAATCACCACTAAAGAACTTAACCATGTAACCAAAAACCGCTTGTACCCCCAAAACTACTGAAATGAAATGACTGGTAGGTAGGTAGATAGATAGATAGATAGATAGATAGATAGATAGATAGATAGATAGATAGATAATCTTTCATAAAGTAAGTATTTGAAAGTTTAGATGAGAATTATCTGATTTAGAAAACCTAATGTCTAACTTTTTACACACTACTGTGGAATAATTCACAAACTGCTCTACATGTATTATCTGATTTGGTTCTTAAAACAGTGTGAGGAAATTTAAATTATTATATTAATACTATGATGATGATGATGATGCTCATCTTTCCAGATCAGGAATCTGAAGCCCACAGAGCCACTAAAGATATTAGATCTGATTTATTGAGAAGTTTCTTTATGCCAGATCCTGGGTTAAGTGCATTGTCTCAATCCTTACAACTATATGAGAAAGATGTCATTGTTACCCCATTTTGAAATGAGGAAAGCAAGATTCTGGGATTAGATAACTTGCCCAATATCACAGGATCCCTAAGTCACAAGGAATGAAGCCCAGGTTTGTCACATTGTTTCTTTTAGCAAAATAAGGAAAGGAATCACCTGATTTGAGGCCAGGGCCAAGTGAGCTCTTCCCTACTTGAGAATGACTGTCAGGGGTAGTAACTGCAGTAACCAGGGGGAAGAAGCCAGCTGTGCCAGGGAAAGCTTGTGAGTCACTGGCAAGGCTGCCTGCCAGCAAAGATAAAGGACCATCAGCTACTCTGGATAAGAGCTCCCAATTCCAGCTGCAGGGTCTGCACAAAATACAGCTGTGAGAGGAGGGCAGGAGTTGGAGAGTCACTGCTAGATTTCTATAGAGGTGTCAAGACTGTTCTAGGACCTTCCTTCTGAGAGCCCCAGTGCTTCAGGCTTAGCTCTGTTCCCTCCTACAGGACCTGGGGCCTCACTTACTTCTTTCCTTGGGTCATGACCCTTAGGAAACCCCAGTCTGGCTAAGATTTGGGATGTAGACTCCTCCTTGGTGTTCCCAGTGAGCTACTCTCCCACAGAATCTTCCTTGGACCCACCACACCCTACCCTTTCTTTCTTGGGGTTTGGCTGCTAGCCTCATAAGACAGATGGAAATAAAGTATCAAGCTTGGGAGGAAATCAGATTCCTAGGGAAAGGGGCCTTTCAATCTAGTGGAGTGTTTACTCCTGGTGCAAACACCAGGAGCTAGAAGCAGGAGGCAGGGTGAGAGGATTCTAGTTTGGGCTAAGCTGGAATTTGGTTTGAGGCTAGGATCAGAGGATGTGGTCAAGCTGGGTTAGAGATGGGATCAGAGCCATGACCCAAGTCAGGGCAAATGTTAGGCTGGCCTAATAGAAAACAGCATGCCAACCAGACTTGTATTTTAGTTCTGAAACATCACTTCCTAGCTGGGGGATTCTCAGCCTCTTCCTCAAAATCTTTCAGGGTTGTTTAGAGAAATGCTGAAGATTTAAAAATCTAAACAAGATAATGAATGTAAACTGCCTACTAGTGCCTAGAAGGTGATAATTTCATAATAATTAACAGTAGCTATGACTATTACTCGTGTCCCTCTAGCAGTTATTGTGTCTTTGAGGGCCCTGGGCACAGGTTGTCCTGCTCTATTTGTTTCAGGCCTCTGGCAGGGCCTCCAGGTTGCGCAGGCAATACCAGGTCTGGCCAGCAGAGAGCAGAAGGCACTTCTTCCTTGCTTCCTTCCAGCTCCCTCCCAGATTTTAGGATTGCAATGCCTTGAAAAGCTAGGAGAATTTCTCAGGAAGAAATGGAATCTTAGGGACAGGCAACAATGTTGCGGAATTATGATCTCAACTGCTCTTGTTTAAGCTTTTGTCACAATGACTGAAATATACCAGTGGTAATGCTGAGAGATGTTACTGAGGAGGATGTACTAATCAGAGCCTAAAGCAGCCTTGTCGCAGGCAGTACCACTGAATGAATGACTGGGAACATTCAGACTGCCCTCCCCACAGATTGAAAATTCTTTGTGCTTCTCACCACTAGCTCACATGAACCCTCTCTGTATCTGTCTTCACCTTTTCAGTTCCCATACCTTGGCCTGTTGTCCTCAGCCTTTTCTTCATCAGTATGTCCAACAGATAGGGCCCCAGAGGCTCTTAGCTTGTATGCGTTCATGGAAGCCTTCTCTCAGAATAATCTTCTGTTAGCTCTTTTAACCTTTGAGTGAGGCCCTGACCTGGGAGATCTAGGCCTTTCTTGGCCTACCTGTGAGGGTCTACATCTGAAGTCAAGTATCCAGCCAGAGTCAGCCCCTGAATGGGTGCCTCTGCTCTTCCCCAACACAAGCCCCAAGCATCTGAAAGGCCAGTTCTTGTTCTTGTTTCTTTTGTCTGCTCAATAGCCCTGCCTGCTCTGGCTGTAGCCCATCTGCCTTCTCAGCTGGCTCCCTCTGTTTAATCATCCCAAGAGAAGGGCCTCCTGCATGGGCAGGGAATGTGTGGGCAGGAGCTCAGCACAGAAGAAAGTTTGTACATCATAGAAATGCAGAGAACAGAAGGCCTTGAAAGATGTGAGGAGAAGGTGGCCTAATCAGACACAGAGGGAGGGGCTGAGCCAATGGGGAGAAGGTCAAGCTGGGCACCCCAAGGACTGAACTGTAGCTGATTTCTCTCCTAGCACCAGAACCTAGCTGCACGTGTGTGCGTCAGAACCAGGAGTGCTGGAGGCAGAGCCTATTACATGACCCTCACACTACTGGGAATGTAAACACTGGGTTTCCTGGTTAAAAGCACTGATATTTTGTGGACCTTGCAAGCTACCTAGAATAAGCAGTACCTTAAAAAGCAGCTTATCTGGCATTGTGCATGAGGCACTATGTTCTGCTCTCTTTGGTTGTTTCCCATGAATATTTACTGAAGTTTTATTTAAATGTTCCCCTCTTATCTCAGTTATGATATAGAATATTCAAAGAAGGATCTTGTGCCCACATTTGGGCCAATGGGGCAGTACCATGGGAGACTGAGACTTCCCAAAAGGGAAAGTAAATTGTTCTAGCTACAAGAGTCAAGCTAGGTGGCCCAAAATCCCCCTCTAAAAAACTAAAACCAAAACTAAAACCAAATAATGAACAACCTTGGCAGGTCAAGGCTTGAGTTAGAACGACAGAGTCCCTCAGGACTGAGCCCAAGCCTACTTCAGGACCTCTTGCATGTGCTTCCTTGATCTCTTAGTTTTCTGACTTGTTCCTGGACAAGGGTCCAAGTCTCTTTCATATGGCTTTGCCCATATTGGCTTTGCAATTCCCTCCTTACTCTGATCTAAAGCATCCCTATTTTCCTGCCCTAAGATATCCCATTCTCTCCAAAATGCTGGCTTATCTCTAGCAAAAGAAGTATAGATGTAATTTCATGATTTCCAGAAATGAGTTCTACCCTTTTAGCACTGCATTTTCATTCCTTTCCCCTCCATCCACTGTTCCCCCTCCCTTCTTCACTATAGCTATTTCTTCTTTTTTATTTTCCCTTTTACAAAACATCTTGAAATCAATCTACACATGCCATCTCCTAGCCCTCACCTTCCATACCCATCTGCATTTACTTAGAGGGGAGAATATGAGCAAGATACAAAGATAATGAAAACATGGCATCCACAAGAAAAATATAAGATATTTGAGGCTCCTCAAGCCAAGTACGACCATCCAGCTAGAGCCAGTGTTTGGGTGTGAGAGTAAAGAAAAGATAGAAAGTAAGTAATGACAGTAGTGTGGCGAGAAGTCTGAGAAATTGTTGGAGAAAGGGGCATGTATTAGTCAGCTCAGGCTGCCAAAACAAGACACCATAGACTAGATGACTTAAACAACAGAAATTATTTTCTTACAGTTCTAGAGCCTAGAAAACCCAGATCAAGGTACCAACACATTCAATTTCTGGTGAGGGCCACCTGCAGACAGGATCCTCACTTGGTCTTTCCTCTGTGTGTGGCTTGTAGGGTGAAGGGGTGGGAGGGGATGAGGGAATGACAACAGTTGTAATGACAACAGTTCTAGCCCCACCCTTATAACCTTGTAATGACAACAGTTCTAGCCCCACCCTTATAACCTTATTTAACTTTAATCACCTCTTTAAAGGCCCTATCTCCAAATGCAGTAACAAGGGCAGGAGCCAGACCCTTGGAATAAAATTTTCTCTTCTCCATGTCCAGCTGAGATTTTATGACTCATTATTTCACACTTGTCCCTTTATGTTGCCATTCCATTCATCTGGTAAAATTCCAACTTTGGATGAACTGAACCACGAACACTCTCCTTGCTTGCGTCCAACCAGCCGAGCTCTGCTGAGAAGTTGATCCCACTAGAAATTCGTAGTCATCAACCCTTAACTGAGCCCTCAGTATTTTCCTATTATCTCACTACATTCCTCAAGTCTCCATTCCCTTCTCCCATTATATATTGTTTTCTAAAACCATCTTGACTACTAAAAATTTTCATCACACACACATATGCATACACGTGCGCACGCACGCGCACACACACACACCACTCTCTGATAACCACATCTCCAACTTCATAGCAAAAATAAAAACTATCAGACAGCAGCTCCCTACCAAACCTACAAACAAGTGTCTTGTTAAGATGCAGGTTAGGTTGCCATGACAGTAGAGAAAACAATTGTAAGAACTTAAGACTGTAGTTTCTTTTTCATGCAGAAGAACCAGCGATGATAAAATGGTTTGAGAGTATAGGACCCAGACTCTTTCAATTTTGTCACTCTGCCATCCCTAATATGTTACCCTTACTGCATGATTGAAGGTGGCTTGCTTTCCTATTTACATTCCTATTGCCCTCCCATAGGGGCAAAGAGGAAGAGAAGGTCCATTTTTCTCCTTTAAGGCCTTGATTTGGAAGCTGCATATATCACTTCTACCTACAGATACTACCTAGTCATAATGAGCATTTTTTGCACTTAGCTGTGAAAAGGTCTAGGAAATGTAGCTGTTATTTTGTTGGCTTATTTTATCTATAGCTTATTTTCATCTATAATCATCTTCTACTAATTTCCTCTTACAGTTGAGTCTCTACTGCAATCAAAAGCTAGGATCCTCCACTTCCACTCTGGATTGCATACATCCCTGACTCCTCAGGAACCTTGCATTATTAATTAACCATTCTCTCTCTCCTGTATCTTCAGTCTTTTTATATATTGGAGTAGTTCCATCTGCCAAAAGAAAACAAAAATGAAAGAGAAAGAAAGAGAGAAAGAGAGAGAAAGAAAGACAAAGAAAGAAAGTTAGTTTAAGTCCTCCTATCTTAAAAAAAAAAAATCTTTCATTTGACATCCTCCTGCAGCTCTATCCCCTTTCCTTAATAATTACATTTCTTAAAAACTTGCCTAAAGTCATTTACTCCCCTTCCTCCCATCACATTCAGTTTTCAGGACACCTACCCTGCCTTCTGCCTCAACAACCTCACTAAAATGGCTCTTTCTAAGGTTGCCAAAGATCTCCAGGTCACTAATTTTGGACCACTTTTCTCATTCCTCATTTTGCTTACCCAGGAGCAGCATTTGAATGAGTCACCAGTTTCTTTTTGCACCTCTTCTCTTTTAGCTTTTATGATGCTTCACTCTCTGGGTTTCCTCCTGTCCCTCTGTCTACTCATTCTTGAGTAGTAGCCTTTTGCAGGCTCATCTTTCTCTATCCAGTCTTTAAATAATGACCTCTAAAGGTCTGACTTGATACTTCACTTGTTCTTATTCTACACACTCTAATTCTGTGGTTTGCATTACTTCCTATACAATCTGTATATTTAGCTTCCTAATGGAATTCTACTTAGATATCTAATAGACATCTGAAACTTAATATGTCCAAAACAGAACGGATTTAATGGTGGGAGTTTCTCTCTGCTAGTTACTATTTTCTCTATGAAGTTGGAGTCTAGGTTGAGAGTGAATAATGCTGTGTGTGTGTGTGTGTGTGAAGAAATTAGAGATTTTATGAGACAAGAAAATTTGAAAACAATATTGTGTAAAATGAGAGAAAGAAGGTAATCAGAGAAATCTGGTAAGACATCTACTCATTCTAAGCAGCACAGTATGAACAACTGAATTCTGATTTCCAAAATCCCAGACTTTGAATTCTGGCTCTTTCACTTAGCTTTCTGGCTTTGGGCAAGTTACTTAAACTCTCTCTAAGCCACAGTTTTTTCATCTAAAATATTGATCAACAATATGGGACCTAAATTCATGGTTCTTCATGAGGATTAAATGTTCTTAAAGGTAATGTGCCTTGAACCTAGTAGGTGATCATCAAATAGTTTGTATTGAGTTACCAAAACCTTATTCATTTTTTATCTTATCCTTCTTTCTCACCCTCCACATGCAAATTATCTTTAAATTCTGTTTCTACCTCCTAAATAGGTCTTAGATCAATCTTTTCCACTACGTCCATGACTTTAGGTTAAGCCACTACCATCTCTCACCCAAATTACTGTCATGGACTCCCAATTGGTCCCACCTTTTAAGTTGCTCTCCACACTAGCTCCACTGCAATCTTTCCAAATCTTTCTAAATCTTAACAAATTTCCAATGCTCCCAGTTCTTCCTTGCATGGCTTGCAAGAATCTGCATTTGCTGCCTCATTAGATAAAAGGTGTATAATTTGTCTATTGCTGTTGTAATAAATTACCATGAATGTAGTGGCTAAAAACAACACCTATTTATTAGCTCAGAGATCTATTGGCCAGAGGTCTACACAGTGTGGCTGGGTTCTCTGCTCAGGGTATCAAAAATCAAGGTTTTAGCCAGACTGAATTCTCTTCTACAGACTCGGGGGAGGATTCAAGTCTCTGTTCTTTTGCTGGCTGTCAGCTAGAGACTGCTGTCAACCAGAGGCCACTCTCAGGACTTGCCCTGTGCCCTCCTTCACCCTCAAGCCAGAAAACAGCCACCTGCATTCCTTGCCCATTATCTGTCTTCAAGCTATCAACAGTGTGTTGAATTCTTCTCATTCTTCTAATCTCTTTGATTTCCTCTTCTGCTACTGGCCAGAATAAAAGAACCCTTGGCTTTTAAAGGACTCATGTGAGTTGGTTAGGACTAGCCAGATAATCTCTCTATCTTGAGATCAACTGATTAGTAGAATTAACTCCATCTGCAAAATCCCTTTTGCCATATAACGTAATTGTGGAAGTAGTATCTTATCATATGCACAGGTCCATCCACACACAAAAGATTATATAAGGGTGAGAGTCATTGGGGGTCATCTTCTAATTCTGCCTACCCAAAGAGAGGAAGCCAGGGGAAATATCCCTGAAGAATTGTAGCTTGAGCTGAGATCAGATGGATGAGTAAGTGTTAATTAGGTAAGGAAGGAAAGAAGCAGCTTCCAGAGAGCATATGGAAAAGCTATGCAACTGGAGGACATATAGCAAAAATAAAAAAGACAAAAAGAAAAAGAAAAATAAGGGAAAAAAGAGGAAGTGACCAAAAAAGGCCAGTGTGTCTACAGTGGAGAGAAAAAGAATCAGTGACTCATAGTGATTTGAAATAATGTGGCTAGAGAGGTAAATGGGAGCCAGGCCACATATGTTTCTAGATTCTGTTAAAATGTTTTCTCTATCCCAAAAGCAAAGGTCAAAAGAGTGGGGTAGTCAGATTTGTATTCTAAGCATAGTACATGGGCCAAAGGTGAAGGACAGATGTAAAGAGGCATCAGTAAAATATGGTGGCCCACTTAGGAAGCTAGGAGTGTGGTTCAAGAGTACGGTAATATCAGTGGACATATAAGCAGACAGATTCAAGGAACACTCAGTAGCTAAAATGAACAGGACTTTGTGATTGATTCAATATGGGAGTGATGTAGTTATGTTCCCCAGGAAGCAGACTCTCAAACAAAGATTACTGTGGAGGATGTTTACTAAGGAGTACTCTTGGAGTTAACACCTGTGCAAGAGAGAGGATGAAAATAGGATTGGGCAAAAGGAGAAGCTGAGCAGTAATTCAGACCCAGCAAAGACCTCAGTCAACCCTATGAAGAGCTCTGGGGATGTGAGCATCTTTCAGAGTTGTCCACCACTGGGTTGAAGGGACTAAACCTTTATACCTCTGCACTGATTGGTCATTGGATATAGAATGCCCAAGAAAGGGAGCATAACCTTGGATGAGCTGGGTTTCTTCTGCTTAGGGAACTCCTGAAGGGTTCTGACAGCTGAGGGCCGTCTTTTAGCAGCACTCTCCGCAACTGGAAAATAAATCCTTCATTTTTGAAGAGAGTTCTGGGCTTTGCATCACAGCATCTAGCACAGGTGTGAAGGATCATAGGGGAGTAAGGCATCAATAATAATTCCTAAATTTCTGATATGTACATCCTGATGGGTGCACTTAACTACCGTATATTACAATCATTGGCTTACTTAGGAAAATCCCCACTAGAGTAGAGGCAAACTCTATTGGACAACTAGTGCACACCCCTAGAACCGGCATAGTTTGCTAAATAAGTGAATGTTCATCTACTTCTATTTTCACTCCCCTCTCCCTTACATCCTTTGCTCCCTTCCCTCCTCATCGTACTGCTATCCAATGTGGGAAAACTTGAGCAGGTTATCTGAGGCCTCACCTGCGCTGGAGTTGAATAAATAGGAAATCAAGCTCCTCTGGTCCAGGCTCTCTGATGGGCAAGACAGGCAGTGCCAGGAGGAAGGCAAGGGGGGCAGGTGATGACATCTCAGGCATAAACTGTCTTTCAACTCTCTTTCAATGCTTCAGCCCCTATAAACTCAGGGCTGTCTGAACCAGGTCCTCTCCAAAAGATTGACTGGATAAAGGCCTGCTGAATCCCCCATAAAGCCAGACTCCATTCTCTAATTTGTTCTTCCACTGACGCCCGCCCCCCACCTCTTACAGCTACTGCTGGGGGTCAAAAGACAGAATTTCACATCGTATTGGAGTTCATCTGGAATCTGAAGAATGGATAGGAATCTGGAGATAGGAATCTGGGGAAGAAAAGGAATGGATAGGAGAATGCATAAGGAGCAGGGCTGAAATAGTAGAAGAGGCAAATCCTGCCCTGAGAAGATGAACCCAGTTCAGTCCTGCACCCTTCAGCCCTGTTCCCGCTGCACCCCAGTGACCCAGTCCCCTTCCAGCCCCCACTCGTGGGAACTTGACACCCTACACAGGCAGCTCTGCCTGCACTGAGAGTAAACAGGGAGCGTTAGCGTGTCGGGTGGGCGTGGGCGCTGCCTGGAGACGGTGGAGAAAGCCAACCGTCTCCTCCTCTTTTGCCTGCGCTGGGCCGGCGTTAGAATTATATCCCATCTTCACGTTACTCGGGTTTATCCTTGTCAGCTCTTGCCACCACCCCCAACTGCCCTCAACACCCAAGTCAGAAGCTTCCTCCCGGGAGCCCTTTCCCCTGGCAAGCCTCCCCTGGAGCCAAATCCCGGCCCCACCCCCACTCCCGCCCAGCTGTGGACGGCTCCTTGGGAACCTTAAGTGGAAGCCTGAGTGTTGAGCCTCCGATAGGAGGTGAAGGTTGCGGAGACAGATGCAGGAGCTACCCCAGTCCCGCAGCGAGGAGCTGCAGGGAACTACGGTAGCAATAGTGTCACGGTCACTGCGGTCACTGCAACACAGTACGGTAAACGCGGCTCTAGGCGCAGACTAAAGCATCCGCGCCTCAGCAGGTGTTGCACGCAGACCCGGTCTCCAACGCCACCTCCAATATCCCTGATACACCAGAGAAAGATGTTGGATCCGTGGCAGCCGTCTCTACCCAACGCCTCCTACCCTTCCTTCCCCAAAACCTCCCGCTACGCTGCCAACACTCTTGTCTTCTCTCTCTCTCTCCCTCCCCCGCCCTCCCTCTCCCTCTCCCTCTGTCATTGCGGGGAATCGAGGGTGGGGGCGGGTGATAAAGAGAGGTGGGCAGGAGAGAAATCTCTAAGAGGAGACAGGACAGATCTAGGGAGGGGGCGAGCCTGGAGGACAGTCGCACAGGGAGGGGAGAACTCCCAAGCCAGGGAGGGGGTGCACCGTCACCTGGTGGGACAGAGGCTGGAGGAGGGACGGGAACCCAGGCGGGGCGAGCCGCCTGAGAGTGGAAGGGCAGGCGCCTGGGCTGGAGGCGGAGACCAGGCGGGGCAGGGAGGCGGGGGAGGAGGGCGGTGGGAGCCTGAGCCGGAATCGCAGCGTGAGCAGGTGGAGCTGCGGTGGGAGTCCGCCGGGTCGAGCAGAGTAAGGCGGCGGGCTCGGCGGGGGCCATGGAGCTGCTAAAGCTGAACCGTAGCGTGCAGGGAACCGGACCCGAGCCGGGGGCTTCCCTGTGCCGCCCGGGGGCGCCTCTCCTCAACAGCAGCAGTGTGGGCAACCTCAGCTGCGAGCCCCCTCGCATTCGCGGAACCGGGACACGAGGTGGGTGCCTCCCTCATCCCCCTCCACAAGCTCTTTCTCACTGTACCCCAGAACACTAATAGAGTCCCCCCACCAGCTCCACACTATCTTCTCAAACGCCCACACCGTGCCCCTCATAGTACTCCCTCAGCCCCCAAACAGCTCCCCTCACACCTTCACCCCCACAGCTCACAAGTTCGTAGCTTCACACCACTTGGTCGGAACTCCTTCACATCCTGGTCCCCTGATTACACCCAGAGCCGCTGCTCGCCCCAAAGCACAGCCCCTTCCCCAACACGCAGCCCCTCCTAGACACCAGTTAGAAGGCGAGGATCTCCTCTTGCCAACCCTGCAGATCTCCTTTTCCCTCTTACATCCAGTTCACAAAGCCACAACAGAGAAGGGAAGGAAGAAAGGAAGGCAGGATTGGGAAGAGAAGGGGGCTGGTTGAGGGAGGGAGCACTCTGGAAAGCCTGAATGGGAAACTGAAGATGTGATCACATCTGACACCCCAGCCACCAGGCATCCCAAAAAAGATCCTCAAATCTGATTTAGGCTGGACACTAGGAGATGCTCCTTAAAGCTGCCTGTCTCCATTTCACTCCTCAAACCCCTCTGCCTCCCTAGTTGGAGCTTTCAAGGCTTTGTCCTCTCTTTGTCTGCAAGTAATGTCTCCAGCTATCTTCCAAGCTCCCTCTTCAGCCCTAGGCTAGGTGCTGGGGGCACAGGGCAAACCAGACCCAGTCTGGTCCCTCATGACCTATAGCCAAGTGCAGAGAGAAAAAAGCAAATGGAAAAATTACAGGCACAGTGGAAATCTCATGAAAGGGTCTAAACTGTGGGCACCAAAAGAACTTCACAGAGGCTAGAACCTTGGAGCTGGGTCTTGAAGTTGAGTGGGCAGAAAAGGAAGGAGTGGGATTCTAATGAAGGAAATAAATTTTTCTAAACTCAAGAAGGGAAAGTTGGAATAAACTGTAATCCAAGTATTTACCCCACGAAATAATCTATGCTTTCTCAGCCCAGTTGTTACACACTCACACTTGGATTCTGTCATTCAACCAATATTTATTGAACCAGAGATTGTGCTTGGTAGTAGGAATGTAAGTTGAATAAAACTGACACAATTCCTACTTCACGGAGCTCAAAGCTTAATGGGTGAGACAGACAAGCAGGGGATAGAAGCACAAAGTGGAAGAGCCTTGAGAGGGAAAAGATAGTGGGAACACAAGTGGAGCACCTCTAGCCCAGCCTAGCCTCCATGAGAATTAAGGTTGGCCTCTTATGGAAATGAGATACGAAGTGAAAAAAATTAGGGAGACTGGCTCTAAGCTTCCTGTTGGGGAAAAAAAAAAAAGTATATATAGGAGAGTCAGTCAAGTAAACAGGCAGAAGAGGCAGAAAGCATCCCAAATAAAAGATGTATAAAAAGCTCCAAGTTTGAATTCATGGCACTTTTATCCACTGTGACATAGTTTTGAGTGGCTAGAACATATATCTTAAGAAGGGAATAATGAACAGGCTGGAGACCAGCCTAGAGAGTTTGCAGAGAGCCTACCAGATCTGACCATGGAATGTGGACTTTATCCTGAGGGCAATAGGAACTACTAAAAGATTCAGTAGCACTACCAGGATTAGTTCTATAATGTGGAGAATGGATTGGAAGACATGAGATGGAAGGCAGGGGGGTACTTTAGAAGTTTACTATATTACACTGGTCTAGGTGAAAGACGATGCTAGCTGAGACTAAGGTAATGGCAAGGGGGACAGAGAGAGGTGTATAGATTTGAGAGCCTCTTCTGGAAATGGAATCAACAGATTAGAAGCAGAGAGGATGGAAGAGGTCAAGGGATGATATTCAGATTTCTAACTTGGGCAATTGAATGGATATTGGTGCTATAGCAATTGTACACAATGAGCAAGATAACAAAACAGCAGAAACAGGTTTGGAAGAAGGAATTATAAATTCACTTTGGAACCCATTGAGTTCAAATGTTAGTAGGACATCCAGGTGAAGCTACCTAGTAAGCTACTGAATCCAGGGGTCTGGAACTTACAGGAGAGGTCTGAGGTGGAAATACAGACTTGAAGGTCTTTGCCTACAGAAGGTAGAAGCCATGAGAATAGTTAAAATCATAATATTTTGTATAGAATGAGAAGAAAATAGGTCCTGGGTCAAGACTCTGCGTAAGACCATTATTTAAAACCCAGGCAGAGAAAGAATTTATGAAGGAGATTCAGATGAAACCGTCAGAAAGGCAGGAGCTATGCCCTTCCAGAAAGCAAGAAAAAGAGAGTTTCAAGCAGGTTGGGGTAAACGATGTCAAATGCTATTGATGTAAGTTAGATAAATAAAAAACAGGACAGTCAGAACAGCATCTTTCAGATTTAGTAACAAGAAAATATTTAGGAGTTGTAGGTATTGAGGCTTGACTATGGTAAGTTGAAGATTGGGCTGGTGGGAGAGGGAGTTATGAGAAGTGAACCAGGGTATATAGCCAAAACTTCCAAAAGTTTGGTAGGCAGAGAGAGAGAGAGAGAAAGAAAGAAAGAAAAGCAGGATATTGCCAAAAATAGCATGAGATTGAGGCAGCTGGGTTAGGGTAGGGGGGTGGGTATATGTGTAGGTTTGTTGTGTGTGTGCACACATATTTTAAAACAAGAGCTTTTAAAAGTGATGTTGATTGGGCCAAGAGAGGAAGATTGAAGGTGCAGATAAGAAAGGGGATAGTCAATAGAGAAGAGTCCCTGTGAAAGCGGGATGTGAAGCAATTCAGAGCACAGGTGCAAAAATTTGCCTCACTTATCTAAATGCTTCTCACACATTCAGATGTTACCCAGCCCGTCAGATGTTACACACAGAGACCCTGTCAGCCACACTCACTCAGATATTATCCCCACAGATGCATATGTTACCCAGGTTCACTCCAATGTTACCAATAGAAATTTGGATGTTACCACTTTATTCTTCTTATATAATCCATGCAGACTTGAGTATTACCCATTTTCACTCAGATAGTACCCACAGAAAGAAAAATGTTACCACACTCACTTTAATATTGTCCGAAGTCATTTTGGTGTTACACATCCATCAAACACTACTCACTTTCATTTTATTATTATCCACACACAATCAGATATTATCTATGCTCACTTAAGTAAGCTTTCCCCAGATACTACCCATAAAATTACAAATATTACTCTCACAGATAATATTACAAATAATACCCACAAAGGCTTAAATATTACTTACATTCACTCAGGTGCTCAGTTATTTCACTTATTCAGATTAACATCTTTTTTTTTTTTTTTTTTTTTTTGAGACAGTTTCCCTCTGTTGCCCAGGGTGGGGTACAGTAGCATGATCACAGCTCACTGCAGCCTTGACCTCTGCAGGCTCAGGCGATCCTCCCACCTCAACCCCCTGAGTAGCTGGAAATACAGGCATGTGCCACCACAAGTGGCTAATTTTTTGTATTTTTTGCAGAGATAGGGTTTTTCCATGTTACCCAGGCTGGTCTCTAAATCCTTGACTTAAGAGATCTGCCAACCTCAGCCTTCCAAAGTGCTAGATATGAGCCACCATGTCTGGCCCAGATTAACATCTTAATTTAGTTTAACATGCTAACATCTATCCATACTCAAATACTACCCATACATACTTGGATATTACTTCTGCTCAGTCAGCAATTTCTATCATTATCTGGATATTCCACTATTCACAAGTAGACCTCTGAATGTAATCTATGCTTCCTGAAGATGTTACCTACAAAATGTTATCTACAGAGAGTTGAATATTAACCTTTGCTCTTTCAAATGTTACTACACTTACTCGGATATTATCTAAACTTAAATGTAAGCCATATTCGATCGGATATTACCTATAAGCATGTAGCTGTTACCATTCTCCAGTTATTTCGTGACTTTCACCTACCCATATACTATTTCAAAGACTAAAGTATGCCCAACACTCACTCTGATATTACCTACACACCCTTGCATATTACTTCGGCTCCCTCAGTACCCACTATGTGGATTCCCCCATTCACCCAGCCACTACCCACAGTCAGTTGGATGTGATCCCTGCTTATCATAAAGATAAGGGTATTACTTTGATGTCTGTGTGCATGGGTGAACAGATCAAACATGCCAGTAGAATGCAGAATCTGAGGCATCAGCAGCTTCAGTGTTCCATGGAGTTTTTCCTTAGAAAGGCTTGGTTTTCATTTTATGTCACATTGTCTGGATTTTTGTGCTCATACTTCTCTGCCATTATCTAGACAGAACAAATACCGGAACAAATACCGATCTTCTAAACACCAGGAGAAGAACTGAACTGTCCCAGTCTTCTGAGTCCCCTGGTCTGATGCCAGTTTTCCTCTCATCCCCAGGAAGATGATGAGATGATGCTCATGGGTAGACTATCAAGGCACTTGTGAATGTACCCCAGTAGGTGCTATCTCCCATCCTTCTGCCCATGCCTGTTTTCTAGTCACTGAAGCCACTGTCATCACTCATATTCCACCATGCAAACACACATTAATACACACACACACACACACACACATACATACAAGTCTAATTCTGATTTATTTTGTGCATGACTTTTTAAACTAATAGATTATTTTTAGAGCAGTTTTAAGTTTACAAAAAGTACAGAGTGCCCATACACACACAAACACACATATACACAGAATTTACCCTATTATTGACAGCTTACATTAGTGTGGTACATTTGTCACAATTTATGAGCCAATATCAATACATTATTCACTAAATTCTAGAGTTTACATTAGGGTTCAGGTTTTTGTGTCGTATGGTTTTGACAAATGTATAATGGCATGTATCTACCATTACAGTATCATACAGAGTAGTTTCACTGCCCTAAAAATCCCCTGTGCTTCAGCTATTTATCCTTTGCTCTGTCTCCCCAAACTCCTGGCTCTAAAATTGCTTTTAATTAGAACTTTTCACATTTCCAAACTGTTCAACAGCAAAGACCTGTGGAGACAGTGGTGGCTGGAAATAAGATAATAGCTAGGAATGTCCGGTAAAACAGCAAAACACTGCACAGTTGCTGGTCATTTTTACCGGGACTTTATCTTCTAAATTTCAGGAGTCCCCAAGCATATTGCGAACTTCGTAAGGGTGAGATTTAGCTCCATCTTTATGGTTCATCACAATTAGCCAAGCTCAAGGGCACACACATGGGACATATCAGCTGGATGAATGAATGAGAAATTGCTTCTCATACTTCAGAGTACTGTACCAATTTGAGGTGTGGCAGTTGCATCAATAATTAGTTGAAGAAAGACATCCAGAGGCAGATGTAAGCAAGATAATGGACCTAGAAAGATTAAAGAGGTGGAGGCTGGGGGTGGGAGGACAATAGATTTGGAGGAGAAACAGTGAGTCCAAGATAAACCACAGCTCTTTTCTGAGTCCAAGGACCTCTCTGACAGAGGTCTCCCCGATAAAGGTCCTTTATTCTCCACCATACACACTTACTACCCTCAAATTTTGTCACCTATAAGCCTTCCATAACAGAGAGAGGCCCAGCTTCTAAAGGAAATGTAGATAGTTTGCATATAAAAAACAAAAGTTATGCATCTGAAATCATAGCCTCTCACTGACCCCCACAAGGACCTTCCAACATGTGTCTCCAAAAAGACAGAGGCAAAGAAGAAGAAGAGAGGGCATGCTGGAGCACCTCTGCAGAGATGAGAGATGGATGAGGAAGGAGAAAGCAGGTGCACGTCTGTCTTGAAAGACAGAATCATCCAAGATTCATTAACAGGCATGTGTTGACTGCCTCCTTTGTGCTAGGGATGACAAGTGCTAGGGATACACTGGAGAATGAGATGGACATTGCCCCTGTCCTCAAGAAGCTCCTAGTCTAGTGGGGAAGACAGAGAATTACATACATACTAATACAGTGAGAAATGACATGGTTGAGTATAGAGAGAGGGAAAAAGAGGCATTTAGATTGAGATTTGATTAAGAAGGAGGCAGTATGGGCTGGGTGCGGTGGCTCAAACCTGTAATCCCAGCACTTTGGGAGGCCAAGGCAGGCGATCACCTGAGGTCAGGAGTTCGAGACCAGCCCTACCAACATGGAGAAACCTATCTCACTAAAAATACAAAATTAGCCGGGCATGGTGGAGCATGCCTGTAATTCCAGCTACTCAGGAGGCTGAGGCAGGAGAATCGCTTGAACCCAGGAGGCAGAGGTTGCGGTGAGCTGAGATCATGCCATTGCACTCCAGCCTGGGTAACAAGAGCAAAATTCCGTCTCAAAAACAAAAACAAACAAACAAACAAAAAACCAAGGAGGCAATATGATGAATGACAGAGCACTGCAGGAACAAACAGTAGGAGGCAAAGCACTTTAGGGATCAGGGACTTGGCTTCTATTCTGATTCAGCCCCTTATCAGGTGTGTGGTCTTGAGCAAAGAATGTTACTGCTGAGCTCAGTTTGGAAGATTTTATAAATAGCATTTATTTGATGCCTACAATTTCTAAATAAATTGGTTTTTGTTATGAGAAAATACAGTCATGCATTAACTAATGATGGGGATACCTTCTGAGAAATGCATCATTAGGTGATTTCATTGTGTAAACATCATAGAGTGTACCCACACAAACTTAGATGGTATAGCCTACTACATACCTAGGTTATATAGTATAGCCTATTGCTCCCAGGCTACAAACCTATACAGTATATTACTGTGCTGAATATTGTAGGGAAGAGTAACACAATATTATGTATTTGTGTAACTAAACATAGAAAAGGTACAGTAAAAATACAGTATAAAAGATAAACCATCATACCCCTGTATAGGGCACGTACCATAAATGGAACTTGCAGGAGTAGATGTTGCTCTGGGTAAGTCAGTGAGTGAGTGGCGAGTGAATGTAAAGGCCTAGGACATTACTGTACACTTCTATAGACTTTATAAACACTGGATGCTTAGGCTGCACTAAATTTATTTTTCAAAATTTCCTTATTGAATAATAAATTAACCTTAGCATACTGTAACTTTGTACTTTATAAACTTTATGACTCTTTTGTAATAACACAGTGTAAAACAAAAAACACATTGTATGGCTATACAAAAATATTTTCTTTTTTTATACTCTTATCCTTTAAGCTTTTTTCTGTTTTTAACTTAAAAAAAAAAAAAAAAAACCTTTCTGTTAAAACCAAGACACAAACACACACATTGGCCTACACAGGGTCAGGATAAATATTGCCATCTTCCACCTCCACATCTTGTCCCACTGGAAGGTCATCAGGGCAACACCACACATGGAGCTGTCATCTCCTTATAGTAACAGTGCTTTATTCTGGAATACATCTTAAAGGACCTGCCTGAGGCTGTTTTATAGTTAACTTTTTTAAAAAATAAGTAAGAGTATACTCTAAAATAATGATTGAAAGTATAATGTAGTAAATACACCAACCAGTCACACAGTCATTTATTATCACTATCAAGTATCATGTACATCATTGTATGTGCTGAACTTTTAAATGACTGACAGCACAGTAGGTTTGTTTATACCAGTATCCCCACAAGCACATACATAATGCATTATGCTGCAATGTTACAATAACATAGCTAGGTGATAGAAATTTTTCAGCTCCATCATAATCTTTTGTTATTGTTGTTTTGGGTTTTGTTTGAGACAGAGTCTCACTCTGTTGTGCAGGCTGCAGTGCAGTGGCACTATCACAGCTCACTGCAGCCTCGAACTCCTGGATTCAAGCAATCTTTCTGCCTCAAACTCCTGAGTAGCTATGGCTATAGGCATGTGTCACCACACCCAGCTAATTTTTTATGTTTTGTAGAGATGGGGTTTTGCTATGTTGCTCAGGCTGATCTCAAGCTCCTGGCCTCAAGTGATCCTCCTGCCTTGGCCTCCCAAAGTGCTGGGATTACAAATATGAGCCACTGCACTTAGCTATTCATTATAATCTTATGAGACCACCATCATATACAAAATTTGTCATTTACCAAAACATCTTTATTCAGTGCATGGCTGTAGTTTACAATTTGGGAGCTAAAATGAGGGTCAAAGTATGGGGCTCTGGAAGAGAGGACTGCAGCTTTGAGCCCTTCCTTCTCTGCAATCTAGGAGGCTCTGTCCCCTGCCCTCTCTACCTTCGAGCTCTAATCCCTCTCATGCTGAGGTCATAGGCATGTGATTCGGTCTTTTTCAATCCAATTTGATTTTATCTAAATCTGCTTGGTTGTGATGTAGTGATCCAAAGATTAATCCATCTTTTAATAGACAATGGCACAAAAGAATGGGGTCAGCCTCCCAGCTCCTCTGCCTCACACAGGTGTCCCTCCTATGAGCTCCGACAGCACATTATATATCCTTCAGCCTCATTCCTTATCACATCTGTTTATGTATCTGAGTTTACTTCCCACTGTGAGTTCTCAAATGGCAGGGAGCTTGTCATGTTCATCTCCTTGTCCCCAGTGCCTAGCACAAAGGGAGTCCTCTGTAAATGTTTATAGAGTGAGAATGAATGTTTGGAGAGAATTAAAATACAAGGCAGAAGTAAAATAGGCTTTAACAGTTGTGTAAGAAACAGGCATGGGTCAGAGAAAGGGGAGAGTAATACCAAATGAGGTATCCAGAAGGGCCTTACAGAAGAAGTAGCAGTCACTTTGAGTCTTGACCAACAAGGTATGAGTAGGAATTCATCAGATACAGAAAATAAGCTTGTCATGAGGGGTGGAAGCTGTGAGGAGGGCTGGTGAAAGAGTATTCCGGTCTGAGAAACCAGCTTGAGCAGGGAGAGAGTCACAAGTGCAAATGATGCATTCAAGAAACTGTGTCATTCAGTGGCTTGCTTAAATGGCTGCAGTGCAGGGAGGGGGTAGGGGAGAAAGAGGTCCCTTCTGGGAAGATCTTGATGACATTCTGAGGGGTTGCAGACAGTAGAGAATAAGTGAAGGATTTTTTTTGCTTTTGCCTTTAGAGAATAAAGACATGATCTGATGTGATTTAAAAGGCAGTGGGTTATCAACAGTGTAGAATAGGGAGGTCAAATAGAATAGGCTAAGAAAGGACCTTTGAATTTAGCAGTTAAAGATTAGTGTACTTGGGAAGAATTATGCAGCGATAGGGTACAGAATCTTGTATTGTAATGGATTGAAGAGCAAATGAGAAGACACAAATATCCTCTTAAGAAGTTTGGCTGCAAAGAGAAAGATTTGGAACAAACGTTGAGAAGAGGCAGGCTTTCTTAAGGAAGGGCAGAATTGGGCCAATTTAACCAAACCTCAAGGGGTTAGAAGGCTAAAGGATTCAAGTTCACCATTTACTGAGCAGTTCGTGCGTGGGGAATGTAGGCATCTGGCTGCCTAATGAGGGTTGGGGATAAGAGGGAAGGAGGGGGGTTTGGCTGAATGAGGGCGACCTCCTACTGCCACCTCTCCCTTTTCTTACCCAGAATTGGAGCTGGCCATTAGAATCACTCTTTATGCAGTGATCTTCCTGATGAGCGTTGGAGGAAACGTGCTCATCATCGTGGTCCTGGGACTGAGCCGCCGCCTGAGGACCGTCACCAATGCCTTCCTCCTCTCACTGGCAGTCAGCGACCTCCTGCTGGCTGTGGCTTGCATGCCCTTCACCCTCCTGCCCAATCTCATGGGCACATTCATCTTTGGCACAGTTATCTGCAAGGCGGTTTCCTACTTCATGGGTGGGTGAGACAACCACGCACCCCCACTTGCCATTCTCCCCTCCTAAAGCTCTTGTGGATGTAGGGGTCCTCCCCAGTTGGCAGGGAGGGGTGTGAGGAAGTCCCACTGATGGTTGTGCAGCGCAAGTTTCCTAGGTGACTCCTTCCTGTCTCTTCCCTTGCTTAGGGGTGTCTGTGAGCGTGTCCACACTAAGCCTCGTGGCCATAGCAC
Organism: Piliocolobus tephrosceles; assembly: GCF_002776525.5. Classification (NCBI taxonomy): domain Eukaryota; kingdom Metazoa; phylum Chordata; class Mammalia; order Primates; family Cercopithecidae; genus Piliocolobus; species Piliocolobus tephrosceles. The sequence goes on along the minus strand of NC_045446.1, from coordinate 58,643,237 downwards.
TGGAGCGGTACAGCGCCATCTGCCGACCACTGCAGGCACGAGTATGGCAGACGCGCTCCCACGCGGCTCGCGTGATCGTAGCCACGTGGCTGCTGTCCGGACTACTCATGGTGCCCTACCCCGTGTACACCGTCGTGCAACCAGTGGGGCCTCGTGTGCTACAGTGCGTGCATCGCTGGCCCAGTGCACGGGTCCGCCAGACCTGGTGAGCTTACCCACAAACTATCCTAGGAATTCCTTTGTCACCTCTATTAAATGATTACGATCATTGCCCAGAATCTTCCTCCAGCTGCCCGGAGAATTACCACGCCAATTCCTATTCCGCATCCACCACCCTGGAGTTCCAGTTTGGGTCCCTTCTGCAGTTCTCTCTCCCTTCCCAGTGGCACCCCCAAATCCTACTCCTATTTCAGGTACCTGGCCACAGCCCTAGAAACACCAGTCCTTGGCTTTTTCTCCATCTGTGATTATAGCTGGACAGAAACCCGAGTGATCTGTCTGTGTTGCCTTCAGGTCCGTACTGCTGCTCCTGCTCTTGTTCTTTATCCCGGGTGTGGTTATGGCCGTGGCCTATGGGCTTATCTCTCGCGAGCTCTACTTAGGGCTTCGCTTTGTCGGTGACAGTGACAGCGAGAGCCAAAGCAGGGTCCGAAGCCAAGGCAGGCTGCCAGGTGGGGCTGGACCAGGTGAGCAAAATCTGGAAGAGGCGGAGCTTTGGAGGGCGACGGGGCCTGCTGGAGTGGGTGGGGCTAAAATGAAGGTGAGAAGAAAGCTGAAATGGGGTTACGGCTGGGAGCAGAGGTCAGGTGGGGACTGGGCTGGAAACTGGGAGGACTCTTGCCTTTTTCTCTGACCGCCCACCCTCTGTGCTCAGGTGCTGTTCACCAGAACGGGCGTTGCGGGTCTGAGACTGGCGCGGTTGGCGAAGACAGTGATGGCTGCTACGTGCAACTTCCGCGTTCCCGGCCTGCGCTGGAGCTGTCGGCTCTGACGGCTCCTGGGCCCGGCTCCCGGCCCACCCAGGCCAAGCTGCTGGCTAAGAAGCGTGTGGTGCGAATGTTGCTGGTGATCGTTGTGCTTTTTTTTCTGTGTTGGTTGCCAGTTTATAGTGCCAACACGTGGCGCGCCTTTGATGGCCTGGGTGCACACAGAGCACTCTCAGGTGCTCCTATCTCCTTCATTCACTTGCTGAGCTATGCCTCGGCCTGTATCAATCCCTTGGTCTACTGCTTCATGCACCGTCGCTTTCGCCAGGCCTGCCTGGAAACGTGCGCTCGCTGCTGCCCCCGGCCTCCACGAGCTCGCCCCAGGCCTCTTCCTGATGAGGACCCTCCCACTCCATCCATTGCTTCCCTGTCCAGGCTTAGCTACACTACCATCAGCACGCTGGGCCCTGGATGAGGAGTAGAGGGGCCGTGGGGGCTGAGGCAGGGCAAATGACAAGCACTGATCCTTCCAGACACACAAAACACAAATCACAACTGACGCAGGAGACCGACACCCAAAGCATGGACTAACCCCAAAGCACAGGAAAAGGTAGGTTATGTGACACAAAAGGAACAAGAATGGAGCAGTACACAGGAAAGGAGGCATGCCTCTGATATGGGACTGAGCCTGGCCCATAGAAACATGACACTGACCTTGGACAGACACAGTATCCCTAGCAGTGAACTATTTCTACACAGTGGGAACTCTGACAAGTGCTGACCTGCCTCTCACACACAGATTAATGGCACTGATTGTTTTAGAGACTATGGAGCCTGGCACAGGACTGACTCTGGGATGCTCCTAGTTTGACCTCACAATGCCCTTTCCCGATCAGTACTGAAAATACCATCAGGCCCAATCTCATACCTCTGACCAACAGGCCATTATGCACTGAAAAGGTTCTTCATCCCTTTCCAGTTAAGTACCATGGCCCTGCCCTCTCCTTCCTTACCCAAACTGTTCAAGAAATAATAAATTATTTGGCTTCCTCCTGAACTTCCTTTCTGGATTCTTTTGGGGCAGGTGAGGAGGCAAGGATTTTGCAATATCCTTCTGTCGGGTCTCTCCCACTGTTGCACACCACTGTGCACAACCCCTTGCCAGAAAGCCCAGTCTCTGAGGCTCAATGTGACTGTGCATATTCTTTCTGGGTTTTCATCCTCTACCTACATTCCAGTGTTGCAGTAACTGTGAATGGGGATGGAAAATGGCATATCCATGATGTATCATGATTCCTGATCACATTATCCCAAAGTGGTGCCACTGTTAAGATACTATATTAATGGATGCTTGTTAAATTTTGATGAAAAGATAAAAGAAGAAGCACTGTATAGTAAGACTAAGTTTATTCAGTGTGTGTGTGAAACACCAGAGATCAGACCATGACAAGTATACAGAAGTTAATTAAAGAGTAGGGATTTTTTACTGTACTCTTTTCTGCAGTGTCAAAACCTGGCCAAGATTCTGCCAAATGGAAGCACTCTTAGCAGCTACAACAAAAAAGACCTGAATAGGACTCTGAGAACCTAGTCTCCCTTTTACTATAAGAATGATCTAGCCCGAGACAGGCAAAAACCAGCAATATCACCTCTCCACACACAATGACAAATGAGGAAGAACAGGAACTGAGGACCTCACTAAGGAGACATACATGAATAATCAGAGGCATAGTATATTGGAGGAGGGGTCTTTTGATGCTTCATCTTGTAACTGACAGGGGAAACTGAGGCCCAGAGCAGGAAGGTAAGCGGCCAACGGTCATACAGTAAGTTAGAGCAAGATAAAATAATGGCTGGAGATGGGAAAAAAGACCCACCCATGAGGAGTAAAAACAAGTTTTGTGGGACCTAAAGTTTATAAAATTGGTTGCCCTTTTTTAAGAAAGAAAAAGAACACAAAATTACAGATACAAGATTACTGAGACCCTGACCAGGGCCTTGAAAAGGGGCCTATGCAAGTGATAAGCCCTCAGTTTTAGGCCTCATTCACTTCACAGCCAATATGCCCTAAAATACACCCACTAACTACCCTGGAGAAGGCCGCATGGAGTAGAAGACAGTGAGAAAGGAGAGTGGTTCTTCTGTTTACCAGTGCTGGGGTTGCTCCCATCCCTCATTTCTACAGGATTCTGGGCTGCAAGAGGCAGGAAGAAGGAAGAAAAGGAGGGAGAAGGCGTTCCAAGCTGTCAACTATGACAGGGATGGTTAAAAATAGAATCCCAGCTGGTCTGTGGAGCTGCAGGCAGATATTGGGCCTTTCTCTCTCATGCCACCTTCTCTGTGGGGTGGGAGTAGGCTGGCCCATAGGCTCCCTAGCACTCCACCGTCCCTTCTAAAGACTGCCTGGGGCTGTTGCCCCCTTTAGCTGGAGCCTGGGCTCCAGATGACCACGAAATGGCAGCCGGGAGCTGGGTAGGGGAGGGCTGGGTCTACAGAATACTTTTACCTCCATCACCCCACTCCATGCCCTATCCAGCTGTCAGATATGGACTCTTAAGCTCCTTCCGTCTATTTTCCGTCAGATTACTTGGAATCTGATAAAACATGTCAGGTCTAGATTTAATATCACTGTCCCGATGAAGTCCTACTTTGTCATTCTGACAAAGTTTGTATGCTCATATTGTACTTACTGCTTTCTCTCTTTTGCCATAGTCACATGTGTTCCTGCCTAATTTCTCCTATCAGCCTGGGAGCAGCATCATGTAGTAGGAAGATGACTGAGCCTGGTTGGGTGATAGAGGAGGGTAGTGGTAAGATCTAATTCTATGTGATAGGCACTTTATATACACTGATTCATTTCATTCTCTGAATACTTCCACAGAACATTTCTCCTCATTCAAAAGACAAATAAAGTGAAGCTAAGAAAGCTTAAGGGAGTTATATGAGGTCCTACAGCCAGAATACAGCCAAGAACTGAGCTTTGGTATCTGACTTCAAAGCATTTTCTCTTGCCATTATACTGTGTTGCCTTCTTTCAAGTCTTTCCAGTCCTTGTTGTGTCTTTTAAAAGTTGTGTGATTTTGTGCACATTATCTAAGTGAGTTTTAGGCTGAGGTGTAAAACGGTAATATTATATTAACCTTACACTGCCATTTTGAAAATTAAGTAAAATCATGCATACAAAGTGCTTATCGTTGTATCAGGCACACAGCATAAAAAGAGTTAGTTGCATCAGGACTGGGAGGAAGCAAAAGCACCAGGAAACAAGGCCTTCTGTAGACAGGTAGCCACCCATAATTGAACGGGACAGAACTCGGGTACAAGGGGAGGCTCAGAGCTTGCTATGAGATGATATTAGAAAGTGATATGTGTAGGCAAATAAATGGTAGGAAAAAAATAGAAAGTATTGTACAGTGGAATAAAACTAGAAATCAAAAACAAGAAAAATTTTGGAAACTATACAAACACATGGAAATTAAATGATATGTTCCTGAATGACAGTTGATCAATTAAGAAATTAAGAAAAAAATGAAAACTTCCTTGAAACAAATGATAATGATAATGAAAACACAACATACCAAAACCTACGGCATACAGCAAAAGCAGTACTAACAGAGAAGTTTATAGCTTACCTACATCAAAAAAGAAGAAAAACTTCAAATAGACAGCCTAATGATAATTTTAAAGAACTAGAAAAGCAAGAACAAATCTAACCCAAAATTAGCAGAAGAAAAGAAATAATAAATATCAGACCAGAACTAAGTGAATTTGAAAAGAAGAAAAACATCAGAAGATCAATGAAACAAAATGTTGGCCTTTTGAACTTCTTGAACTTTTGACAAACTTTTAACTAGAATAAGAAAAAAGAGAGAAGACCCAAATATATAAAATCAGACATGAAAAAAGAACATTATGACTGATACTGCAGAAATTCAAAGAATCATTAGTGACGACTGTGAGCAACTATATGCCAATAAATTGGAAAATCTAGATGAAATAAATTCCTAGACACATAAAATCTACCAAGATTGAACCAGAAAGAAATCCAAAACCTGGCCAGGCGCAGTGGCTCACGCCTGAAATCCCAGCACTTTGGGAGGCCGAGGAGGGCAGATCACCTGAGGTCGGGAGTTCAAGACCAGCCTAACCAACATGGAGAAACCCCATCTCTGCTAAAAATACAAAAATTAGCCAGGCATGGTGGTACATGCCTGTAATCCTAGCTACTCATGAGGCTGGGGCAGGAGAATCGCTTGAACCCATGAAGCGGAGGTTGCAGTGAGCCAAGATCGTGCCATTGCACTCCAGCCTGGGCAACAAGAGCAAAACTCTGTCTCAAGAAAAAAAAATAATAATAATAAAAGAAGTCCAAAACCTGAACAGACTAAAAACGAGTAATTATATTGAAGCCATAATAAAAAGTCTCCCAGAAAAGAAAAGCACGAGACCCAATAGCTTCACTGCTTGATTCTACCACACATTTAAAGAACTAATACCAATTCTACTCAAACTATTCCAAAAAATAGAGGCAGGAATACTTCCAAACTCATTCTATGAGGCAAGTATTATCCCAATACCAAAACCAGACAAAGATACATCATAAAAGAAAACTTCCAACAGACACATGAAAAAATGCTCATCATCACCCGCCATCAGAGAAATGCAAATCAAAACCACAATGAGAGACCATCTCACACCAGTTAGAATGGCAATCATTAAAAAAATCAGGAAACAACAGGTGCTGGAGAGGATGTGGAGAAATAGGAACACTTTTACACTGTTGGTGGGACTGTAAACTAGTTCAACCATTGGGGAAAACAGTGTGGCGATTCCTCAAGGATCTAGAACTAGAAATACCATTTGACCCAGCTATCCCATTACTGGGTATATACCCAAAGGATTATAAGTCATGCTACTATAAAGACACATGCACACATGTGTTAATTGCAGCACTATTCACAAGAGCAAAGACTTGGAACCAACCCAAGGCAGGGGACAAGGGATTAATAACCAGAATATATAAAGAGCTCAAACAACTTTATAGGAAAAAATCTAATAATCTGATCAAAAAACGGGTAAAAGATTGGAATAGACTTCTCAAAATGTACAGATGGCAAACAGGCACAAAAAAGGTGCTCAATATCACTGATCATCAGAGAAATGCAAATCAATACTACAATGAGATATCATTTCACACCAGTTAAAATGGTTTTTATCCAAAAGATAGGCAATAACAAATGCTGGCGACAATGTCGAGAGAAGGGAACCCTCATACACTGTTGGTGGGAATGTAAATTAGTAATTCACTGTAGATAACATTTTAGAGATTCCTCAAAAGACTGAAATAGAGCTACCACAGGATTCAACAATCTCACTCCTAGGTATGTACCCAAAAGAAATGAAATCAGAGGGGCCAAGCTCTGTGGCTCATGCCTGTAATCCCAGCACTTTGGGAGGCCAAGGCAGGTGGATCACCTGAGGTCAGGAGTTCGAGGCCACCCTGACCAACAAGGTGAAACCCCATCTCTACTAAAAATACAAAAATTAACGAGCATAGTGGCGTGTGCCTGTAATCCCAGCTACTCTGGAAGCTGAGACAAGAGAATTGCTTCAACCTGGGAGGTGGAGGTTGCAGTGAGCCGAGATCACACCACTGCACTCCAGTCTGGGTGAAGAAGCAAGACTTAGTCTCAAAAAAAAAAAAAAAAAAAGACATGAAATCAGAGATATCTGCACTCCCATGTTTATTGCAGCACTATTCACAGCTAAGATTTGGAAGCAACCTAAGTGTTCATGAACAGATGAATGGATAAAGAAAATGTAGTACATATACACAATAGAGTACTACTATTCAGCCATAAAAAGGAATGAGATCACGTGATCATGTCATTTACAACAACACTGATGGATGGTCATTATGTTGAGTGAAATAAACCAGATACAGAAAGACAAACTTCGCATGGTCTCACTTATTTGTGGAAGCTAAAATTTAAAACAATTGAACTCATTGGGATAGAGAGTAGAAGGATGGTTACCAGGGGCTGCAAAGGGTAGTGGGGGAGGGGAGGGGAAGTGAGAATGGTTAATAAGTACAAAAATAAATTTAGAATGAATAAGACACAGTATTTGGAGCACAACAGGGTGACTATAGTCAAAAATAATTTAATCGTACATTTGAAAATAACTTAGAGTATTCAATCATTTGTAACAAAAAAAATAAATGCTTGAGGTGATAGATACCCCATTTACTCTTAAATGATTATTACACATTGCATCCCTGTATCAAAATATATACACCTACTATTTACCCACAAAAATTAAAAATGAAAAAATTTTTAAGTGGTGGAGTCAGGATTTGAACCCAGGTCTGCCTGATCCCAAAGGCCGTGCTCTTTTCACTATATATTCTGACTCTGCCTAGAGTGATCATTCAGGGCTAGAAAGAAATGAACTGGTTGCGAGCAATGTGAAATCACTCAAGACTCTTCCCTGAGCCCAATGTAGAAGAAAAGAGGTTTAAGTCTATAGCTCTGCAAACTTCAATCCCTCAGCAAACCCCAGGGAAACTACCATCCCGGCAAGGAAGTCCCCATCTTGTTTATGGATTAACAAGACGGGGAGTAGCCATACTGGAAATCTCACTCACAACCTTCTAAGAAAGCAGATTTCTTGCTAAGATTCAGAAACTCTGGGTGATACGGGGACAAACCAAAGAAAGCGAAGTGTCACAGTAAACATGCACAGGGTGAACCTTAGGCCAGAAGATGGCACCTCTCACAGACACCTCCAACCGAAGTCTTGAATGACCACACACTAATAACTAATAACGGTTAGTTATTATATGTTTGCCTAGTAGGGAGCAAGAGACACTTTATGGAAAAACTTCGTTCCTTCAAGCTATCTATAGGAGAGAGCAGGTGGGAGGGAAGGAAAGAAAGTAGAAGGGGTGGGGAGAAACCAGGTACCATTTGGGGTCTAAGCTTTGTTACTGAGACACACTGCCTAGAGATTGGACCTCCTAGAGACTGTAACCCATACTACAGATGCTAGCCATCCTTTGACTGCTTCCTGCTCTCTGAGCCTCATTCACTGCCTCTCAACCCTAAGAAGCACTTGGTCAGCCAGACTCTTGTTTTGTCACTAGCAACATGCACAAAGATTAGCACTTCCATCTCAATAGGGCCCAATCCTTTGGAAACAAAATGCCAACCCAGCCATATAGCCACATCTTCGGGGCAGGAAATAGTTAACCAATTAGGCCCATTGACTAGTACCTTGTCTTAATCAGTTTTGGGCACCAGAACCCTAATTGGGCATATAAGCAGTGAGAGATAAGACATGGAGGGCTCTTGAAAAATGTACATTTGAATGATAAGGCTGGTTTGAGTGATAAGACTATACAATTTTCCAGGTTGAAATAAGCAGGCTTTGAGTAATGTGGGAGAGGCAGAAGCCTGAGACATTCCCTGCTAGGATATGTGATCCCAAGTATAGTTTAAGAGACAGAGCTATAACACTGAATGTGGGCAAGTAGGAGTAGGTAGAAAGGCCCCATCTGAAGAGGGGCGGATCCCTCCAGGTGGAATCCAGCTTGTGGGAAGGGGGAGAAAATCTCTTTATTGCCTAAAACCAGAGATAAGTCCTTGGTCCTTACAAATTTAGCAGTATCAGTCCTCCCTGAAATAATGGGGTCGTGCTTTGGGGCATTTGAAGGCCAGCCCCCAGGTTGCCCAGATATGTGGACCTGCAGTTCAATTCAACCCTGAAAACACAAGAGCAAAAGCAATGGGGTGGTTGACTCAGGAAACTTTAAGCATGGAATTTTTAGCTGCTACAACCAGAGAGGTGGTGAACTCTCACATATGTCAGGAAGCAGCTGCACCCACCAACTTGGAAAGGTAATATATGTCACATCAGAACTAGACAGCAAATGTGGGGATCTGGCCAGAGGAAACCAATATGCAGCTACAGTGTAGGGAGCTAACACCGGTGTCAAGGTATGAACTCTGGTCTGTATCATTGGCAGAAGGCTCTAGGACCCAGTCTACTCCAATGCCACTTGCTAACTGTGGAAAGACTAGCTCTGACTGGTTATTTTTCCTTTCTTAGCCTCAGTTTCCCTCATCTGTCCGACATCTGTGGCCTGTAGACATTTCATGGCTTGCTATGTAGTTGTGAGGGTTACGGAAGATGGACTATCTGTCTTTCCTGGAAAATGTATAACCTTAGGAAGATTGGTAGAGACTCAAGCACTGAGACAATTCTGGCACCTACACCCATATGTAATTCAAAGTAAAAATGATACTGAAGTGTAACATCCATGCAATGAAGTTCAATAAACTTCTGCCTTTCCCATGATGAGTACTTCAGACTAATTTTCTGAAATTTCAAATACTGATTTACTTATTTTATTAGTCATAGATGCACATAGTTTAAAAAGTCTACTAGTTCTACAGTATTAAGACAAATAGTAGTCCCAGCCCCTTGCCTTATGCTTTGCTCTACCCCAATTCCCCTCTCCCAGAAGGAATCACTTTCCAACCTTTTATCCATTTTTTAAAAATTTATCTCCATGTATTTGTATAACATGTAAATATTACTTCTCATTTGTTTCTATTTGGTATTAGTATCTATTGATTACACACCATGAAGATGAAGGTTTAACTCTCATTCCTACCACCAGGCCACCACACATTCTACTATCCTCTTTCCTCCAAATTTAATCATATGGTAACTTTTGTTATGTGACAACCAGGCACTCCAAGAGGGCCACCAATGAGTCTCCCACCTCCTTGTATTCATGCCCCTGTGTCATGCCATCCCACTTTAATAGGGCTGAGCTGTGTAATCAGTAAAATGTCCAAATATTTAATAAAGACAGAATTCAACCCTGCACTTGGGTGACCTAGCCTCACTCAACTTACCTTAATCCCTGACTGATATATCCTGTTTTTAATATTTTGATACTTTGTTTACCATGGATTTTTTTTTTGCATTACTTCCAATTTTTTAAGTATTCATTAAAATGTTCTTTATATTGATTACCAAGGTTTTTTTTTTTATGATCATTAAATTGTGCACCCAAGGCAAACACCTAAATCACTTTACCTTAGTCCAACCCTAACAAATTCTAGCAGCTTCTTGAGAAAGGGTGCAAATTTACCTTCTGGAGAATATAAATTTACCTTCTCGAGAAGGTAAATTTTTGATACCTTGCATGTCTGAATAGGTCTAACTCTACATGAGCACTGGATTCATAGTTCGGCTGACTATACAATTCCAGGGCGAAATTTTTTCCCAGTTTTGGATCTTGTGAGATCCAAAGTTATTTGACTTCTGATCCTTTGCTTTGCTTAACGACCAGTATACACTTGTAGTCAATTGTGAAATTTTGTTGGTTACACAGGTCAACCCTATTCAAAGTGGGATGGGGTAGTTTAACAATAGAAGACTAAAAGCTAATTGGAAGTTCTGACCAGTGACTGGAGCTTGTCAACTTGGAGCTTCATTATAGGGTGCTCTGGTTGGGCTGTTTGTTGGGTAACTCCAGATATATAGACCTTTAGGTCTTTCTTCTTGGACTGGTCAGATCTTCTAGGGAAAACTTCTCCAATTTCCTGTGTAGAGAATAAATGCCTTGGTTCCAGCATTTGGGGAGCAGTGGGAGAAGTAGACTGAGGAGTGGGGTTGACTGACCAGGCATTTAATGTGCATATGTATACTTAAGCTTCTAGTTGGTTTATGGCATCCCTGCTCTCAACTATGCCTGCAGGGCCCTCTATTTTACCTTCTTCAGACAGGAGATCTTCAGTTGTCTGTTTGTTGAAAGAAGCAGTAGAGAGTTAGGGCTAGGACCTTGAATTCTACCTTCTTCTCAAAAGCTTTCAAACAAAAAGCTTTGTTTGAAAGCTCATTTTTCTTCCACTCCCATTTCCAGAAATACCTTGAACCACCAATTCCTAGGTCTCTTGAGGGATCTATCATTTAATCATGATGGTTCTTTGCTCATCCTATAGTGTTAGGATTCTGTTTACATGGGACTACTAAGAAAGTAGCCACCTGCCCATCTATTTCTCAGTTCCCAAAATTTTATGATCTCTTCTTTTTCTCTCAGTATCTGAGAATTTATACCTCTAAAATAATAGGCCCTTTAGGCTGGGTGTGGTGGCTCATACATGTAATCCTAGCACTTTGGGAGGCCGAGGCAGGTGGATCACCTGAGGTCAGGAGTTTGAGACCAGCCTGGCCAACATGGTGAAACCCCGTCTTCTATAAAACTACAAATCTTAGCCAGTTGTGGTGGCATGTGTCTATAATCCCAGCTACTCAGGAGGCTCAGGCAGGAGAATCGCTTGAACCCAGGAGGCAGAGGTTGTTGTGAGTCGAGATCCTGCCACTGCACTTTAACCTGGGAGACACAGCAAGACTCCCTCTTAAAAAAAGTAAATAAATAAAATAAAACCAGTTATTTTTTATAAAAAGAGAGCATGGGCAAGAAGGATACTCCCACAGCTGAGTCTTGCCTGCTTGGTCCTTGCCTTGTCAGACTGCCTTCTAGTAAGTGTCTTAAGCATAGGGCCTGAAGGAAGGACCTACACAAGGCAGATCAAGAGAAGATGCAAAGACGCAATGCATGCCCAAGGAAGGCAGTTCAGTGCAAGATCCCGAGATGCGAGACATGCAAAACTTTGGGTTCCCGTGGGTACTGACCTATAGGTTGCCTTTCCTTGGCAAGCCCCAAGGAAGCCAAGGATGTGCCTCCTCAGGTCCCACTCCACACCCCTGGAACCCCCATCCACATGCTGAAGGCTGTGTGCTGCTGAGAGGTTTGCAGTTCTGGTGTCTGACTGTGAGAATCTGAATGACGCATAGAAATGGCTAAGGCCAGCATCAGCTGAGAGGAGGGAAAGAGGCCAACATACAGTAGTATCTCAGGTTGAAATGGCCATTAAGGACAAGGAAGTGGGAGAGAGGGGAGGAATAAGTGCAAAGAAGAGTGGCTGGGCTAGGGGGAGGAAGGGCTGGGGGAAAGCCTGTCAGGGCCATGGGAGCAAGGAGGGGTAATGAGAGGAAGGGGACCAGGATGAGGGGAATGGGCAGTTTGAATGAGTGATCAAAAGGGAGTGGGAAATAGATGGGCAAGAAAGAGAAAGAGGAAAATGAAATTGAAGATGAACATTTGTCTTGGGGAAAAGAAAGAACTTTGGAGGAAAACCAGTGTGCCCACTTACTCCAGCAGGGAGTAAGACATGGTGTTGCTGTGGAACCCAGAAGTAGCAAGCTGCCTGGGTAAGGCTTGATTCTAGTATGCATTAATGATGGGGTAGGGCTCTCAGCAGCTTGGCTGACATTACTGTAACTTTTGGGTTTCCCGTGATCTGGCAAATGCAAGTGACTATACTAATTCCATCTTCTAGTCAGATAACAACGTTTTTTTTTTTTTTTTCTGAGACTGAGTCTCCCCCTATCACCCGGGCTGGAGTGCAGTGGCACAATCTCAGCTCACTATACCATACTCCTCCCAGGCTCAAGCGATTCTCTTGACTCAGCCTCCAGAGTAGCTGGGATTATAGGCACCCGCCACCACACCCACATAAATTTTGTATTTTCAGTAGAGACAGGGTTTCACCATGTTGGCCAAGATGGTCTTGAACTCCTGACCTCAAGTGAGCCGCCCACCTTGGCCTTCCAAAGTGCTAGGATTACAGGCGTAAGCCACTGTACCCAGCAGATAATAACATTTTCTAAGTGCTTTCCCTTGTTCTCATCTGGTCCCTGCAATACTTAACCAGTGTGATGAGATGGTCCCGTTATCCCCATTTTACAGGGAAAGAAATTAAAACTCAGGTGAAACAACTTGCTCAGAGTCATAGATCAAGTACGTGACTGAACAGAAACAACAGGTTGGTTGTGATTTTATCAAAACCATTATTGACCAGTCTGGGATTATAGGCTGCGGTGGCTGAAGTCTGTAATCCCAGCACTTTGGGAGGCCAAGGCAGGCGGATCACCTGAGGTCAGGAGTTCGAGAGCAGCCTGGCAAACCTGGTGAAACCCCGTCTCTACTAAAAATACAAAAATTAACCAGGCATGGTGGCAGGCGCCTGTAATCTCGGCTGCTCAGGACGCTGAGCCAGGACAATTACTTGAACCTGGAGGGCAGAAGTTGCAGTGAGCCGGGGTCGCACCACTGCACTCCAGCCTGGGCCACAGAGTGAGACTCTGTCTCAAAATAATAATAATTATTCTAGCAGGAAGTGACTCAGTGACAAGAAGTAACACACAGGTGATGACACCAAAAAATATCCCCACCCTCAAAAACCATTCCTTCTTTGTCCATAAAGTCTACGAAGGCAGATGCTTCTCACCCTAGACCTCATGTCTTCAGGTCCCTCTGTAGCAGCTCTGAGAGTCCTCAGTGTGGAGCCCCATGTCAAGTATTCCCTTAGTGAAAATAACAATCAGTTTAGTAATTTGGGGGCCATCAGGAACTCATTCATGGCTTGGATGTCAAATATGTGCAAGTGAAATTACTGTTCTTTGTTATTCGGGAGTGAGGTAGTATTACATACCTCTGTCTTATCTCTTAGGCTGCTTTGCTTGCCCTATTGTTTTAGAAGGTGATTCGCCTTTTTTCTGGTTGGTGTGCAAGACCCATATAACTTAGGTGGTCTTTTGAGCTGTTGATTCTGAACACTAGGGATTCCAAAACTTTTGATTGGTGGGAAGGAGTTAGCTACCTGAAGGTCTGGGGGAAGAGTTTTCCAGGCAGATGGAACAGAGACAAAAAGGTTCTAGGGCAAGAGTGATCTTGCCCTAGAGTTCAGGAAACAAAAGTCTGGTGAGGCTGAAACACAGGGAGCAGTGGGAAAATGGCATGAAAAGGCCAGATGCAGTGGCTTACACCTGTGATCTCAGCACTTTGGGAGGCTGAAATGGGCAGATCACATGAGGCCAGAAGTTTCAGAGCAGGCTGGCCAACATGGTGAAATTCGTCTCTCCTAAAAATACAAAAGTTAGCCAGGCATAGTGGCACACTCTTGTAGTCTCAGCTACTCAGGAGGCTGAGGCACAAGAATCGCTTGAACCTGGGAGGTGGAGGTTGCAGTAAGCTGAGATGGCACCACTGCATTCCAGCCTGGGTGCTCTGTCTCAAAAAAAAAAAAAAAATGAAGTCAGAGAGGAAGGTGGGGTTCAACTCTGGGGTCCTTGCAATGTAGAATATGAAATCTGGGCAGGGATGGGCTGCCGGAAGAGATGGGAATGTCCCCTTTGGAGTCCCCAATTTAATATTACAGAATGGCAGAGAAAGCGAGACTGAGGAAACCCATTCCAACCATGCAAAGCCTCCTAAACAAAGAAGGAATTAGGTGGGTGATAGGGAGAAAACACAAAGACCACCAGTGTGCAACGCAAAAAGCAAGTGGCCTGAATAACTTTGTTAAGCACCACACCAACTTCTCCAACTCAGAGAACAAGGGAGGTTTGAGAGAATATTTGAGACATAATCCTGATTTAAAGCTGCAGATTGTCCCAGATGATTTCCCTCTAGAGGATGCCTCTGGAGCGGTACCTTCTCATTATTTTTGTATGTTTGTTTGTTTGGGGTTTTGTTTGTTTGGTTGGTTTGGTTTATTTTTGAGATGGAGTTTTGCTCTTGTTGCCCAGGCTGGAGCGCAGTGGCATGATCTCGGCTCACTGCAACCTCCGCCTCCTGGGTTCAAGCCATTCTCCTCCCTCAGCCTCCTGAGTATCTGGGATTACAGTCACCTGCCACCATGCACAGCTTATTTTTTTGTATTTTTAGTAAAGATGGGGTTTCACCATGTTGGCCAGGCTGGTCTCGAACTCCCAACCTCAGGTGATCCACCCACCTCAGCATCCCAAAGTGCTGGGATTACAGGCGTGAGCCACCGCGACCAGCCCCATTGTTCTCTTAATAGAAAAATGGGAAACATTTTATTGGTGGCAATACGTGAAAGTTTATTACACAGTAGCTCAGGACTCGTTCTCTAAAAACGTGTAGCTAGAATATATAGGATTTTAACATGTTGTCTGATGGTAAGTATGGTTGAAACAAAGGCTAAAGTCCTGAAAGGCAAAACAAAACAAACAAAAAAAATACTGAAAGGTAACACTACCCTGTAGATCTCAGTTGTGTCACTTGAGAGAAAATGAGGATGTTAAACTCTTAGGTGTTTGTTTTTAGAGGGCTTATTTGAAAATTATTTATCTCTTCCTTCTGGGGTTTCTGTATATTGTTGCCACTTTAGATGAAGCCGCCATCATCTCTCAACTGCATTATTGTAATATTAATAACTAACTTATCTTTCTGCTTCCATGCTTGCATCCTTACATGTGTTCCCCAAACAGCAGTCTCAGTGAATCTTCTAAAAACTACTAAACAAGTTTTTAGAACTTCTAAAGCCCTAAAATCAGGACTGCTTTTTCCTAGTAAGTGGTTAGCTAAGTTACTTAGATCAACTCTCCTATTGAAAATAATTTTAAAAAGAAAAACTGGACAAAATATGAGAAATGTTTTCTTAAAATCAATAAGGAAATGACAAAACAACAAGGAATTATTATTTCAAAAAGTGAAGGGAAAGCTTAGAGGGTTTGGAAACCATGGAAATCACTTTTGCCCTGAAGGCACTTGCATATTCTCCCATTTCTAATATTTGACACCATCACTCAGGGTCTCAGTGTACAGAAATCAAAGCCAGGGGCTGGCAAAGTAGGAAGTTTCATAGAACACTGTGGTGGACAGACTCTAAGCTCCCTCTACCCCCAAGTGTCTGGAAAGGGACCTGTGACTTTCATGTCACTGACAGAAAGTGGCAAAGTGATGGGGTGTCACTCCCAGGGTAGTTATGTTATAAAAGACTGGGTCTTGTTAGTAAACTCTCTCTCCATTGCAAGCTGTGAAGAAGGAAGCTGTCATAAAGTAAGTGGCCATATTGAAGCAGCCCACATGGCAAGGAACTTAGGTCAGCTTCTAGCAAGAAATTAAAGTTGCAGACTCAAGACACCCTATTGTCAGAGGCATTTGAACCAGAGCAACTCCGTCTTGAATAGGAGCTGGGTAAAATAAGGCCGAGACCTGCTAGGCTGCATTCCCAGATGGTTAAGATATTCTAAGTCACAGGATGAGTTAGGAGGTCGGCACAAAACACAGATAATAAAGACCTTGCTGATAAAGCAGGTTGCAGTAAAGAAGCCAGCTAAAACCCACCAAAAGCAAGATAGTGATGAGAGTGACTTCTGGTCATCCTCACTGCTACACTCTCGCCAGTACCATGAGTTTATAAAATACCCTATATGGTCTAAAAAGAGGAGGCATGGAAAATCTACCCCTTATTATATCATCAAGAAATAACCATAAAAATGGCAACCACCTGCCCTCAGGGCTGCTCTGTAGAGTAGCCATTCTTCTATTCTACTTTCCTAATCAACTTGCTTTCACTTTACTCTATGGACTCGCCCTGAATTATTTCTTGTGCAAGATCCAAGAACCCTCTCTTGGGGTCTGAATCAGGACCCCTTTCCTGTAACATCTTTTCTGGCAACCACAGAATGGAATACAGTGTGGAAACCCCCAACCCAAAGGGTAACTTTGGGTAAGTGGTGGGATCCTGTAGCATCTTTCTCATGAACCACAGAAGGTACGAAACTGAGGAGACCCACCAACCCAAAGGAAATAGACCGCAGCACTGATTGGACGACTTTGGGTAAGTGGTGGAGTACTCAGGTAAAGAATGGGATTGGGTTAGAGGCCCAACTTAGGCTAGTTAAGTCTCTCCCAAAACAGAATGAGTTAGAGGCCCCTTTTAATAAAAGGCAAGGGTGCTTGACTGACCTTGGGTTAGAGGCCCAACTTAAGAGGGTTAGAGTCCCTCCTAAGATTTAGGGGGTTAGAAAAAATCATTGTGTGCCACAAAGGTAATCAAAATTTCCTAGTCAATTTTGGCTTTAATAGTGGCTGTCCTAAAACTTTTTGTCATCCACAAAATAATTGTATTCTTGTTTTGTTCCTCTTTAGAAGGTGGTTTACAATCAGCTATAGAGCTATACAGGTGTTCTTAAATGTAGGTTTTCTGATAACTTCGGAGATTGTGACATCAGAACAGAGGGAAAAAACTTTCAGAACTCTCACAGGGAGCTGAAATGTTCATGAATATCAAACAAAAGTTAACTGCGTAGACTAAACTAGTCTGAAGTATCTTCTAAACTTTTTGCTTAAAACGTTGTTAATCCTTTGTTTTGTTTTTCAGAGTCAAGAAAACCTTTCTTTTGAGCTATTTACAGCTTTTAGCAATTGAGTAAAGTATACTCCTCTGAACAAAATTTGGAGCATATTTATTTCTCTCTACCTGATTTCTGCAGAATTTGAAAACTAGTTGTGAATATTCTTAAGTTATGGCAATATATGTATTTGCATAAGTGCAATACAAATGTTTACTTTTGCAACAGGACATAATTGGAGAAATTTGTTATTTTACCGACACTTTGACTGAAATGGTGTGCTTTTCTTTAAGGAATCAGACCTGACTTGTAAAGCCAATAAAAGCCCCTTGGGGAATTCGCCTCAGACCTTGCCTACAACAGTCCCCACACAGGGTTTCTGACATGTGGTAAGTAAAGAATGCCACTTTCTAACAGGTCCAGAAGCACCAGGTTATCTTGCAACCCCAAGAGGAGAGGAATTTACTCAACTCATAGGTATTTGAGGGTACGAACCCATGGAAGGGCTCAGCTCTAAAAAAGTCTCATGTAAGATTCCTTCTATGGAACAGAGTTCCATCAAAACCAGTGCAAAAATAGCTTATGTAAAAAACTAATTATTTTTGCTGCACTTTATACAAGTAATCAGGCCAAGCATAACAAAGCAAATTGGTCTTACCATAATTTATCTTTCGTAAAAATGGGAAACTGGAGAGAGAAATTATGTTTCAGGAACCATGGTACACTGGTTATTAAATTCTAGTCTCATCAGTTGTTTTTAAGTTTGTTTCTGCAGTTTAGGCTAACCCTGCTTATTCCTGTGAACCAACCAATAATCTCTGACTGCTGCTCAGAAGAAACAAAAGGGATGGGTAATGTGAAAATCTGAATCAGTATTCTAATTCTGGGCATGTACTGGAATCATCTTGCAACCCTATATTAGCTTGGTTCCAATAGTTGCGCAATTCATAGAAAGCCTTCTAATTTAGTTTACTTGGGATAGTTTTACTATTTTGCTTTACTGTTGTGGAATATCTTGCTGTTTTACTCTTTCTGTAGGAACGTAGGATAAGCTTACTGAACATTTTCTTAAAACTAAATACTTATTAATCTTCGAGATATCACCTTTTCTCAGAACTCAAAGTTATGATTGGCCCTCGCCATACCAATGCTTTCTGATTGAGCTCCTCTCTACCCAAAACACAAGAGGCTGTAATAGCGAGGCAGGAATATCATCACCCCTATTCAGGTGAAGAAGTTACAAAAGATGGATCATCATCCCTCTGCAACCTTAGGATTAAGGGTTCGTTTATAAAAGGGAAGAGGGACATGTCAGAGGCATGTGAACCAGAGCAACTCCATCTCGAATAGGAGCTGGGTAAAATAAGGCTGAGACCTACTAGGCTGCATTCCCAGACAGTTAAGGCATTCTAAGTCACAGGATGAGTTAGGAGGTTAGCACAAAATACAGGTCATAAAGACATTGCTGATAAAACAGATTGCAGTAAAGAAGCCAGTTAAAACCCACCAAAACCAAGATAGCAACGAGAGTGATCTCTGGTCATCCTCACTGCTACACTCCCACCAGCACCAATGACAGTTTACAAATGCCATGGCAACATGAGGAAGTTATGCTATATGGTCTAAAAAGGGAAGTCATGAATAATCCACCCCTTGTTTAGCATATCATCAAGAAATAACCATAAAAATGGGCAACCAGCAGCCCTCAGGGCTTCTCTTTCTATGGAGTAGTCATTCTTTTATTCTTTTGTTTTCTTAATAAACTTGCTTTCACTTTACTCTGTGGACTCACCCTGAATTATTTCTTGTGCGAGATCCAAGGACCTTCTCTTGGGGTCTGAATCAGGACCCCTTTTCTGTAACACTATGAATTCCAGCAAATACGAAAGAAATGCACACATAGAGCCATCATAGTGAAAATAAAGAAAACCAAAGAAAAAGAGAAAAACTTAAAAGCTGCTAGGGGAAAAAATATAAATTATGTTTAAATAGAGGTATATAACATGTGAGAGGCACTCTATTTGTTGAGTGAATAAAGAATCGCACTTCATTTGGGAACTTTTCTGCTTACTTGCCCTAAAACTCATATCACTTGACCTCTTTGAAACTCAATCTCCTAATCTGCAAAATGCAAAAACAATGCCTACTTTATGAGCACAATTGTGAGGATTAAATTTGTATTGAGTTTTATATAAAGCACCTAATAGTTCCTACTATAATTTAGGTACTCTTGATCTATGCAGATTCTTTCCCTAACAGGTTTTTGATTTGTGCAAATTTACTGTCCAGTCTAGGTCTCCAGGCCAGGTTTCTTCTCAGTTCCAAACAGTCATCTTGAAATACCTACATATCTACCACATATTTCTTTCCAGTGCAAAGGGCAGGAAGCTTCAGCAAAAGCAGCTCTACTGCAATAACAACTGCTCAGCCACAGCATGGGAAAAAAAAAAGTCAATGAACAAACACCTAATTTAGAGTACACCTGATAATTCCCTGACTTAAAATGTACTCAGCAGTACTTTAGAAATTTTCATTTTGGTAAGAATTAACTGAGGGACTTGTTAGTAATACACTTTCTGGTTCTCTTCTCTGAAGAATCTGATTCATTAGGTTTAAGGCAAAGCCCAGGAATCTGACTTTTTAACAAATATCCAAGTGACTCTTACCTTTGTGGAATATTGGGGATACGGCTAGGAGGTGAGGATTACAAAGTTGGTCACACCACTGATCAATCTGAGTGAAAAAATATTCCCCACTATAGGAAAGGAGAGGAGAAACTGCAGGCAAGGGGCTAGATCTGGGAAGATGAATGTAACACGATCCATACCTAGACAGGTTCACTCACTTTTGGAAGGCACAGATGTACAGGAAATAAAATTTTAAGGCAAGCCAACTACGATCTCCTTGTATGGGCAATAATGGGCAAAATAGAGGTTTTGACTGTGGGGGTCTGAGAAAGCTTTGTGGAGGAACTACCTTCTGAGCCAGACTGCTCTCTACAGCTCTAAAATTCTTTCCAGGTGAATATGAAAAGACAGTCAAATTCCAGGAATGACAAGGAGTTCTGAGCAAAGGAAGAAAGGTAGAAAATGCCAGAGCTGGTTTGAGTAAAAACAAAAAAATAAATGAACTATTTCTTCCATACCCGAAGAGAAAATGCTATGCTAAGTGGATGGAGAGGCAGAAAAGGGCCAGGTGGAAATGAGTGGACAGTTTGAAAATCTGTTGCAGAGGTCTGACCAAATTGCAGGAGAGAAGGGGTGGGTGAGAAGAGAACATAGACCCTGAAAAATCTACTGAGACCAGGAGGCCCTGAGACAGGCGAAGCCCAAGGTCAGTTCCTGCCTCAGGAACCCCAAGCCCCACACTTTCAAGGGTCACTTTCTGACTGCATAACTGACCAACAAATTCTGAGACTTTAGCTTCAAAATGCCAAAATCCTCTGTTAATTCATTCCAGTAGTAGGGACCCTGTATGTCCCCTCCCGAAACTTTCAACACTTCTCGGCCTGCTCTAACCCCTGCCTACTGATCCAGCATCTTGCACTTGTTCAAAAGTCCTGTTTGTTCTGTGGAAGGAAAAAATAGAACGGGTGGCAGGTTTTCCCAATGCAGTTCCCAGCTTGACTTTTCCCTTTGGCTTAGTGATTTGCGGGTCCCGAGATTTACTTTCCTTTTACAATTCCTACATCAGGAATGATTTCTCTCTTTTCATTAGCAATTTCTTCTTTTCCCCTCCTCTTCATTTGACTAATTTATTATACTCCTTTTTCAGGTCTCTGTTTAAATATTTCTTACTGAAAGAAGCCTTTCCTTCTCCTTTAGTCTAAACTGTCCTCCACCCATTACCTGTTACGTCCTTCTAATTTTTCATCAGAGCGTGTACAAATATTTAAGATTACATGCTTATTTTTGTTTGTGGCTCTCTCTTTTCACACAGGAAACTCTGAGACCTATCTGTGTCCTTCACCATCCTCTACTTGGTACCTAGCCCAGAGCCCACTCTCACCATTAATATTTGTTTTAAAGAGAGAGGAAGGAGGAAATTGTGACCTTAATAACTCTTAGCCCACAGCCTCGGCATACCTGCTTCTCAGGACCCTCTGAATTCTCAAGAGCCTCTTGCCTTTCCTGTCTTCTTCTCTAGAGTGTGTGCCTGGGTTCAAATCCTGGTGTTAATATTCACTAGCTGTGTTACACTGGATAGATAAGTGGTCCATACTGTTTAAATCTCAGTTTTCTGAGGTAATAGCAGTTGCCTCGTAGGGTTGTTCGGAGGATTATGAGGAAATCTATGTGAAACATCTAACAGAGTACCTGGAAAATTATTGATAAAGATTAGCTGCCATTATTATTGTTGTTAATAACTGGCAATCTCTAAGATGCAATGTACATATATATGAGAAAGTTCTCATATTATATATATATAAATCTGTGTATCTTTATATATATACACATATAATACATATACATATAATGCATATGTATATATACTTATGTATACAAAGAGTTCTTATAAATCAATAAGAAAATACAAGCACAATAGGAAAATGAGCAAACATTATAAACATGCAAATTCACAGGAAGAAATATGTTTAAAAATTATAATATTATTATCAAAGTAAAAAGAAGAGATGGAGTATAGTCTGACTCTCAGATACTCCCATCACTTTCCTCCTATAGTTCCTCCAACTAGTGTTGGGGAAGAAGGAAAAGAAAAAAGCAGTGTCCCCTTTCTTGGCCAGGTGATGCTGTGCTCCCTTCTCTGTGGGTGGTTACTGCTTCTCTGGCTAACACAGACTGGCGTGATGACCTCTGTGAGGCAGGTGTCCAGATGCTGGCATTTCTGGTGCATATATGTGGTTATTTGGAGGTCACATATTTGTCTAATTCTTCTCATGCCCCCTTATAATACCTCCCACCAGAAATGTATTTGTAGAAATCTTCAGTGATGTCTCTGTATGCCTTCCATGATGAGATCCCTTGTATGCGCTCCCTTGTATGCAGTCTCAGCGAGATCTCTGTTCCATTCCTTGGAGTACTTCAACTTCCCTGGGACACTGCTGTCACCACCACCAGGGTTTCACTACTCTAGAGCTGTGAAGTTTTCCTCCAAATGCAGAGGGAACACCCCTCCTCCCCCCAACTCTATACCACAGAGATTCAAAATAAGCAAGGTGGTGCAGTTATTGTAAGGGAATTCTGCAATAGACTCCTCCAAGGAGATTTGGTGGCTGAAGAATCTAAAGGTCTTCCCCTGGAAGTGGTCCCAGAGCATGGCTTCCACTGGAGCTTACATTGCTCAATTCTACCTTCATTCCCCTCTTTCTTTTTTTTTTTTTTAATCTTTCCCTCAATTTATGTCCTTCTTAAAAAAATTATTTAGCAGGGTGATCCCCTGGGAAGCTGTGAGAAATGAAGGCTCTCAAGCCCATCCCAGACCTTCTCAATCAGAGTCTGTACTTTAACAACACCCCTAGATCATTCCCATACAGATTACAGTTTGAAAAGGACTGACACATAGGACAGAATTTTTGGATTCTCCCACCCCAGTTATTCATATTTAAGTTCATTTTTAGCCTCGCGGCTCCATTTCCCTGCCTTTGGCCTATGGTCTTCACTGCCAGTAAGGACTCCTTGGCTAATCAGCTAGTCAGCCTATAGGGTCTACCAGAGTAGTGCTGCCGGGAATCCATTTAGGCAGCATTATGGCTGTTCATTTTGAAGCAATGTTGCTATCATCTGCACCAGTAACTACATAATACCCTCTTCTTCAGGTGTGTTTTAAGATATTTCAGTTGGGCGCAGTGGCTCATTCCTGTAATCCCAGCACTTTGGGAGGCCAGGACAGGCAAATCATAAGGTCAGGAAATCAAGACCATCCTGGCCAACATGATAAAACCCAGTCTCTACTAAAATACAAAAAGTTAGCCAGGAGTGGTGGCACATGCCTATAGTCCCAGTTACTCAGGAGGCTGAGGCAGGGGAATCGCTTGAACCTGGGAGGTGGAGGTTGCAGTGAGCCAAGATTGTGCCACTGCACTCCAGCCTGGTGACAGAACAAGACTCCATGTCAGAAAAAAAAAAAAAAAAAAAAAGATATTTTAATATATTATATAGAAGGAATTGATTATAATGCACCTACTTGTTAGCAAATGCACACACTCACTGTACTTAGAAATAAAGAGCAAAGCTTACACTGAAATCATATATGCACATGGTCCTTAAACATAATTCTTTCATCAGCTCATAACTTATATCAAAGATTGGTAAGGACAGTACCACTCTCAGCAGAGAGGTGGAAAAGGGCTCTAGCTGGTGTCTACCTGCCACTCTAAGGTGCAAAGCCTCTAGAATTCACTCAGGTCCTTTGGCGTGCTTCCTAGGACATAACTCTCAGAAAATACAAAGACCTGCCTTGTAAGGTTTTAGAATTCATTGTTTCCTCTGTCTTCTTTGCTTTCTCTATGGTTTTGACCAGCTAAATGAGCCAGCATTGGGGTATTATTTTTCTCCTCTAAAAAGCCCTTATCTCCAGAACGTTCTGTCTGATAAATCCCATGACATACTAAAAATTTGAAGCCAATGCCTGTAATCCCAGCACTTTGAGAGGCCAAGGTGGGCAGATCACTTGAGGTCAGGAGCTCAAGATCAGCCTGGCCAATATGGTGAAACCCATCTCTACTAAAAATACAAAAACTAGCCAGGTGTGGCGACATGTGCTTATAATCCCAGCTACTCAGGAGGCTGAGATGAGAGAATTGCTTGAACCCAGGAGGCGGTTGTTGCAGTGAGCTAAGCTTGCTCCATTGCATTCCAGCCTGGGAGACAGAGTGAGACTCCATATCAAAAAAAAAAAAAAGAAGCCAATGTTAGAAAGCTCAAGTCAGAAAGTTATTTTACAGCTTGATTAGCTTGATTGTTTTGTCCTTTGTAGTTGACAAATTTCTCAGAGACTGCAGGGTATTTTTCTGATTCAAATATCCTCAGGATAAAAGTTTCTCAAGTCCTGTTTAGTGACCTAAGAGGAATAGTAGTTTGTTCACTAGAGGTGAGGAAAGAGAGACCGTTCTCTTTGGAGCAAACTTGTATAGCCATATTATGTTAAAAGGGTAGTGCTATGGTCTGAGTGTGGCTCCCAAAAGCACATGAAGGAAATTTAATCACCATTGTGATAGATTAAGGGGTGGAATCTTCAAGAGATGATTAGGCCATAAAAGTTCTTCTCTTAAAGGTAGATTAATGCTGTTGTTGCAGGAGTGGGTTCCTTACTTGGCCCTTATTTGCTCGCTCTCTCTCACCCTGTCTTTGCCCTTCCAACATGGGTTAACACAGCAAGAAGGCCCTCACCAGAAGCTGACCCCTCGATCTTGGACTTTCCAGCCTCCCAAACTCTGAGCTGATAAATTTCTCTTCATTATAATTTACCCAGTCTGTGATAGTCTGTTATAGTAGCACAAAAAAGACTAAAACAGGTGGCATTTGATAGGATGCAATCATAAGGCAACTTTATTTTTTAACCTGCTCCCTCTGCTCATGGGCTAGTTTCTTCCTTGCCTCTTAGTAAACCTCAGGTAGGTGGGTTCCTGTAGCTTCTCCAGACACTCAGAAAAATTAAAAAGTCCTCCAGTCATTTTTAGTCATGAAACGGTCTCATTTCAGGAGCTGAAAGGTCCAGTCTCATATAATAGTCAAAACTCTGAACTTTATTTAAGACAAATTTTTCTTCTTTCTCTCCTTCCCCAGCCCAAGCCAATTCAGGCTGGAAGCTGAATTCACTCAAAGGTTCACTCAGGAAGCCTGAACTGAAGAGACGGAGGCAGGGCCAGGGGCAGGGGTGGGGGTGTGGGTACGCATTGGTACAGCTAGCTTCTTTATTTTCCAACCTAATCCTTCTACTTCTCCCTCCCCTACTCTCTCTAGGGTATGGATCTGACAGGGTTTGGGGTAGAGGCGGGAGAAGGAAACAGCGAGAAAGGAGAAAAGACCTTAGTTCAGGGGAACAGTAGTACTTGGTGATAGTGTTCCATGATCTTCACAGATGCTTAGTGTGGACTCCTCACACAGGGCACTTATGTGCGGCCATTGCAGATGGCTCCACTGAACACATTGGTCTGTAACAGCCCCTCCTGCTGGCCACTTGTTCCATAGGTTTCTGCGTTTGATTCTAACCCCCTGCGGCCTAGCACCCTTTAGGAGGAAGCCGACTTACTAAAGTGAGATCTGCTGGAAAACAACCTTCACGTTTATTTTTTCCCTTCCCTATCTGGTTCACAAGAAATACACTCTCCAGCCCTACTTTTAATCTTTGCCTTTGCCTTTAATCTTCTCCAGCATGGGTCAAAGACCAGTCACTTTGGCCCTGTCAGTTCTACAGACATTGTTTTCCAGCTTATGAAAATTATCTTTTAATGCCTACTTAGAACTAAATTATCATTTAATGGCTTGTCCCTGTCTTTGCTTTAGCCATAGAGGCCTAGAGACTTTAAGACAAAGCATCGGAGACTTCTGAGGCAACCCAATCTGGCAACCTTCCCAGCAACCTAGCGCAGAAACTTTCTAGAAGCTTTCTGATGACAGCCCTGTTCAGAAGCACTTGCTATTTTTTTCTGTTCTATTGACTGAAGTGTCCTGACACTTTTTTGGCAGACATTGTAATGTGCTGAGAAGTTGTACCAGGTATCTCATCATCAAAATGGAAATTTCAAAAGGCTGTCCTGAGTAGCCCCTGAGATTGTGCACCCCACTTTAAAGATGGCTAATATATCATATTGTCAATGCATAGATGATGGTATGATAATGGCTTGCTGGAAAAATGCTGAGGATACTTGCCCAGTTCAGAAAAAAGCCTGCCTCTTTCACCACAGTATATGCCCTCCTGGGTCTTTATGGCTTGCTTGAATGTGTGTAGGACCATCGTCATTATCAAAACATGTATTCCTAACAGCCGAGAGTGAGACCTTTGCTTAGGACAGTTAATAAACAAACCCAGAAGTTAATGCTACCTTGGGAACATGTCAACTTTCTGAGTCATAAAGCCCCAAGTTAGTAGCTGGAAAGTCCATCATCAAGGTTAAGGGCATCCCCCAGAATGCTGGAATGATTTTGACAATTTGAGAAACTTTGTTTAATTATTGCTCAGGGAAAAAACATCCACAAACATCTTTGTTTAGCAGAGGACTTCCGTGACAGGTGAGTCAAAGTAAGTAACAAGAACAAAACAAGCCAGGCGAGGTGGCTCACGCCTGTAAACCCAGCACTTTGGGAGGCTGAGACGGGCAGATCACCTGAGGTCAGGAGTTCAAGAACACCCTGGCCAACATGACAACACCCCATCTCTATTAAAAATACAAAAAAATTAGCCAGGCGTGGTGGCACTCACCTGTAATCCCAGCTACTCAGGAGGCTGAGGCACCAGAATCACTTGAACCCAGGAGGCGGAGGTTTCAGTGAGCTGAGATTGGCCACTGCACTCCAGCCTGGGTGACAGAGCAAGACTCTGACTCCAAAAAAAAAAAAAAAAGAACAAAACAAATCAAAAAGTTTTACCACAAGTGTGGCATTGTTAACAGTTTGATATACAGCGTGTCATGACTCAGTCCTTTGTTTCTGGATCATCTAATTTAGGACAAAGCTATTTTGAGCTAGGGAAAAGAAATTTCTGGAAAATTGAGAAAATCCAGTGTTAGTAAAGGAACGCTCCTTTGCAGTACCTATTGCTTTCATGAGAAGGATTTTTCCCTAAACCCTCTGACCCTAGGTCTTATGCCTCTCAAGTGAGTTACCTGACTTGAAAGGGGAACTGGGTGTGTGTGGCCCAGCCCTGTCCTCCTGCCCTCTTTCTCTCCCTCTGGGAATCTTCCTATCTACAGAGCGGTAGTGCTGATGGCTGCTTGACTCTGGTTTTTCAGGTCAGACTATAACTTGGCAAATCTCTAATACCAGAGGAGTTCAGGATTGGGAATTCTACTGTTGCCACATACTTCTATTCCAACTTTATTAGGGAACAGAGATGCCATTTATTGGGCCGTCTAACACCTCAATATTTATTATCAATGTTTCTTTGGAAAATTGGCTGGGGGCTTTCGCTTCTGGCAGTCATCATACAGGGAGTTACAGTGTCACTTACAGGATATCAAATTAGAAAACAGCTGTGGAAAATTATGTGAAAACCCAATTTCCATGGACACTGTGGACATGGTGATTGTGGATGTGTAATGAACAGGGCCCATGATAAGAACGTAATTGAACAATGTTTTTCCATGTTCAACACATGCAGAATCTCAGAATCCTTTACATCATTCTGAATGTATCTTGCCAGAACAAGAGAAACCATATCATAAATGTGAATTCTAAATATATAGCTCTTTTTAAAATCTACCATGACTAATTATAACTGTTGGCTCAACAGATGCCCCCCATTCCATCACCCTTCTTTTTGGAAACAGAATTCCACTAAGAGCCACTACAAGATATCCTTTTGATAGTTCTAAAAAGTCCTTCTGCTGACAAGTACCGCCTGAGAATGAGTCTTCACACCTGCTTGGCAGGCTGTGCACATCTCAAATATTCAGGGAAGCACGGAGGGTATGGCCCTCCAGGGTGCTGCTGTCAAGCACTGTAGCAGAGTAACCTCCTGGAATTACTTGTAAAACCATCCCCACAAAAGCAAAAATCTATGTGCTGCTTCTTGTCATTCCGGAGGCAATAGTTAAGTTGTACACATAGAAAAGACCCATATTCGGGGATGTTGCTTCCTGACCATTTTTGTTCTTTTTTGCAACTGTGCTACCCAAATGAACAATGAGCAATATACTAGAAACCCGAGGCTGTCCACATGGCGAGACCTGATCCGAGTTCCATTGCAATGTTGCTCAAAGGTGATTTGTGTTGCAGAGTTGTAGTCTCTTACAGCCAGAGGGGGATGGAGGAGAACAACCACTGAACTCAAAGGCAGCCCTGGTTCCTTTGATCACTGCAAAGCCATCTAGGAAGTAGCTCCTGACAGACCCTTACCTCCCTGGAAGGCATGGCCTGCTAGATAACCCCTCAACTGCGGGCCAAATAGCACAGTATTTGGATGGAGAGGAGACTTCATTAGAGGGGTGATAGAGGCAGCTCTCTTTCTGGTAAAAACTAAAACTTATATAGGGCCATAAGGATGAATGGCAGCAGAACATACTGAAAGAGTGAAATAAAACACAGCGCCTTGTGTTTGAAATAAAACACAGCGTCTTGTGTTTTATTTTCCTTACCTGCTCAGGGTTGTTGTTTTGAGAGCTGGCCCAGGACCCACATAATGCTGGCTCAGAGCCATACTAAAAGATGTGAGGAGTCTCCCCTTATTTCCCAGAAAAGCCTTAGCTTCAGGGAAGCTTCGGCGAAGATTAAAGAGTCCATGAGGTAGCTGTTTAAGGTTTTGCCCATATGCCCAACAGTTTCCCACTGTAGATTGTGTTAGCCACCTCTATCCCCAACCCCTGACCTCGGATAATCGAAGTCCACAGGACATGACATGTTGATACCCATTACCTGACCAGAAAAATGCTTTCTTTGTCCTCTGTTTAACTCTATCCTTTCTTTCTTTCTTTCTTTTTTCTTTTTCTTTTTTGAGATGGAGTCTTGCTGTATCACTCAGGCTGGAGTGCGGTGGCACAATCTCAGCTCACTGCAATCTCTGCCTCCCAGGTTCAAGCGGCTCTCCTGCCTCAGTCTCCCAAGTAGCTGGGATTACAGATGCCCACCACCTTGCCCAGCTAATTTTTGTATTTTTAGTAGAGATGTGGTTTCACCATGTTGGCCAGACGTGTCTCAAACCCCTGACCTCAGGTGATCCGCCCACCTCAGCCTCCCAAAATGCTGGATTTACAAGCATGAGCCACCGTGCCTGGCCTACAGGAAGCCTCCTGTCACAGAAGCCTTCTCTGCCCCCTTCACTTTGTCCTGCCTGAGCTGAACAAATCACCAAACCAGGCACTATGGACTGCGACTTGGCTGTACAGGTGCCCTTTCCATAACAATGATGTTCTTGAGAGGCATGACTCTTAAGCGGACATGAGTCTCCGGGACTTTAAATCCTGCTTGTTACTTTCAGACAAACTGCTGACAAGCCCGGTCAGCATGCACTGACCTGAATGCCCTTTTCTACATCATTAAACCCCTTTTTAACTTTCTGCTGTGGTGATGATGTGTATCTACACTGGATCCACACTGTGCTTCTTCCCCCTTTCTGTTTAATCACACCTAAATCAAAAGCAGAAAATCATAGTTAAAGCTAATTGTATGCATATTAAATATTAAAATCCATATTAAAATTAATGACATGGTGTTATGGTGAGACCCCGTAATAACACTACCATGTGACAATTTTCTATTTTCGCTTACTCTTGCTATTAACTTCGTGTTGGCATCAGTTGTTCCTCCACAGGTGAAAAGTACATTTGATAGCAGCATGTATATGTAAATAATTTACAAATGACACAATTTTTATAATTAGTTTTAAAAATTGAAAACCCTCTAAAAAACTAATTTTTAAGATATCTCTGAAAAATATATATACTCCTACCCTTTTGTATCTTACCCTAAACATTACTTTTTACAAATAATCTTATATGCTTTCACTCCCCTTTATTTTGCTTTGCCGGTGGCTCTGATGGTATATGTTCACTGGTGCCTTTTTGGGGGAACACTCCAGAACCTTGTTCTACCACAGACACAGAAAGGTGTTCTGATAGTGAGTACTGGTATTTTGGAAAATAAAACAAAAAGCAAAATTTCACCACATCCCTGTGAAAATATTTCTACACATTCCTGGAATTTGTCTGATGTAATATCATTGGCAAAGTAGAAGGTCATCCTAAATTAACTTTGCATCTTTTTCCATTATGCACCATATGAAGAAGCATGAATTGTAGAGTCTTCACAACAGAAATAGCTTGTTCTATATTACAGGACTCCAGATTGAGTGAGGGATTCATCTTGACTAACAATATTGTTACATTAATGCTTCAACACAAGTCTCTTATATTGAGTACTGTAGAGAAAGAGGCATAGAATAAGTTTATTACTAAGAAATAAATAATTATTACTAACTAAGAAAAAAATAATAAACCCAACTTTCTCTTTACCAAACAATTTATCTGGAATTACAATCTGTATCATTGCAGTGCTTTTACGAATTCTAGGCAATATCTTCTCTCTAACTTAAAAAATAAGTAAAACTTAAAAAAAAGAAAGAAAGAAAGAAAGAAAGAAAGAAAGAAAGAAAGAAAGAAAGAAAGAAA
>NC_045446.1:58596170-58612777 GCF_002776525.5 Piliocolobus tephrosceles | reverse complement strand
AAAGAAAGAAAGAAAGAAAGAAAGAAAGAAAGAAAGAAAGAAAGAAAAATAGTAAAACTTAAAGCTCCCCCATCTCACCCTTCATCACATGCTAGGAGAGTATCTTTCACCAATTCTTAACTATAGATACCCAAGTAAGAAATAGTCTGTTTAACGATCACATCAGGGATCAATCAAATGTTGAGGTTTACCAACCTCGGCAATATTGACATTTTGGATAGGCTAATTATTTGTTGTAAGGTACTATCATGTGCATTGTAAGATGATTAACAGCATCCCTGATGTCCATCTACTAGGTGCCAGTTGTGACACTAAAAAGTGTCTCCAGACATTGGTAAATGTCCCCCCTGGGGTGGGTGGTGGAGGAGATGCCTGCAGTTGAGAACAACTGGTCTAGAGAAAAGACGGTAGTTGACCTAGTTTAGATGGAGTGCATAATGCTGGGTCAGTTAGCTGTGAATCAAGGAGCAAGGATTAGTAAAGTACAGCATAATTCTATTTGAATCTATGTGGCTGCTCCTTCAAGCAGTGCTGAAAAGTCAATCTGCTGAGTGTTCACTACACTGTGGAGATTCCCTCTAGGGTTTGGCTTTTGTAGCTTTGCTCTTTGTTGAAGTCATGCTATGGTCTGATTGTTTGTGTTGCCCTAAAACTCACATGCTGAAATCTTAACAGACAAGGTGATGATATTACAAGGTGGCACCTTTGGGAGGTGACTAGAGATTAGATCATGAGAATTAAAGGGATTAATGTCCTTATAAGACAGGCCTAAGAGAGAGTCCGCAGCCCTTCTACCATGTGAAGACAGAGAGAAAAAGCACCATCTGTGAACCAGAGAGCAGACCCTTGCCAGATGCTGGATCTGCCAGCATCTTGATTTTGGACTTCCCAGTCTCCAGAACTATGAGAAATAAATTTCTGTTGTTTATAAGCTACTCAGTTTATTGTATTTTCTTATAGTAGCCACAACAGACTAAAACATGCTATTAAGCTTTTTAATTTATTATATTTATTTTTTATTTTTGTCTGTAATTATTTCTTGTTTCTGAAGTTTTTCCCATGTTTTAGGTATTTCTATTATCCTCACAGTTTTAATATTCTGCTGTCTTCAAGTAAGCTTTAAGTTGATTTTTGTCCAATCTGAGTTAGAGTGTTGTTTTTTTTCTATTTAGCTCCCTGTCATTAGTATAACCTGAAATTTGCTAGGTAAAATGTGTGGGTTTTATTATGTCTGTATTTCAGGAAGAAATAAAAGGTGGATAGTCATGACCGTATATTTGAGGCTCACCTGTTTATAAACCTTGGAAGTCTGCAGCCAAGTTAGCAGCTAGTCCAAAAGGATTAGAAGAACAAACCTCTCACCATCATAAAGTTCAATGTATTTAACAGTCTGGCTGGGTAATTAAGGCTTATATGTCAAAATGAGTCTTCTTGAAGTATTGTCTTAGATACCCCAACCCACTGACCTAGAGAAATGATCAAGATTTCAGCCTTTCCCTTGAGAGAAATGTTGCAAGCCGAGTTTGAGAAACTCAGAAGAGAAATCCTAAAACATGAGAAATTTCTTCTGAGATAGAATGCTTGAAAGAGCTGAGAGCTTTCAGAGACATTGTGAAATCAGCAAGATTTCCCCTTTGAAATCTTGCATTCATCCCCAAACCCAGTTGGAGCAAGGGCAGAGAGGCCGCACTCTATAGCAGAATATCAAAGCACTGGCAATGGTAGAATGGGAGAAAGCTTGAAGAACACAGACTTCTAGTGACAGAGCAAATTGCTTCCAGGAAAGTAAGCAGAGCATTCTGGGTGGCGGTGACAGTGTGACAGCAGTCATCTCAGAGTTGGGTGCAGTCAGGAACTTGTGTCTATCAAAGTACATGAGGGACATCTACTTGTGCCTAGTAGAAAACAGTTCTTAGGCACCAATCCCCAACAAAAATGGAGGTACTAACACCTACCAGCAAACAGGCAATTATGAAAGAAGGATGATAAGCTCAGCCTGTTTTGGATGGACTGGGAATTAATGTATTTCCATCACTAATTGGTGATTTGGGGAGAAACAGAGGCTACAGAGGTAGATTTTATGTTCAAAGAGGACACATCAATTCCATTTATTTTACCAAGGCATGCTTTTGGAAGGAGCTTCTTCTTACTCAGGGAAGAGAAGGGATGCTATGTTATATACCAAGGGCCCATTATGAAATGGAACAAGCATTTTATGACTTCTGAATATACATGTAGCATTGTGAAGTTCCGAAAGATAAACTCAATACGTACTTACCCTCAGGGAGCTTACAATACAGTGAAGAATGGAACAATTGCACAAACACAGTATATAATAAAAAAGAGTCATACAAGAATGCTACTTTGACTAAAAGGAAGAGAAGTTCATATGTTTTTAAAAATCAGGAATAGCATTCTGACCAACTGAACATATAAAATAGATTCAAGTACAAACACTTAAGAGATAATTTCAGGAGCCCATATGAGAGTCAATGGGATTCTATGCTAGGATAGTGGCAATGAAACAGAAATGAAAGAATGGATTTGTGAAATGTATACCTAGTATCTTCAAGATTGGTTGACTAATTGCATATGGAAGATAATTGAGATGGGGAGAAAGGAAGCACTGGGAATTGGAGCAATGGAGATACGGTTAGCTGAAGTAAGGAAGAAAAAGGGAAATCAGATGGAAGATGGCAAGCTTGCTCTTTGAGATGCTGCTGTAAATACAAGACACCGAATATACAAGAGGCTGGTGATTATATAGGCTGGTACACTGCATGCATAAAAAGTTGGTGATTACATAGAGTGTTGTCATCTCACCTTATTTTCCCCTGGTAAGGACTCCTGTCTTTTGATTCTGTCTGTTAACAGTCACACCCCTGGTTTAAAGATACTCTGAGAAGCATAAGTATGTATGCCTTGAAAGCCAGTGCTTAGGATTCATGCCATCACCACCGCCTATACCCTGTCACTTCTTTATTTAGCCTTAGCTCCCTATGAGTAACTCAAATGCCTACAGTTTTATTTTCCTGCATGTGTTGGCGCTGACGTGATTGGGATGAGCCAGCTCAGCTGGAATGGAGGAGTACGCCATTATGAAGCTCTGTCAGGGGAGGAATGACTGACTGCAGCAACTTGGGGACTGTCTCTCTCTCTCTCTCTTTCTTTCCTTTTTTTTTTTTTTTTTTTTTTTTTTCTCTTTTTCTTGCTTCTCAGCACAGTCCTGATGTGGATGCTGGAAGGATAAAATTTACAGTCTCAAGACACGATTCTCTATAAATCAAAATGAAGGATTTTTACTAAATTGAGTCTCTTCAACTCTTCTC
Source organism: Piliocolobus tephrosceles (assembly GCF_002776525.5). Classification (NCBI taxonomy): domain Eukaryota; kingdom Metazoa; phylum Chordata; class Mammalia; order Primates; family Cercopithecidae; genus Piliocolobus; species Piliocolobus tephrosceles. The sequence goes on along the minus strand of NC_045446.1, from coordinate 58,609,448 downwards.
TGAATTCTCCATATGTCAGCATAGAATTCCTTCAATCTTCCTTTCGCTACTACTTTATGCTCATAAATTTCATTTTCACTTCTGACAGCTTTTATTTGCTTGGGTCTATTTTTCAATGTTGCTGAACATTTTCGATATTTCCTCTTCATTGTTTATAAAAGGAATATGTACTCATTGTAAACATAACTTGATTTGGAAGTTAAGAAAAAATATAAAGAAGAGAGTATGTGACCTAAACTCTCACCACTATTACCGTTTTGATCCAGTCTTTTTCCTCTTATGTACATTTTAATTTTAAAACATAGTTGGAATCATACTATGTAAATTATTTTGTTTTCTGGTATTTGTAACCATTATATTATTAGAATTTTCTCACATTATTAAAATTAGTTTAAATCATTTTTGATAGCTGCATGAAATTTTATTATTGCGGATGTTGTATTTTTACTTACGATATTAGCTCCTATGCTGATTGCCTAACTCTTTACGGTAAAATTTTCCTGGGCTATGCATGTGTCTATACATAGCAAAAAGAGAAAAATGAAAGAATGAAAACCAAAATGGTACAGAGAAAAAAAGGCTTTTTTTTCTTTTTTCTTTTTTTTTTTTTTTTTTTTTTTTTTTTTTTTTTTTTTTTTTTTTTTGAGACAGAGCTTCGCTCTTGTTGCCCAGGCTGGAGTGCAATGGTGCAACCTCTGCTCACTGCAACCTCCACCTCCCAGGTTCATGGGATTCTCCTGCCTCAGCCTCCAGAGGAGCTGAGACTATAGGCATGCACAACCATGCCAAGCTAATTTTTTAAAATATATTTTTAGTAGAGACAGAGTTTCACCATATTGGCCAGGCTGGTCTCAAACTCCTGACTTCAGGTGATCCACTCGCCTCGGCCTCCCAAAGTGCTGGGATTATAAGTGTGAGCTACCGCATCCGTCATGTTCTATAAATTTTAAAAACAAATTCTATCAAATTAAAGAAGTAATAGTTTCTACTTTATGTAAAATGTTCCTGCACATTTTACATAAAGTTGGCATGTAAAATGTCAACTTTAAAATGGAGAAGATCTGAAATAATGAGGAATCTTAATTTAGCAAAGAAATTGGATAGAAGACAAGGTTTTGGACATGAAAGAGGGTAACCATGGAGATAGGTATATTCTCCAAATTCACCAACCATCTCTAAAGGAATGGCAAATGAAAGACTGGAAACAAGTCAAAACATTGAAATTGTAAGTATTTATTCCTTTGCTGGTTGTAAATTGATAATTTTAACTATGATATTCTGTTTGAAATGTAAATGTTTAATCTTTCCATCCATGGTGGAAAGGAATGTCTTCCAGAAGTGGAGAGTGAGAGGACAGGAGATGTATTCTGACCTCAAAATTATGTGACAGTGTTTCCAAAATGTATTTGCTTGAACAGATATCTTCTAAGCAAATGTTATAAAATACTCAATTAGGGACATGAAATTTCCATTCATAAGCATAAGAAACTTATTTTTGAAACTTATTTTTGTTTATTTCCATAGATTATTGGGGCACCAGTGGTGTTTTGTTACATGAGTAAGTGCTTTAGCAGTGATTTGTGAGATTTTGGTGCACCCATCACCCAAGTAGTATACACTGCACCCTATTTGTAGTCTTTTTTCCCTCATCCCCTTCCCTTCCTGTCCCTCTGAGTTCCCAAAGTTCACTGTATCATTCTTAGGCCTTGCATCCTCATAGCTTACCTTCCACTTATAAATGAGAACATACGATGTTTGATTTTCCATTCCTGAGTTACCTCACTTAGAATAATAGTCTCCAATCTCATCCAGATCTCTGCAAATGCCATTAACTCATTCATTTTTATGGCTGAGTAGTATTCCATCATATGTATATGTATATGTGTACGTATATGTGTATATGTGTGATATAGATAGATAGATAGATAGATAGATAGATAGATAGATAGATAGATAGATAGATAGATAGATAGATATCACACACAGTTTCTTTATCCACTTGTTGATTGATAGGCATTTGGGTTGGTGCCACGTTTGTGCAATTGCGAATTGTGCTGCTATAAACATGCGTGTGGAAGTATCTTTTTTGTATAATGATTTCTTTTCCTCTGGGTAGATACTCTTGCAGGAGTAAGGTGGGATTGCATTGTGAAACTTATTTTTTGAAGAGCGTGTTTTGACCAGAATAAATATGTGAATTATACCTTTAAGAAGTTGAAAAATTATAAATCTTATCAGCTTCTGGTTAAATGTGTGATTTGTCTGTGAAGACATTTAAAAAAAAACTATGAACTTTGTTTACTCCAGAATGATCTATGGTTTTCAAGTATACTGAAATAAGAAGAACTCTATTTGAGGAAAGTAAACTACCACCATGAGTTAAAACATGTGTAAAGCCACAGCTTTTTATTTTTTTTAATTTTTTTCCAGAATGGATTTTCCAAGAAACTTCACTTTCAGGGATAAGTAAGACCTTGACAGGCTGAATTAAGCAACATATCAAGGAGGTAAAAAAAGATACCCAACATGAAATATACCACATATAGTTTCTAGTGGGAGAAATGAGCATAGAGGGAGTCTTTTGAGCCAGTTCTGCCTTGAGGCAATGCTTCAGAATCAAGAAGGGGAAGAGTCTATCACAGTTCCCATTTTAGTAAAGTTTCTGCATGAGGTTTCTTAAGTTAATCTGTATAATTTTAAGTTTGGCAACTTTTATACTAAATGTTTTGTTTCAAATACAAAAATATAGCAGTAAAAGTATATAATGTAATATAATATAGTAAAAAAACATAATATCTCTCAGTTTGGACATTTCCTTATTAGATGCTGCTAATTAAAATAGAAAAATGTTTACTGGTGAAATAGGCTGTGTCTGGACCTTAATTTTTAAAGACGGCCACATGTTTTATCTCTGGCTTATATAATCATGCAAATTATTACAAAAAATGCATTTGGGGAATATGGAAAGGTCATATTTTAACCTATGCAAAGAGTGTTACCCTGGATGAGGTTATATTTTCCTTTAATTTTCAGAGAGATTTTTGTTATGTTCAGATGATGCTGAAACCCTGTTTGGATCTATATTCTATAAAATCAATTTTAAGTTTCTTAAACAATAGGAGGATACATATTTATTATACTACACACAATATTTGCTATATCCATGCATTCTTATGCATTTTTACCATGTTATAGAATATATCAGTTCTCCCTAAAGCCCAAAATGGGTATCCTTTTATAATATGCTTGGATAAAGTAAAATTATGTTTTTAAAAAGGAAATAACAAGTTTCTGATGTTTTAAACAAGAATATAATAAGCAAATGGTTTGATCTGAGAATATCTAATATTGACTTATCAAATATTGTGAAAGGATGTTGTACTAAAGTAAATAATAGTTGCTTTGACAAAAGAAAAATAACTTGAAAGAGTTAAAGTAAGGAAGAATTTGAAGTTAAATAAAAACATCAGAATAAGGCTGGGTGCGGTGGCTCACACCTGTAATCCCAACACTTTGGGAGGCCTAAGTAAGCAGATCTCTTGAGGGCAGGAGTTCAAGACCAGTCAATATGTAAAAACTTAGTCTCTACTAAAAATAAAAAAAACTAGCAGGGTGTCCTGGTACGCACTTGTAATCCCAGCTACTTGGGAGGCTGAGGCAGGAGAACTGCTTGAACCTGGGAGGCGGAGGTTGCAATGAGCCGAGATCGCACCACTCCACTCCAGCCTGGATGACAGAGTGAGACTCTGTCTCAATTAAAAAGAAAAAAAAAAATCAGAATAAACTCATGACTCTAAAAGACTCTGATTGTCATAAGAACATTTCAAGCAGCTGTTGATGTCACCCTGCCTGCAATGGAAGCATGGAAAACAATCTACTCAATAATCAGACTTGGGTCTCTTATACTGGTTTGCCACAGAAGGTATCACCAGATAAGTTGGGTCAAATATTAGAAGATCAGGGCAAGACTGGAATAGACTGTTGTAACAAGAAAAAAAGAATACCTTCACAGATGATTCAAGTATTTAAGAAAAAAACAGACAAAAAAGCTATCTGTTTTGTGCTGCTATAACAGAATACCTGAGATTCAGTACTTTATAAAGAACAGAAATTTATTTCTCACAGTTCTGGAGTCTAGAAAGTCCAAGATCAAGGTTCTGGCATCTATTGAGGACCTTCTTGTTATGTCCCCACCTGGTAGAAGGCAGAAAGGGGTCAACCCACTCCCACAAGCACTTTTTATAGCAGCATTAATCCATTCATGAGGGCTGTGAAAATTGTCAAAATCAAAATGGAGTCACTTGTGTTAAAAACCCTGACAAAGAGAGCTGAGGAAGACTATGAAGGAGGGATTCTTGTGCATGAATTCTTGATATCACAGAAGACTTTGCAAAGCCACAGCCTGCACAAAAGCCATCACAACCTTACACATAAAAAAAAAAAAAAAAAAAAAAAAAAGCTTCTGGCCGGGCACGGTGGCTCATGCCTGTAATCCCAGCGCTTTGGGAGGCCGAGGCGAGCGGATCACCTAAGGTCAGGAGTTCGAGACCAGCCTGACCAACATGGAGAAACCCCATCCCTACTAAAAATACAAAATTAACTAGGCACGGTGGTGCATGCCTGTAATCCCAGCTACTCAGGAGGCTGAGGCAGGAGAATTGCTTGAACCCGGGAGGCGGAGGTTGCAGTGAGCTAAGATCGCACCATTGCACTCCAGTCTGGGCAAAAGGGTGAAACTCTGTCTCAAAATAATGATGATGATAATAATAATAATAATAATAATGCTTCTGGGAGGACATCTGTCTAGCAACTCTCTGTCCAATCTTGGACTGGAACCACCTTTGTTATTAATCCTTGTAGTCAAGAATAATTATCTCAAAACAATTATATAATCCTCCTCATTTTTCCTTTAAAAACCTTTGTCTTCATTTATATCCCTGAATATACACATAATTTACTGTGGCAGACGTACATATTCCCATTGTAATGCCTATTCCCAAATAGACATCATTTTTTTCCAGAAAGTCTTCCTTTCCATTTGTTAAAAAAAACACGTTGAAAGGCGCTCCCATATACCAAGAAGTGACAGATAAGCATAAGGAGAAAACCTACCAGCCAGCAATTGATACCAATTGAGTCTTTAAAAAGAGCCATAAATTCATAACTATTCTAAAAATGAGAGGTGGGAGAAGGGAAAACATACTAAAAAGTAAGATATGTATCTTTCAAATTAGCTTTATAAAATTATGAAATAATGATCAAGTTACCTGAATCAAACATTCGGAGCATTGGTCAACACAGATGTTAACAATTTCAAATGGTAAGCACACATAAGAAGGGTACATTTATAATCTTTTCAGTTCAAGAGTATTAAAATACATTTTGACTAGCCAGATTTAGAGATATCTAAAAATTAGGGCAAAACAGGTAGACTGTTGGGTAAAGTGGGTAAAGAAATAAAGAATAAAACAGGCACGTAAATACATAAGTAATACAAGAAGTAATAATGATATCATAAAATTAATGCTACATTTAAAATAATCCACATTACTTTAGAATGATCTAGTCCTTGAGTCTCTGAGAAATAAAAGGAGTTGTTTAAATTGGGTTGGACTGCTCTGTCTTCATTCTATGTTGGAGAGAGGAAGATCTATAGAAGTCTAGAAACAATATGATTCATAATATGGGATCATCTCAAACCTATCTTCTCTAATAAACCAGACTTCCTAACAAAATGTCCATGCTCAAGACACAGGTGATGGATTAAATAAAATAGCTATCAGAATAATTAAGCTGAATCTCATAGGACTGGGGTTAGGGGAAGATTGTTGGACTCTTGTTTCAAAATGACTGAATAAAGACTGTGTTTTCCACCATCATGTTAAAAATAATTCTAAAACAGAAAAGAGGATCACAAATGCAAACTCTGTCTGTCTCTGATGAAACTAAGAAACATCTGAAACCACAAGGATAGATGTCAAGACAGTACAGGACACTTTAGTGTTGGAAATGCTTGTGGAATAGACAGCATTCAAGTTCTATTCAATGCTGAAGTTGTATGAGTCCTCTGCTCACAATAAAGGAAAATCAAAAGGACCTCTAGTCCTTAACTAGGGAAGAAGTTTCTATCAGGAATGTATATATTTTTACCCATGTAAGAGGCATGTCACAGCAAAAGGTGGGCATATTAGATTAGATTATCCTGCCCATTACTTTTATCCAGTTTCTACTATTCTATTGCATTATACATAGTTTAAGATCTTACTTTGGCTTCCCATGTAGACTTTGTTGAAGGCTGACAAATGTTTTGAATAGCTAGCTAGACTATTCCAGTCACTTGGCCGTTAGATTTCTTACGGAAATTAATGAATCCAGAAATCAAATTAATCAGTGTTTTCTGAGTGCAGTTACTGCAGATCAGTCTAATCTTGCTGGAATGCATGATAAATTTGTGTTTCTGGCCTGAAGAGTTGAGAGCCAAAGTGAATTTTAATGATCCATTAATGTGCCTTCTGCCTGCTTAAACAGCTGCCTAAATGCCACACATGTTGGATGACAAGTTGGTATTCTGTATCATTGTCTCTACTTCCTTTATTTTACTTTTTTAAAGTCAAGGTCTCATTCTGTCACCCAGGCTGGAGTATAGTGCCGCAATCGTAACTCACTGCAACCTTAAAATCCTGGGCTCAAGCAATCTTCCCACCTCAGACTCCCAAGTAGCTAGAACTACAGGTGTGCCCCAAGCCCAGCTAATTTTTTTTTAAACTTTTCTGTAGAGACAGGGTTTCACCATGTTACCCAGGATGGTCTTGAACTCCTGGCCTAAAGCTATCCACCTACCTCAGCCTCCCAAAAGGCTAGGATTACAGGCATAAGTCACTGCGCCTGGCCATTTATTTTTAACAATATTAATAATAATAACCAGCAGTGATAATGGAGAACACAATATAACAAAATGAGCCATTAAGAAATTTAACTAATTTTGTTTTAACTTGATTTTACTATTTGCTGCTATAGACAACTCAGGAAGAAATAAAAAGTAATATTCCCTTCCCTTGCGAAATTAGTCAAGCCTTTGGGTTTCTAGGGGTCAAGATGTTTTATATGGAAAATGCACATTTAGGTTCTTAATTCTGATTGTGGGTTGAACAGGGAAAATCGAGTAGACTTCCAGGAATTTTGAAAAATAAGGATTCATTTTTCCTTGGGGACAAAGAACTGAGCCTGCTCATACCAGTGCCATTGAGACGGCCACACCTTGAAAGGGGCACAGTCTTGAGCACCAGGTTTGGGAGCCTGCAGGAGAAGTGCTGAATTTCCCCAGACCAAAGGGAGCTACTGCAGAGCCACCCTCCATGGAAGGACCCCTGCCGCCCACACCTTCTCTACCCCTAACAGTCCCCAACATATTGCTGGACAGGCCGACCTTGGGGTAATTAGACAAGGCACCAACTAGGACACTGGTTCCCCGACACTGACATCATGTGGTCATAAGGAGCAAGAGCAGCAGAGATATGCAAAGCCTGAGAGATGGTGTGAGCCCCACGGTACTGCACAATCTTGAAAATGGGAAGACAACTAAAATTACTAATAATCAATCCCAACAGCATGGCAGGCAGGTGTGGGCTTAAACTCTTCTTACTGAATCCTTGAAAATAAAAATGTGACACCACTCGAACTCAAGTGTCAAGGAGTAACTCATACATGTAACTCTAGTCCCTATATTAATCCCCAATGTCCTTATCTAAAGAACACCCCCACAAACCCTTATCTGTATCCTTAGTCTGTTTTCTTTTTCTTCAGAGCTCAAAACCAGAACGCCCTTGTGGTTCATGTGTTTACTTGTTTTTATCTGGTTTACTTGTTTACTTATTACTTGTCTCTTCCTACTGGAATTTGACTCTATAGAGGTATGGACCTTGTCTTTCTTATGTGCCACTGTATCCTCAGATTTTATTTTATTTACTTTATCTGTTTATTATTTATTTTATTTTTTGAGACAGACTGTCACCCTCTTGCCCAGGGTGGAGTGCAGTGGTGCAATCTGCAGCCTCTGCCCCCCCAACTTGATCAATTCTCATGCCTCAGCCTACCAAGTAGCTGGGGCTACAGGTGTGCACCACCACACCTGGCTAACTATTTGTGTATTTTTAGTACAGACAGGGTTTTGCCATGTTGGCCAGGCTGGTCTCAAACTGCTGGACTTAAGCAATTTGCCCGTCTCAGCCTCCCAGAGTGCTGGGATTACAGATGTGAGCCACCATGCCTGGTAGTATCCTCAGATTTAAAATAGTACCTGAAAGACCCTAAGAGTTCAGTAAGTACTTGTTGAATGAGTGGACAAATGAATTATGTACCTGAAGCTTATGGAGCAAAAACGATACCTCAGCACTGCTATGCACTGGATGTATGTCACTCAATCTTTGCAACAGCCCAAGTAGGGGGCTATAATTATCTCATTTGATAGATAATAGAACAGAGAACCCAAACTACCCACCACTGAGCTCTACTGCTCCTCACCATTCCTGATTTCCATCTCACTATTTACCATTTCCAAGAACAATTCCTTATATATCTCCCACTTTTCCTCCTTCAGGTTGGGTCATGCCCCTTCCCCATTTGCTCTCAAAATAACTTACATGTAACTATCATTCATTACAATTGGTGATGGTATCTCCCTCTAAATCCTGAGCTCCCTGAGGTCTTCATGAGACCTAGCATAGGGCCTGGAACAAACATAAAAATGTTGTTATAAGATAGTGACTGAATGAAGGAGTAGATGACCATGCTCCTCATCCTTAACCACCCCAGTCCCACTTCTAGTTTTTTTTTTTTTTTTTCCTTCTTTTTTTTCTTTTTTAAACATGGTAGCACTCTGTCACCCAGGCTGGAGTGCAATGGCTTACCTGCAACCTCTGCCTCCTGGGCTCGAGTGATCCTCCCACCTCAGCCCCCCAAGTAGCTGCGACTACAAGCACAAGTCACCACATCCAGCTAAATTTTGTACTTTTTGTAGAAATGGGGTTTCATCATCTTGCCAAGGGTGGATTCGAGCTCCGGAGGTCAAGTCCTCCACCCACCTTGGCCTCCCAAAGTGCTAAGATTACAGGCATGAGCCACCGCGCCCAGCCCCTTCTGTGATATTCTTGCTTTACTGCTGCAGGGAACTCTCCTCGGCCCCTCAAGAAGGTCTACCCTGTGCCAGACACAGTACTTAGTGTGGGAAATACAGAAATGAATAAAACTGTCCCTACTGCAAGGGAGCCACAATCTAGTAGAGTGGAGTGGGGGCATAACCACAAATCCTCACCATCAGTGCAGTTAGAACTAGAGGTGTGCAAGCGGTCCTTTGAGAGAATGAAGAGAAACACCTGGCCCTGAAACAGGTGTGCTTTTCTAAGTTTGGCAGGACAGCAGGGATGAGAGTGAGAGCACAGAGCTCAGTGTGACTCAATGGTAGCATGAGGGGAAGTGGTGAGAGATGAGGCTACAAAAATAGGCAGGGACCAGATCACAAAGGGTCTTTATTCTGAAGATAATGGGGAAACACTGAAATATTTGAATCAAGACAATGATGTGATGAGATTGGCAGTTCAAACACTGGTCAAGTGAAAGTCCTGAAATAAGGCAGCCGCTGTATTAGAAAAGTGGACAGACTGCAGAGGTAAAATCAATAGAATAGCTGTTTCCATGTGGGAGGGGGATGAGAGAAAGTCCTTGAGCCAACAAGGACTCCCAAGTTTCTCTGTGGATGATGGTACCATTCATTGGTAAAGAAAACACAAGAGGGGGAAATATTCTGAACCATACCTAGTAGGGCCTGCCACATAGTAGGTGTTCAATAAATGGTTATTGAATGAAATGCAATTTAAAAGGTAGAAGATACTTGCTACTTTTGAAGTACTTTTCAACTGCAGCTCAAGACAGGGGTATGGGGTGTATGTAGCTGGTAGGGGAGGCCTAGGCATGAATGTCAGCCGAAAAGTACCCAGAGTAAAAAGAGGGCCAAGAAAGGAATACTGGAAAACCCAACTTTTAGGAGGTGCTAAAGGAAGAAAAGACTAAGAGGAAAACCATTAGTTGACACTTAGTAAGCAACTACAGCAAGGACTGTACTCCATGCTTTAAAAAAAAATTGCAACTGTGTGTTCCCATGAGGAAAGTGTTTAAAGAGCAAGTGGTCAGAAGGATATTTCTATATGTCACTGGAGTCTAGAACCCAGGACTCCGTGGAAACTGGAGAAATCGTACAATGATTCCAGGTTCCAACATTTGTCTTATTCCTTGTAACTGCCTTCCCACATCCAACCGCTTCCCCATCCCTTCTCACAGAGTCTGGTTTGGGTGAAATTACTTTTATTGATGGTGAGGGCAAGCAGGTGTGAGTGGCTGCACCTCTTTCAGAGGACACAGGACTGGGCTTAAGGAAGGGAGGGCCAGAGTGGCCGCCTTGGTGGATGCAGGATTCGCTCCTTATTAGGGCGTGAGTGCTACACTCTGAAAGGATTTATTTTAGGACAAGGCACAAGCACAGGGGAGGCAGGCAACACCAGCCCTCAGGCTGCATTCTCTATTTGGAGCGGAACTTCTTTGGCAGCCCCAGGTCTGCTGGGATCTTCCTCGGTGTCCTGCGGAGGCTCTGGCTCCAGCTCCAGCATGGGCTCCAGCTCAGGCTGGGCTTCCGGCTGGGCTTCAGCGCTCCGGCCAGGCCCAAGGCGAGGCGGCTTGACCGGGGTGGGCGGTGGCGCTGCAGGGCCTTTCCGGCCCGAAAGGGCCCTTCGGAGGCTCTGTACCTTCTGCAATCCGGTGCGCCGCAGCCGCTGGGCCCTAGACTCCACCGGCTCCTCGTCCGAGCTCTCTCCAACTTCGGCCTCCAGCTGCTCTGGGCCCAGCTCGGACTGGTCCTCCGGGCCCAAGGGCTCTGGTGCCTTCTGGAAAGCGCTGGCTGGGACTTCACCCTCCTCCTGCATAAGACGGACACAGCACTGATCCTGGCAGCTCCTTACCCCCAGCAGCCCAAAACTCACGCTTTAATTACACAAGGGAAAACCGTTTAACTCCGCAGCCAGAGTCTGGGGGTTAAGGCAGGCGTGGGAAGGTAAGAGGAGGGAAAGCTGCGTGCGAAATGCAAAACTTTGTAAAGCAGGTGAGGCCCGGTGAGGGGCGAGAGGAGGATGGTGCCCACAGTCACGGAATGCCCTTTCAACCACCGTTATTTTAGGGATTGACTGGGACTTACACCCAATTCTGCGGACGTGGCCTGAGCTAGAGCTGGGCGGGCTTGGATTGGCCAGGCGGGGCTCTGGCGTGAGAGGGAGGGATGGGGCAGGGTCTTGGGAAGTGGGTGCGGCTCTGTGAGTCTGTTCCACAGCAACAGACGGCGGGAGGGGTCAGGAATGTGGGTGTGGTAGGTGGATGGAAGCGGAGAGCCCCCAGCTGGTGGCCCAAAGGCCGGCAAAGGCCCCGGACTGGGGACCATTTGAGGTCACTGACCTTGAAGAGCAGAACGTGGAGCTTCCCGCGCGCCACCAGCAGCCCGTGGTTGGCCTCCAGCCGCTGCACCTGGGCTGCGCGGCGCACCGCGCGCTCTTGGGCGTTGTTGGCGTGCGAGCTTACGCGCTCCGCCTTGGCCAGCAGCTGCGCCAAGGTGTTGCTGGTGGTGTCGTGGCTGCGACTCAGAGCGCCCAGGCCGCTCTGGATGCGGCGCACGGACCCTGCCAGGCCTCCCTGCCTTCGAGCCAGGCCTCCCTGCCGCTCCCGCAGCGTCTCCAGCATGGAGGCCAGCTTCTCCAGCAGGGTCACCACCGTCACGGCGTGCACGGGACCCCCAGCCGGCGCCTCGGGCACAGGCCCCGGCTCCAACGCACTCTCCCTCATGATCCCTGACCGCTCAGCTCCGTCTGCCTGCAACCGCTGGCTGCACTACAGTCTGGGGCTGCCTTTCCCTGGCTCCTCCCCAGCTCCAGCTGTGACTCAGGCAGGCGGAGTTGACCTTCTGGGGCGGCGGGAGGGCGCGAGGGCGTGGGGATGTTGGCAGCGGGGTCTCTTGAAAGCGTTTCGCCTTCCTCTGCCCCGCCCCGGGGACGTACTGGGAAGCATGTTGGCCCCAAATCGGCCCCCTGCAAACCCTCTCACTGTGAGTTTGAGTTACCCTCCTCCGCTCTAGTTCCCTGGTGTTCCTGTTTCTGGTCTCTCCACTGCAAAGGGCGAGTCACGGAAATTTTTGTTTCATGCATCTTAGTGGGCGCAGAAACTATGTTGGCACGGCAAGAGGGGCCTCCGTCGCCGTCCACTTTCGGCCTCCCACACCGCTGAAGATTGTATTTTCGTGGCCCCCAGGCTGGACACAGGCGACAGGGAGGCCCTGGAACATTCTGCTTACAGATCGCGAACTGTCAAGGCCCGAGGCCCCGCTTTGTGACTGGACAGGCTGCTCATTGTGGGCTGGCGGGCGGGGCATCCTCTGGTGTTTCCCTAATAGTCATCACCAGGGTTTAGCCGCAGGCTTCGTTTCCTGCTTCTCTATTTCGTCCTCTTGGGTAGAATTATCCTGTTTCTTTTCTCTAGCTCTCTGCCCTCTCTTTCTTTAAATCTCAGCCGCCCCTCGTTCCAGCACCCAAACTTGGGGGATAAGCAGGACATCTCTTCATCTCTTCTTTTAAAACCCTTAAAAAGGTTAGAGTAGGCACTGGTCTTTGCTTTGATAGAGGTTACTTGGGCTCCTGCCTTTCTTTCTTTCTTTTCTTTTTTTTTTCGGTTTGTTTCTTGTGTCCTGTGGAACTGCGGAGAGTAAAGATAAATTGCTGCTACAGAGAGGGAGAGAGTGGGCACGGAGGATCCAGTTAATGATGTGGATTGTGAATTTCTAATGTCAGCAGTTCGAAAAATCCCATGCCTTAGCCGGACGCCTGGCTCACGCCTGTAATCCCAGCACTTTGGGAGGGCGAGGGGTGAGGATCACGTGAGGCAAAGAGTTGAGACCAGCCTAGGCAACATGGCAAAACCCCGTCTCTACTAAAAATACAGGAATTAGCAGGGCGTTGTGACACACGCCTGTAATCCCAGCTGCTCAGGAGGGCTGAGGCAGGAGAATCGTTTGAACCTGGGAGGCAGAGGTTGCAGTGAACCAAGATCACTTCACTGCTGCACTACAGCCTGGAGAACAGAGGAAGACTCCATCTCAAAAAAAGAAAGAAAAGAAAAGAAAGAAGGAAGGAAGGAAGGAAGGAAGGAAGGAAGGAAGGAAGGAAGGAAGGAAGGAAGGAAGGAAGGAAGGAA
>NC_045446.1:58552342-58596160 GCF_002776525.5 Piliocolobus tephrosceles | reverse complement strand
GAAGGAAGGAAGGAAGGAAGGAAGGAAGGAAGGAAGGAAGGAAGGAAAGAAGAAAAGAAAATCCCATGCCTTGTTTGTAGCAATACTTGGCAAACCATCTCACAAATGCAAGTAATCCATTAATCCTAATGATCTCTCTCCCTCTTCCTCTTCTCACTGAACCTGTGAGGGCCACTTGATAACAACTGTGGAAGAAACTTGTGTCACTCTGGAAATAGTTACATGGGCCTAAAGTGCCACAGACAGTGGGCAGCTAATGCCAGAAATCTGGTGATGCTAAGTTGATGGCTGGCTTCTACCAGGCCTAAGTGCACCCCCCCACCCCCGCCCGGCTTAATACAAGAGAAAATAAACTCTCTTGGGAATCTGGTGGGAATCACCAATCACCATCTCTTCCAGTGAAACTACATTTACCCAGAGAGATCCATCAGGGATGTACCAGTTAAAATGCTTTCAGACTGAGGGAACAAAAACTCAATTCAAACAGTACTTAGTAACAGGAAACTCAATTCAAACATAATTGAAAAAGACCATTGGTAGAGTGGTGATTAAGTGTGAGTCATTCACAGCTCCAAATCTGGTTCTCTGCAGTTCTCTCAACTGCTCAACTATGAGCCCCATCCCACACCTCTCACACTCCCCTATGTCCCCCACACACCCCCTACCCCTGTGTATGTGCCCACATACACACAGGTGTCAGCTTCATTCCAGGCCTCACAACTCTGCACAAGATCTAAAAGAAAAAGGGTACCATCTTAAAATTTAGGACATTTATTTTCCAGAAGCCTCCCAGAATTTTTACACTTGCCTTGCATTGGGTTACATGGCTTTTCCAAATCCATATTCTATGGCTACAAAAATGACATGCTTTGATGGGTTTAGGCGTATGTTCCCTAACCAATCACTGACAAGAAATCTAATAATTGCCTTTTGACAAGTTAGATCAATTCTGAAGTAGAGTAGATTCAGCTTTCCCAGGAGTATTAGGGTGGTATGGGAGGAAAAGTGGATATCTGTACAAAAATCTGGGTACTACTAGGAATGGATATTAAATTACAGGAAGCCTATTAAAGAATCACCAGCCTTGATGAGTGGGGCTAAGGAAGTTCAGTACTTGGATAGATAATTGGATACATTTGGACATTTGGATATTTTGTTTTTGTTTTGTTTTTGTTTTGTTTTGTTTTGTTTTGTTTTGTTTTGAGACCAAGTCTCGCTCTGTCGCCCAGGCTGGAGTGCAAAGGTGCGATCTTGGCTCACTACAACCTCCACCTCCCGGGTTCAAGCAATTCCCCTGCCTCAGCCTCCTGAGTAGCTGGTATTACAGGCACGTGTGACCAGGCCCAATAATTTTTGTATTTTTAGTAGAAACGGGATTTCACCATGTTGGTCAGGCTCGTCTTCAATTCCTGATTCCGTGATCCACCCATCTCGGACTCTCAAAGTGCTGGGATTACAGGCGTAAGCCACCACACCCAGCGTGGATAGATATTTTTTTAAAACCTGGTAACGAAGTGGCATTGTTGTCTGGAGTAAATACCTGAGATTTGTTGCCTCACAGCTATGGAAAACTAGGACACGGACACACAAAGAGTGAGGTTCAGCGCAGAAGTTGAACAGGCAAAAGAAAAAGAAGAGCTCTCTGCAGCAGAGATGGGTCCCAGAGACATGGGTTGCTGGTTCCTCAGTGGAATGCAAGGGATTTTATAGGTGACTTTAAGGAGGCAGTGTGTCATTTATATAGGGCACAAAAGATTGCTTGGACCGGGTGTGCCATTTGCATAGAGCACGAAAAACTGGTTAGGGCTAGGTATGCCATTTGCATAGGGCACAAAAAGATGACCACCCCCGCCCTAATCTTTTATTTTGCAGATGGGTTCTCTACCTGGCCAGTGCCATGTTGCCTGTTTCCTTACTGTGCATGTGGTAACAAAGAAAAGGGAAGATGAGCCTCCATGTTGAACATACCTGGCCCCCAGGTAACCCTTTTCTATTGACACAGCTGCCAGCATTCACTCCTGCAAGCTTCCAACTTGCTTATCTATGTTTGCAGCTTGATTTTTCAGGCTGTTCTTTGTTAGAAAATAAATGATTTGGGGGCTGCTTTTTGTTAAAAGGGAAATTCTGCTGAGGACTCTTTTACCCTCACTATCTGCCTAAATAATTTTTTCCCATCTCCTGTAGCACTAACTCCCTCTCTGGATATGTGGAACAAGGACGATCTTAAACTTAACAATAGAACCAATGATGTTTCTACCGGTCTCCCCAAAGCCCCAAGTTTAAAAGCCATATGAACTGGCTGATAGTGGAAAATGGAAGCCCATGAGGTAAGTAAAAATAACTTGGGGCCAGCTAGAAGAATGCCTGAGTCAATAAAGCAGAGATTGATAGAAATTGTAGTAGAGTGGCCTTGATTATAGAGTATCAAAGGAAGAGCTGCATTACAGTTTCCAAAAAGGGTAAGAAAAGAAGAAAACAAAGATGTAGAATGATGCCCTCTGTTCAAAAATAAATTCAGGAACCTTAAAATTTTAAAGGGTTTATTTGAGCTAAGAACAATTCATAAATTAGGCAGCACTCAAGGCCAAAAGAGGTTCAGAGAGCTTAGCTGCAGCAGTGTGGGCAGTGAGCTTTTATAGGCTGAACATGGAAGTAAGACAAAGAAAATATATTTGATTCATTAATATGGAAATTCCCTAGTTAGAGGTTAGCTGGTGGTTTTTGATTGGTGAGGTCCCTAGTTTTCTTTTACTTTCTACATTGGGCTTTGGTTTGCTTATGTAGGAATCAAATGTGGTGGAGCCATCTCAGCCTGATGGCCTCCGAATTAAAAATCTTTTTAACACCTCTAAGGCAGTTGTCTTCAAAATTTCTATTCTCAGCCAGGTGCAGTGGCTCGCACCTGTCATCCCAGCACTTTGGGAGGCCGGGGCAGGCGGATCACCTGAGGTCAGGAGTTTGAGACCAGCCTGACCAACATAGAGAAACCCCGTCTCTACTAAAAATACAAAATTAGCCAGAGATGGTGGCGCATGCCTGCAATCCCAGCTACTCGGGAGGCTGAGGTGGGAGAATTGCTTGAACCCAGGAGGTAGAGGTTGTGGTGAGCCAAGATTTCACCATTGCACTCCTACCTGGGCAAAAGAGTGAAACGCTGCCTCAAAAAAAAAAAAAAAAAAAAAAAAATTCTATTCTCTAAACTAGGGGTGTGGCTAGTGGCATCTACTCTCTCATACCCCATGGTATGGACATGAAAAGCATAAGCTTATTGTTACAGGTTGCTTGTGTCCCCAAAAAGATATATTTAAGTCCTAACCCCTGGTGCCTATGAATATGACCTTACTTGGAAATAGAGTCTTGCAAATATAATTAAGATGAGGCCATAATGAAGTAGAATAGGCCCTTAATCCAATATGACTGGTGTCCTTATAAGAGAGGGAAGAGATATACAGGGAGAACACCATGTGATGACAGAGGCAGAGATTAGAGTTACGCTGCCACAAACCAAGGAATGTCCCAGAAACCAAAAGAGGCAAGGGAGGATCCTTCCCTAGGAGCTTCAGAAGGAACATGCCCCTGCTAACACCTTGATTTCAGGCTTCTGCCCTCCAGAACCATGATAGAATAAGTTTCTGGGGTTTTTGGTGGTGGTGGTGGTGGTGGTGGTGTTTGAGACAGAGTCTCACTCTTGTCACCCAGACTGCAGTGTAATGGCATGATCTCGGCTCACTGCAACTTCCACCTCCCGAGTTTGAGTGATTCTCCTGCCTCAGCCTCCTGAAGAGCTGGGACTACAGGTGCCCACTACCACACCCAGCTAGTTTTTGTATTTGTAGTAAAGATGAGATGGGGTTTCACCATGTTGACCAGGCTGATCTCAAACTCCTGACCTCCAGTGATCCACCTGCCTCGGCCTTCCAAAATGCTAGGATTACAGGTGTAAGCCACCGCACCCGGCAAATTTCTGTTGTTTTAAGCCACCTAGTTTGTGACTTTTCTTGTTTTAGTAGCTCTGGAAAACTAATAACAACTTTGATTAATCAACATCAGTATTACAGTATCTCATTACCCAGGACGCCCCTGCAAATGACTTTTCCAATTATGTGAAAGTATTAGATTCTCTGTAGGAAACGTTAATAAAACCTGAACACTCCCAGTAGAACATAGACAATTAAACCAGTAGTTGGCCAGATATAATGAGTCTTGCAACAATTAGTGGAATACTATGGCAGTTGAGCTAACAACTACTTTAAAAAACTAAAAGGTATTACCCATCCTGCTTGTCAAGGGTTCCATTTATATACTGGCCCATCCCATCCCCAGAGCACAGCATACTATGAGGAAGAGTTGGCTGTACTAAGGAGAAAAAAATCCACTACACCTTTCATTAGACCTGGGGCTGCCTGAAATATATCTGCCTAACAAATATCTGCTTAAGGGTGGCCCTCTGTCTCTACCTATTCAAGAACAATTTGGTGCTCCTTTTACTTTAAGGAAATCTCTGAAAAAGACAGATCAGATTGTAGTGTCTTAGATGGTATCATTCTGCATCTTCGTTTTCATTCTTCTTTCAGTTGCCAGGTGCCCCACTATATGAAGTTGCCAAGATCCCCTAAAACAAAAGTGACAAAGGCACTACCATTCTTAACATCATACCCAAGAGGATGAGTCTGTGCCACTGGGTTCAGAGAGCATCCACCAGAAACCCAGCAGACAGGGATTACCTAGAATAGTAGTGCTTAAACTCATGACAGGTAGTGAAACACGTGTAACACCTCCTACTGCAACAAAGAAGAGGGAGGTGAGCAAATGCTTCACCTTGGAATTTTCACACACTCTGTATCTTGGGTCATCCAAAAGGCTGCATACTTTCAATAGGATTGAGAGGAGCCTCGGTGACTAACCCTGGCAAGTTACAAGCCACAGTATGGTCAACTCTAGGCTTTGAGTCCTACCAGTCAGAAAGAAAAATGAGACCATGGAGTCTCTGTGATTTCTACCTCTTCCACCAAGATGATTTGTCAAGGAGGGAGGGGGGGCAGATCCTATAAGGGAAAATATAGCATAAATATTTAGGATGTTTGACTAAGGAATGCTTGTAGCAGCTGAGAATTACACTGCTTTTGAAAAACAATTGCTGACTGATTACTGGAGGGGAGTAACAGTAGTAGTGAAGAGACTCAACAGAGGTCGCTGAGTGGTTTTGTGAGTTGGAACCCTTTGTCTCACATAGCAATATAACTTAACACTCTTTGATTATTAAATAGAAAAATCAAAATCTAAGAAAGGATGAGAGATATCTATGTGAGCTCATTATAAAAGACACATCCCTGACCAGGACCCTCACTTTCATTTGCCCGGAAAAACTGATGCATCCTCCAGGCACTAACCTTTAAATCAAAAGTAACAATGTGAGGCACAAATAGAACCACTCATTTAACAGTCAGTGGGCCTCAGTAGACAGGCACTACCTTCCACCCTTTGTCATAGACATCCTGTCTACGGAAGAGGTAAGGTTATTCCACACAATGAGGGAGCTCTGTGTCACTGGCAGTTACGATAGCTATAAGTTTGAGGCATCAGGAAGTGAATTTGTACTGACTCCAGAAATTAAAATATCCAAATGGATGGAAGATCTTGGAATGGTATATTATGACCAGTAGGCTTAGGGATGCCTTTTATAGCAAGAATCAGGCACATTATTCACTCAAATGACTATTTTTGTATCTCATATTTTAGTGTGTTGAATAGTGTCTTAGTCCATTTCCCATTGCTGTAACTGAATACCATGGGCTGGGTAATTTATAAAGAACAGAGGTTTATTTAGCTCATGGTTCTGGAGGTTGGGAAGTCTGACAGCTTGGTGCTGGCATCTGGTGAAAGCCTTTTTGCTTCATCATAGCATAGTGAAGGCATCATATGGCGAGAGGACAGGAGTGTGCATGTCAGCTCAGGCCTCTTCTTCTTATAAAGCCACCAGTCCTATTTTGGGAACCCCACCCTGTTGACTTTATCTAATCCTAAGTACCTCCCAAAGGCCCCACTTCCAATCAACATATGAATTTGGAGATTAAGTTTCCACCACATGAAATTTGGTGGACCATTTGAACAATAACAAATAGTGTCCCCCCAAAAGATATGTCTAAGCCCTAACCCCTAGTACCTGTGAATATGACCTTTGCAGATATAACTACATCTTTGCAGATATAATTAAGTTAAGGATCTTGAGATGATATCATTCTAAATCAAATGCCTGGTGTACTTATAAGTAGAGGAGAAGCCACACAGACACAGAAAAGACAATGCTGTGAAAATGAAGGAAGAGATTGGAGGGCAACCACAAGCCAAGGAATACCAAGGATCAGAAACTAAGAGAGAGGCATAGAGTGGATTCTCCCTCAGAACCTTCCAGAGTGAGTGGCTCTACCATACTGATTTTGTACTTCTGCCTTCTTGGGCTTTGACAAAATACACTTCTGTTGTTTTAAACCACTTAATTTGTGGTAACTTGTTATGGCAGACCTAGAAAACTAGAACATATATAGACACCTACCAAAAAGATTAGGGATAGAAAAACAATTTAAAAGCAAGTAAATCCATCAATATGTCATGGATGTTTGTTTTGATCAAGGCACACTGGGTGCATCAGAGCACCAGACACCTGAGATGAGAACTAGGTTGGCCAAAGTTCACATTTTGAAGTACATAATTACTGCTGGAGCCAATTGTCAGGATGTAGGAGTTTGGGCTCCTTCAGCAAAAATGCCCTGGGACATTCCAAGACGCAAAAAAAAAAAAAAAAAAAAAAAAAAAAAAAAAAAACGTCTGGAACTACTAAATAGACTCTATTCTCTATTGAGTCTCTTTCTGTAATCTGAGGAATTCAATGGGCTTTGCCAGCAGGGAAGCCTTGCCTGGGTTTGGGTTTGCTTTCTTAGGCAAATCACTGAGGAGCCACCATCAAAGGACTGCAGCCCTCCACCTTGAGCTAATATGATATTTCTCAACTAAAGCCTCTAATCCAGGAATATATTTTACCACCCATACGATAAAGGACAGGGCAGATCATTGGGGGATGATGTGCCCTACCTCCCACCTGGATTGAGAGAGAGAGAATAAACCACTGAGGAGGGGCTTGGCCATAATTCCATGGCCAGTAATTCCAGATGGGTGGTCACTTGTAGACTATTGTATATAACTAGAGCCCTGCAATTACTTTTATCTTAGCACAGACATCCCCCTTTGTATTTGGTGCTGAGTCCAAGGAAAAAGAAGTCATTTTTAGCCATCCAGTATCTACCACAACTGGGAAATAATTTAATTTTTATAAGATTTAGGCACTACATTAATTAAATGGTATTTAGTTATGAGATTTTGTTTGAAGAATAACTGTCATTTGTTTAGTGTCTAAAGAATAGATAGTTGCTAATCAATTCAACAAAGGAAGGGAAAGAAGTGAGTCTACCCTGGGCAAAGAACAGCATTGTCTCTTCCACCCCATGCCACTTTAGGGCAATTGACATGGCTTAGCACTATCGCACAACACAATTTACCCTACCGAATATTTCTCATCTTATTTGGATTCAGTGGATTTTAGAAGCAGGACAGAAAACTGCTCAGAACGGGACCATATGTACAACAATCCATTTACTAAGCCAGCCAGGGAGGGCAGTAGAGAAGAAAGAGTTAAAATGTTTTAATAGGTCTGAAAGCTTACTCACTTAATCGAAAGGTGAGAATGATTCCTGAGACTAGTAGACTTGTTCTTAAGAATGGTACTTCAACTTTTTGGCATTGAGACCCCCATCCGGTTAAGTGTGATCATATCACAATAATCCATTGAGTCCCCCAGAGATAGTATACTGTGCAAAATCAATATACTGCCTGCTATTCAACTTGCCTGTCTATAGGAACTGCAACTGAATCACGACTCCTTTTTATTGTGTGGATTTGGATGAAGGAAATATTAATTGTCATAGGTAGGATTAGGGTTTAAGATACTCTTTTGGTCATCAAGTGGCATTTAAGTCACATAATGAATGGGCTAAAGAGCAGTAAGCAAGGCATTCCTGCCTGTAAAGAATGCAGAAGACTGCTGTAGTGCCTGGACCTGGCAAGAGACTAGAAGGGAAGAACTGACCTTGGAGTCAGGTCTCCAACCACATAGATCTGTCAGAGATTGATTTGGTTGGGAAGCTAATGTAGGAGGAGGAGTGCTGTAAGTGGCTGAAACCAAGTAATTGATGTGGGCTGAAGATGATTTAGAGAACGAAGAAAGAAAGAGAAGGAAGGGAGGGAGGGAGGTGAGCAAGGAGAGGAAAGAGAGAGAGACAGAAAAGAGAAGAAAAAGAAAAGAAAGAAAGAAAATCACTCATATATACTTCCACATGAAAACTTATAAAAGATATTGAGGCGACCATATACTTATACAGCTCCATCTATAATGGGAAAATTTAGGAGACAGAAAATCATGGTGTTCAGATTGTACTATACTTTCAAAGGTTGAAAAGTGAATCCTCAAAGGAAAAATAGAAATTACTCTTGAACTTGTTGGGATTTGAAGTTTCCTCAGGAAATCAGATTAGAGGACTACCTGGTGAAGCCTGGAGGACCTACCAAAAAAAAGGAAGCTTGAATCTTTGCAAGGTTAGAACAACAAATGGGATCCAGGAAAACGACTGGTCATATTCAGTGGCTAAGAGCATTGGAGAAGGCCTGTGGAATCTCAGCAGGTCAGGTCCATGACTCATGAGTAGACACCTGTGTTTCTACTGCCTGGTGCCATAATCATAAACAATGTGAGCAGGGGCAAATAAGATCCTAGTTCAGTAAGTACTATTCACTATAAATATAATGTATGTAATTTAAGATTTTCCAGTAGCCATATTAAAAAAACATTTTAATGAAATTAACTTTTAAAAAATATTTTATTTAACTCAATATATCCATCATACTGCCATTTTAACATGTAATCATATTTTTAAGTATTAATTACACATTTTATATTCTTTTATGTCTCTGAAGTCTGATGTATATTTTATATTTATAGAACATCTCAATTTGCATATTCAATGTTTATTAGAAATGATGGCTCTCTGTTTAGACTTTGATAAAAGAAAAACTTCAGCCAAATTAAGTTTAAAGGAGTTTAACTGAGCAATGAACGATTCACGAATTAGGCAGGTGCCAGAATCACAGCAGATTCACAGAGACTCTAGGGGTGCCTCATGGTCAGAAAAAAACTTATACACAAAAAGGGTAAAGTGACGTACAGGAATCAGAAGTGAGGTACAGAACCAGTGAGATTGGTTACAGCTCGACATTTGCCTTATTTTAATGCCGTTTGAACATTCAGTAGTCTATGAGTGGTTGAAGTATGGCCCCTGCGATTAGCCAACACTCAGCTATTGTTACAGATGCACATCACTAAGTTACGTTTTCAATTTTATCTGACTATTAAGCTAGGTTACAGTTCATCTACAAAGACTCAAATATAGAAGTACAGAGTCCTTCTCAGGCCATATTTAGTTTGCTTAACAACTTCATAAAATTTATAGTTGAAAAAGTAGATTCACACACCCAAGTTGTTCCAATATACTTAAAAGTTTCCAATAACTGAATCAAGTATCTGTTTTTAAATTTAAATTTAAACTAATTAAAATTGAATTATGTGGGATATGGGATGAGAGAGAAAATCAAGAGTTAATCTCTGCAGGAATCTGGGCCTAAAGTTCCCTTATTTGACTGATGTTTGTATTTTTTTATTTTGGTAAAAATTGACTCCGTGTAGATAGTAGAGTGACAGAGGAGGAGCCCAATCCCACATAGATATAAAAGGTGGAAGCCGGCACAGTGGCTCATGCCTATAATCCCAGCACTTCGGGAAGCCAAGGAAGGTGGATCACCTAAGGTCAGGAATTCAAGACCAACCTGGTCAACATGGTGAAACCCTGTCTCTATAAAAACACAAAAGTTAGCTGGGCATGATAGCAAGTGCCTGTAATCCCAGCTCCTCAGGAGGCTGAGGTGGGAGAATCACCTGAACCCAGGAGACAGAGGTTGCAGCAAGCAGAGATCATACCATTGCACTCCAGCCTGGGCAACAAAGCAAGACACCATCTCAAAAAAAAAAAAAAAAAAAAAAAAACAGAAAAGAAAAGAAAAAAAAAAAAAAAAAGGTGGAATTAATGTCCCAAGCCTCTAAATTTCTTTAGAAAAAAGAGATAGTGTTCCATCAAACTGAGCACATTGCTGCCTCAGGCAGCTGGGCACTGAGAAAGTGCTCTCTGGTCTAGAGTCACCGACTCACATCACAGAGCTTGAACCAGTTGCTAATCAGTTCTTGAAGGTGGGGGAGGAGATAAAACGTGACCCTGCAGTCACTCCCCTCACCATCCAGCCCAGCTTTCTGGACCTCTAGATCCTTTCACCCTCCTCTGTGCCACCTATTTGCTGATTCCACCTTTTTATACATGCAGTCAATCCTCATTATTCATGGATTCAGTATTTGCAAATTTGCCTACTTACAAAAATGTATTTGTAACCCCAAAATCAACACTCAGGAGTTTTTGTGGTCATTTGCAGACATACACAAAGGGGACAAAAATATGAGTTGCTCAACAGGGAACATTCCCAAATGACGTCCAGTAAGGCAGCGCTCTCCCTTCTTGTTTCAGCACTGGTACGGTAAATATTAATACTTTTTTTTTCCCACGATCTATGTAGTGCTATGTTTTCAATTTTTGTGCTTTTTGTTGGTAATTTCACTGTTGACAGTGGCCCCCAAGAGTAGTGTTGAAGTACTGTCTGTTGCGCCTGAGCACAGGCTGTGGTGTGTCTTAACAAAGAAAATATATGGGTTAGGTAGGCTTCGTGCAGACATGAGCTATAATGCTGTCAGCTCGGAGTTCAATGTTAAAAAACCAACAATATATATTCAATAAGGTGTTTTTAAACAGAAACACACATAAAACAAGGTTATGTATTGATTGGTTGATGAAACTGTTATGACTATGGCTTACAGGAACCTAACTCTGCATTTTCCCCAAAAGAAATGGTTCAGTGGTCACTAATTTGGTGTTCTCAGCAATTTTATAGATTATAACTACATCAGATAATGAAAATTGACTCTCTCTCTATAATTCTATATATGTATAGAAAATTATATATATACTAAAATTTTATATATATAGAATTATATATATTATATAATTATATATAGATATAATTTTAGTATAATTTTCTGTTTTTTCAACTTATAACCCAGGTATTACCTAGGTCTCCCTTTGTTCCTTAGAAATCTAAGTTTGGACCTTACCAATTCTCTTGCCTTTGAAAGTCTAAAGTTCTCCAGAACAGGTAGAGGCTGCTCTACTTCTCCAGGAGAACAGCCAAGAGTGAGCCAAGATCACGCCACTGCACTCTAGCCTGGGTGACAAAGCAGGACCCTGTCAATAAATAAATAAATAAATAATCCTGGAGATATTTGCTAATTCCTGAACTCTATTTAAAACATCTACTGCCTTCCACCTCCTTCCCACGCTGGCCCTGGAGGGTAGCTGCTCTAGTGATTTCTAATAGAATTGATTTTTGTTAGGCAGTTGTAAGCCTTTCATGTGTATTAATTAAATTAATCCTCACAATGACCATCTGAGATAGGCAATATTACTATCCCATTTCACAGTGAGGAGATGGGGAAACAAAGAGATCAGATTACTTGCCAAGATCACACTACTGATAAATAGCAGGGCTGGGATCCAACCCTGGCATCTGCTCCTTAGGCAAACAAACCATGTTACCGAAAATATCACAGCAGCTAGAGAAGCAATTTGAATCCAGTGAATTTGGAATTGTTGAAAAAAAAACATTCACTGCCACAAAACTATTTGCATATAGCTTCACATACTCTTTGAATTTATTTCTTTCACTTGCTACCCAGTGAAGGAATCAGGAGGATCAGAAAGGAAGAGGAATGTGCACAAAGACCATAACTCTAAGTGGCAGCATCAGGGTTTGAGCCTGGTCCAAATTAAACTTCATCTCCATTTCCCATAGGAAGAAATGGAGGACAGGAGGGGCCAAACAAGTTACAGTTTCATCCCTCCAGAGGGCCAATAGAGTATTTTGCACGAAGTTGAAGCTAAACATGTATTGTGTCCTATGTCTGGACTGAATGACTAGATGCTACTCAGCTCCTCAACTAGAAGAAGCCTGGGACCTTGACCACACTAATGCTGATGACAGGGGATTTGCAGGTGACTAGAGGTACCAGATTTAACAAATAAAAATATAGGGCATCCAGTTAAATTTTAGTGTAAGATAAACAACGAATACCTTTTCTAGTATTAGTGTGTCCCATGCAATATATTAGAAATGCTATTCGTTATTCATGTTAAATTTAATTTTAATGGGGCATCCTGTATTTTACCTGTCAGTCCAACCCATGACCTAAGCAGACACTGTAGAAAAACAAAAGGAGAATTAAGGAGATAAGTGAAACAGAAGGTGAGCTGAAAAGAGGCACTGCATGAATTTGAGGGTCCAGTAGGAGCTGACTTGTAGGTACTTGGTCTGTTTTGATGCCCACAACAACCTTGGGGAAGGGGCAGAATAGCAGAGGGGTAAGCTTTCTGTCTCTCCAGGTTCTGTAGGATACCAGGGCTTCTATCAGCACCCCTATGTTCAAATCCTGGCTGTACCCTCCATGGTTGTATACCCTCTGGATAATTCACTTAATTTAAACCTTGCTGCTTTTATAAAACTGATAAACAATAAGTTAATAGTGACATTGATCACACTGATGTCCCTCAATGAATTAGCAATATGTTTTTCCTTCCCATCTATTCTTTCTTTCTTGAACTGTGTTATTTCTGATCCTGGTTTAGAGTAAGCATTATGCCCTTACAAGAGTGAAATGAAATTTTTAAAAGTAATTTTTTAATGTTTTCTGAATGCTGAGTGTTTTCAATGATCATGCATGACTGGCAACAAAGAGGAACTAGGATGGATTCGATAAGGAGCAACAAGTCCTGAACACACGCAGAGAACTGGCTGTGAATCCTGTTTCTGCCACTCACCATTTACTTGTTGGGTAACCTTAGCCACTTCATTTATCCTCTCTGATCTTCAGGCCTACCTCATTTCCTCCCCAAAGAGATGGTGGGTAAGAGAGAACTTCAAAAATGCTACCAGAGCATAGTCATAAAGCATAGGTCTTATGACTATGTAGCAGAAAAATGGGACCTCAAAGAGGAGAGAGACTTGCACAGCGGGGTATTGCTGCCATTCTTTGAGTAGCGGCTGAAAATATTTCCCCAAATTGTCCCCATCTGGTCAGGATACCCCACAGCCTTTTACTAAGATGGTGTCTTCATCTAGCCTCAGCCCAGCTGCAGTACCTTTGTGGAACTCCCACCACTGATGCTCAAGAGGAGAGTGTAAGTTCAAGAGGGGTAAACTGTCTACCCACCCGCTCATCCGCAGTCCCTCAGACAACCATGCAGATATATGCTTTGGTTGTTTGTTTGGTTGGTTTTGTTTTGCAACAGGGTCTTGCCCTGTTGCTCAACTGGAGTGCAGTGGTGCAATCACAGCTCACTGCAGCCTCAACCTCCCAGACTCAAGTGGTCCTCCCACCTCAGTCTCCCAAGTAGCTAGGACTACAGGTACATGCCACCACGCCTGGCTAATTTTTCAGTTTTTCATACAGACAGGGTCTTACTATGTTGCCCAGTCTGTTCTCTAACTCCTGGGCTCAAGCAATCCTCCATCTTGGCCTCCCAAAGTGCTGGGATTACAGGCGTGAGCCACCGCACCCAGCCCAAGCATGCTTTTAGATTGTACTCTCTAAAAATTAATGTTTGTTCCTGGGAGCAATGCGTGAGCTAATATAACAAGTCTATTAATCAAATGAACTGACATAATTCCTGCTAACAAATGTAGGAATATTGAAAAGGAAATTCAGCCAGGAAGATCTAAATCCACAACAAAGTGCAAGCTATTATATTATCACATTGAAAAACACAATCCAGCCACCTGAAACAAACAGTGTGACCCAAAAGCCATTTTCCTAAATTTGTCTAAGGGTTTCTCCAGCCCTACACTGTCCAATATGATAGCCACTAGCCACATGTGGCTGTTTAGTTTTAAATTTTCATTAATTAGAATTAAATAAAATGTAAAACTTAATCCTCAGCTACATTATCCATATTTCAAGTGCTCAGCAGACATACGTGGCAAGTGGCTACCACATTGGATGCATCCCTCTCCTCAGTACAATCCCACAGGGTGCGTGTGGTCCCCAAACTCCTTCCCAAACTTCCAAGTTGCCAAGTGTAAATACACAGGCTTCTCTGAGAGATGAGAAGAAAGAAAGAAGGAAATCTTTCATTTAGCCGAAAAGCCATGTCTTGACAAGAAAAGATCAATATAAATAAAATTACAGGGCAATTAATGGAGAAGTGATCTCTTCCATCAGCATTTGGACCATTTAAAGTAGATACAAAAGGATATAGAAGACTAGTTTCTGAAACAGCCCCATGCTTTAGGACCTGGATCAGGACTTTCAAAAATATATGCTTTTCTTTAACTTTTATTTTAAGTTCAAGGATACAAGTGCAGGTTTGTTACAAAGGTAAATTTGTGTCTAGGGGGTTTGTTGTACAGATTATTTCATTACCCAGGTATTAAGCCTAGTAACCATTAGTTATTTTTCCTAATCTTCTCCCTTCTCCCACCTTCCACTCTCTGAAAGGCCCCAGTGTCTGCTGTTCCCCTCTATGTGTTCATGTGTTCTTATCATTTAGCACCCACTTAGAACATGCAGTATTTGGTTTTTTATATCCTTAGGATGTGAAAGGATAATGGCCTCCAGTTCTATCCATGTCCCTGCAAAGGACATCATCTTGTTCTTTTTTATGGCTGCATAGTATTCCATGGTGTATATACCTTTTAATGTAGATTACCTTGATTACAGGAACAATATTGTTACAGATTTTATCATTTTCGAGAAAGTATAATGAAAATTGTGTCTAACAGAGTAAGAAGATTCCTTTCTGTCTATACGGTGAAAATGCTCAGGATGTTCACTGCAGCCTGCCTCACCCTGGAAAAGGGATGTAAGGATAATGAGAAAGATGAGTATGTTCAGTGTGGAGCATGCATATTTGCATGAAAAGTAAATGTAACCTTGTGCCTAACTATGACTGGTTCCCAGAGATATTTTAGTTCTCAGTTTTAATAACGTGTCTAGCACAGAAAAGCCTAGAACATAAAAGGGTCCAATACAAATTTACTGATTTAAGAAAAAATAATGTTTGTTTTGCTAAGAAAGGTAAAGCACCAATAAGAAATGAATCATACTTGCAATGAGATAGATAGATAGATAGATAGATAGATAGATAGATAGATAGATAGAAAAAATGTAAAGCTAAATTTAAAGTCAAATAAAAATCCAATGTCAATTGGATAAGAAATTGATGTTTAAGTCTAAAAAGTAAAGCTTGTCTTTATTTTGTCCATATTTTATTTAATTTTATTTGTGATAGGGTCTTGCTTGCTCTGGAATCCGGATAGGAGTGCAATGGTGCTACCATGCCTCACAGCAGCCTCAACCACCTGGGTTCAAGTGATTCTCCTGCCTCACCCTTCCAAGTAACTAGAATCACAGACATGTGCCACTGTGCCCAACTAACTTTTAAATTTTTTTTGTAGAGATGTGGCCTCTCC
Source organism: Piliocolobus tephrosceles (assembly GCF_002776525.5). NCBI lineage: Eukaryota > Metazoa > Chordata > Mammalia > Primates > Cercopithecidae > Piliocolobus > Piliocolobus tephrosceles. The sequence continues at coordinate 58,580,434 of NC_045446.1, read as the reverse complement.
ATGTTGCCCTGGGTTCAAGCGACCTTCCTGCTTCTGCCTCCCAAAGTTCTGGGACTACAGGCGTGAGCCACCTCACCTTGCCTGTCTTTCTCTTTTAATCCATTTCATGTTTATGATTTTTTTTTTTTTTTTTGCTGAGACGGAGTCTCACTGTGTCTCCCAGGCCGGAGTGCAGTGGCACAATCAGGGCTCACTGTAACCTCCGCCTCCCAGGTTCAAGTGATTGTCCTACCTCAGCCTCCCAAGTAGCTGGGATTACAGGTGTGTGCCACCATGCGTGGGTAATTTTTGCATTTTTAGTAGAGACAGGGTTTCACCATGTTGGCCAGGCTGGTCTCGAACTCCTGACTTCAGGTGATCCGCCCTCCTCAGCCTCCCAAAGTGCGGGATTACAGGCATGGGCCACCGCGCCCAGCCTGTTTATGCTTTTAACCAGTATCTTCACTGGTTACAGTTTCTTTACCAAGTGAACTGACTCAAACTTTCATTCATACCCAAAGAGTCTGAACCCCTTCATGAATTAGCCTAGAATGGTGTCAATGTTTTAATTAGCCTTTGCCACCAGGCATGGCAGTATAAGAAGTCATGCCACCAGCTCTCTCACTTTCTAATTATATTCCCCCAGGCCCCTATCATAATGGACCTTGGTCAGGTGACACTTTTTTGCAATGAAAAAAAGTCTAGTCAAGCTAGCTAGGCCTTCCTGGGATGAGAGTATCTTCACCACTCTGGACCATGCCGAAATGCTGAGGACAGTAGCCACATTCTTTTGAGGCTCTATTGCTTGCAAACCTACTTCCCAAAATCCATTTATTTTCTAGACAGAGATCAGTTGGTTGCAAAGAACAGAAATTATCTCAGGTAACTTAAGTGAAGGAGGGTTTATTGTAAGGGAATTGGCAGCCACCCCAGCTCCCAAAGTAGACTGTTGAAACAATTTATTGAGTCTGGAGCCCTTCCTGAATTAACAAAAGGGAGGATCCAATAAAGGATAATACAGCTTATTTATTATTTCAATAGCTTCCCAGACAAAGCAGGAAAGAAACCAGACCTCTTTTCTGAACAATAATGGGGCCTACTAACTCTGGGGAAAAGGTAAGATACCTTCTAATTGAGGAAATATATCCTTTTTCAATATGAGTCTAGATTGTACTCTTTAAAAATTAATGTTTGTTCCTGGGAGCAGTGCATGAGCTAATATAACAATTCTATTAATCAAATGAACTGACATAGTTCCTCCTAACACATGTAGGAATATTGAAAAGGAAATTCAGCCAGGAAGATCTAAATCCACAACAAACTGCAATCTTGGAGTCTTTTCTTCCTTCCCCACCCCCAGCCCACTTCTATACACAGAATTTTGCAAGGCTTGGATAAAAGTAGGCATCATTTTTATCTGGTTAAAGTCCTGGGGACCCTACCTCTAATTTGCACACTCAGATCACTTGGTAAGGTAAGGACGGTAAATTTGGAGAGAAAGAAAGAGACAAGAAGTGAGATCCCTCCTTGTGGATAGGTGTGGGGTTTTCCCAAGCAAATCGATGGAGTTCCTAATAAATAAAATTTTAAAAGGATGCCCATGGAGAAGGAAAACTTGTGCATCTAAAGGCCAGAGAGCTTGTGAAGGATCTGGACCTGCAGATAACATCTCTTTGAGAAATAAAGAGAAAGTCTAAGGAGTGTTTTATTCTTTCCTCTTTGACGTAGAATCACTCTTCAGAAATTGCCTCTTTAGCGAAGAAACCTGCATAGAACCACTTAGGCTGTTAGTAATTTCGAAAAGACTGGAAAGAGAGTACTGTAGAGGAAAAGAGAAAGAAAGACTTGCCCCAACCATCACCTCTGATTTACTGGAGAGAGACATCAAGCGGGTGATAATGTAACCACCCAGTGTGTTCACTGTGCCCGCTGCCTAGACAGAGCTGATTTATCAAGACAGGGGAATTGCAATGGCGAAAAAGTAATTCACACAGAACCAGTTGTGCGGGAGACCAGAGTTTTTTTATTATTCATATCAGTCTCCCCAGGCATTAGGGGATCAGAGTTTTTAAGGATAATTTGGCAGGCATGGGCTCCAAAAGTGGGGAGTGCTGATTGATCGGGTTGAAGATAAAAGCATAGGGGGTCGAAGTGAATTCTTCTTGCTGACTTCTGGGTGGGATCACAGAACTGGCTGAGCCAGATTATCAGTCTGGGTGGTGTCATCTGCTCTATCAGCATGCAGGGTCTGCAAAACGTCTCAAGCACTGATCTTAGGTTAGCTAATTTGTTAGGCCTACAAAGGCAGACTGGTCCCCTGGCATGAAGGGGTTTTTTGGGAAGGACTATTATCCATTTTGTTCCAGAGTTTATATGCTAAATTCCTTCCCACGGCTAGTTCAGCCTACACCCAGGAATGAACAAAGACAGTTTACAGGTTAAAAGAAAGATGGGGTCACTTAGGTCTGATCTCTTTCACTGACCTAATTTCCTAAGTTATGATTTTTGCAAAGGCGATTTCAATAACATGGAGCTCCTGATGGTGATAGGCCACACTGAGAGTGGAGAGAAAACATCCATGGTGAGGAGATAGCGCTGCACAGATGACAAATTCTCAAGGGGCCATAAGATGCTCTTGCATCTCCCTATAAATTAGAACATGCTGCTCTCTAAAAGAGGAATTGGGGGAGGCTGGACATTCAAAGTGATCAAATATCATTTGGTTAAAATTAGTTCTAACCCAAATATATGTACAAATATATATAATTTATATATTATGTCTATAAATATATATGTGTGTATATATTTATATATAGACAGGCTCTTGCTATGTTGCCCAGGCTGGTCTCGAACTCCTGGGCTCCAGCCATCCTTCCACCTCAGCCTCCCAAAGTACTGGGATTGCAGGCATGAGCCACTGTGCTTCAAGTCCAAAGTTCCACACACTCTGCTATACTCACAACACACACCTTCTCAGCATTTCCACATCCTTTCTTGCTGCCTCAGTTCTTCATGAATCTAGTGTCAGGCACAGCTCCTTTATGAATTTTCATAAAGAAATGTACTCTGAAGGTTTTGAGGGTTGGTCATGGGATATATAATATGAATGCATTGGGGCTCAGAAAATGATACCCCAAGTGAAGGCCTCATAAGCAAAGTTTCTCTCTGGCCTTCTCCTGCCCCCATCACTCGCCCCTCATTCTCCCCCAAGGAAAACCATTAAAACTACAATCCCAGCCTGGTGCGGTGGCTCATGCCTGTGATCCCAGCACTTTGGGAGGCTGAGGTGGGCAGATCACCTGAGGTCAGGAGTTCGAGACCAGCCTGGCCAACATGGTGAAACCTGTTTCTACTAAAAATACAAATATTAGCCAGGTGTGGTGGTGCATGCCTGTCATTCCAGCTACTTGGGAGGCTGAGGTAAGGGAATCACTTGAACCCAGGAGGCGGAGGTTGCAGTGAGCCAAGATTGTGCCATTGCACTCCAGTCTGGGCGACAGAGTAAGACTCCATCTCAGAAAAAAAAAAAAAAAAAAAAAAAAATAGCCAGGTGTGATGGCTCATGCCTGTAATCCCAGCACTTTGGGAGGCCGAGGCGGGCGGATCACCTGAGGTCAGGAGTTTGAGACCAGGCTGGCCAACATGGTGAAACCCCATCTCTACTAAAAGTACAAAATTCAGCCAGGTGTGGCAGGCATCTGTAATCCCAGCTACTTGGGAAGCTGAGGCAGGAGAATCGCTTGAAACCCAGGAGGCAGAGGTTGTAGTGAGCCAAGATAGTGCCACTGCACTCCAGCCTGGGAGACAGAGAAAGACTCTGTCTCAAGAAAACAGAACAAAACAAAAAATTATAATCCTTCTTCCCCAAGGTGGGTTATAGAAACCAGAACCCCTCTCCCACAAAGCAAGCCATAAAACTTAAAAGTATTATTCTAACCTTCCCCTGTCTTGCTGTGTAAGAGCTGCACAGAAATAAATCCCTGGCTGGGCATGGTGGCTCATGCCTGTAATCCCAATAGTTTGGGAGGCCAAGGCAGGAGGATCGCTTGAACCCAGGAGTTCAAGACCAGCCTAGGCAACGTAGCCAGACCTCATCTCTACAGAAAATTTTTAAAGTTAGCTGGGTGTACTGGCATGAACCTGTAGTTCCAGCTACTTGGGAGACTGAGGGGGAGGATGCCCTGAGACTGGGAGGTCGAGGCTGCAGTGAGGCATGATCACGCCACTACACTCCCGCTTAAGTGGCAGAGTGAGACCCTGCCTCTAAAGACAAAAGAAGAAATAAAGTGAGAAAAAAGCGAATTATTTTTAAAAAGAAAGAAATTTTCACCATGTTGGCCAGGCCGGACTCGAACTCCTGACCGCAGGTGATCCACCTGCCTCAGCCTCCCAAAGTGTTGAGATTACAGGTGTGAGCCACCATACCTGGCCTCATAGTTTAATTCCTTGATCAATAAAGACAGGGAACATCTAACTGGTAGCCTTGGGTCAGATCTAATAAGCTATTGCCCAAGGGTAATGGAATGAGATGAAAATGGTGGGTATAGTCCACTCCTACAGGATCTGTGGTCCAGGTAGGTGCAGAAGTTTGTCTAATCAAAGTAGCAAGCCTATTTATTCTCAGTGGTTGTTGGAGGATTTAAGGGCACTGATAAATAATACCCCAATTTCTTGTTCTAGTTCTCAACCAACTGAGAAATAAAGTAAAAGAATAAGGTAATAAGAGGCCAGGCACAGTGACTCACACCTGTAATACCAGCACTTTGGGAGGCCGAGGCAGGCAGATCACCTGAGGTCAGGAGTTCGAGACCAGCCTGGCCAACATAGCAAAACCCCATCTTTACTAAAAATACGAAAATTAGCCAGGCGTGGTGGCGGGCTCTTGTGATCCCAGCTATTCGGGAGACTGAGGGAGGAGAACCGCTTGAACTGGGGAGGTGGAGGTTGCAGTGAGCCAAGATCACACCATTGCACTCCAGCCTGGGCAACAGAGCAAGACTGTCTCAAAAAAAAAAAAAAAAAAAAAAAAGAATAAGGTAATAAGAGATCAAAATCACAATATTACTGATAAAATTCATATTGGCAAATGTGGCTATATCATTTAGCAAATGGGTCGCTTGATTCGAATACCAGAATTAGGGAGACTAACCCACCCACTCACAGATGGTATACAAAAATTATAGCTTCCCCCTTGGTTTATATAGAGGAATCAATATTGACCCTGAGTTGATTATTGTTAAAGTGAGTAATGGGTACGTGAATCTTTATAACGTTATCTCTTCTATTTAAGTACTCTGCATTTAATAACTTTTGGGAGTAAATCCAATCGTGCACTTATATCTTCACCCAGTGCTCTGAGAGAGAGATATCAGAAACATTCTTTTCTTTCTGCAAAGTGTAGAAATTTGCAATGATGCCACCTCAGTCATTAGGCCTTGTTGAAGGGATTTTTAATTCCCATCCAGCCTGCTCAAATTTTCCTATACAGTTCAACACACTGATTGAGCCCGAAGTTCTGGCATCCCAGTGTACCCCAGTGGTATGCCTGTTGTGTTGTAGCTTCCAAGACTATAGCGCTCTGATGCGTTGGGATGGCAGCAGGCAGCATTTTTCAGTCCTGTTACCTATGTAGCTGCTACCACTGCATCCTGTTAAATAATCTCTTCAACCCAAGAAATCTGCTTCCTAGAGAAATTTCTCTCTATCTCTGCATTTGTTCCCACTAGAGAATGACCATCACCAGATTCCTGAACTGAAAATGCTGTTGACACTTTGGAAACTCGGACCCCTATTAATAGGGTGACCAACTATCCTGTTTACCTTGAATACAGGATTTTCAGTGCTAAAACCAGAAAAACCAGGATGGTTGGTCGTCCACCTCAGGCCTAATAAATACCAGTCAATAATTCAGCCATGGGCTTCCTTAAGATACTGTCTTTTCTTGACTGTTGAATAGTCTAGGACTTGAGTAGCAGCTCTTTCTGCTACTGGACACTTGTTTTACTACCCTATTTCTCTAGATTTTATTTCATGGCTAGTAATTAAGACATAAAATCAGTGGGCTCTGGTTATGCCAAAGCCCTCACTCTTCAAAAGTGCCCATCCAGAGTTGGATAATCCCACACAGAAGGTGTTCTCTCAACAGACCAGCATCCAACCTAAACCTAGACCCAATGCATCATTTTTCTTCCTAGTTCCACATTAATACATCTTATCTCTGCTGTGCTTAGGTCCCTGATTTATAAATATTTCAGACATATTTTCTCAGGACACAGGGAGTACTTAGACCTCCACATAGCAGAGATATGACATACAATAAGCTGTTATCTGGAAACTCCTAGTGATGCTTTGAGTACTTTACAATAATCTTTCTGGTCTTCCTCTGAACCCCATTAAGTGTTTCTGTAACTAGCTTGTGTATCTGTCCCCATCTTTAAGGAGGAAGTTCCTATTTGCTCATGCTATGATTTCCCTCATGCTCTCCCTCCCTCCCTCCCTTTCTCTGTCTCTCTCTCCACCCCGATTTTGAGATGCTGCACCTTAATAGTTTTCTATACCTAGATCCCTTTTGAAGGAGTAATTTCAGCCAGCACTGAAATCTACACTTTTTTATCTTGTTAGATTTATTTAGGACCTAATGACTGTTTCTGAGCTAATAATAACTCCATCAGCTTATATTTTCTGATACTCTCTTTAAGAGCAATTACATCTAATTGCATCTCCTTTTCCTTTTTTATTCATGTATCTTAGTCTTCTCAAGACATAATGAGAGTAGCACTTGAGCCTGAGATAAGCCATAAGAATTCCAGGTAGTCTCTCCATAGTTCCCTTTCTTGGATAAAGTCATTTCAAAACATCTTAGCGGGTCAGATTTGGAGCAGCCTACTTACAATGGTGAATACCACAACTGATAAATAATTGTTCTGCATCCTGCCCACATCTAAAAGATTCATGGTGTCTTTTACAGATACAGGACTCTCCTTTCTCTTTGTTTCTCTTCTCTCTCTTTTCCTTGATTTAAGCATTGCTTCAGCTGTCTCTGCTCACCAGCATCTTCATGGCCCTCATGTGTCTCATGCACATATCCTAACTCTGATACCTGTGTAGTTCAAGAATAATCTACAGCATATTACACCCAAAGCTCTCACTTTTGCTATAGTTGTGCCTTTACAGAGCCATCCTCAAACCCTGCCCACATCCGGCTAAAGCCTACCCTTTTGAATATTAAGGACACCCACATGCACCTTGACAGAGACATTTTGGCTGAAGGCAGACAAGACCCATCTACTGCTCCCCTAAGGTCAGCCCAGAGCCTGGCTCATATTAAAAACAGATCCTCACCTGTGGATAAAGTCCCAAGACTTGTGAGGTCCCACCAAGGTGAAAGTCCCACCTGGGGTCAGGCATGGTGACTCATGCCTGTAATCCCAGCACTTTGGGAGGCCGAGGAGGGTGGATCACTTCAAGTCAGGAGTTCGAGACCAATCTGACCAATATGGTGAAACCCTGTCTCTATTAAAAATACAAAAATTAGTCAGGCATGATGGTGCACACCTGTAGTCCCAGCTACTTGGGAGGCTGAGACAGGAGAATTGCTTGAACCCAGGAGATGGAGGTTGCAGTGAGCCAAGATCGTGCCACTGCCCTCCAGCCTGGGCGACAGAGCCAGACTCCATCACCAAAAAAAAAGTTCCCCCCTGGCCAGCAATGAAAACCTGAAACTTCCTGCCCAGCTACAACTGATAAAAACCAATTACATCCATTAAAAGAGCCTTCTAGCTTACTAAAAGCTTCCGCAAAACCACTGCAGTCACAAATGTGTGCTTGCTCAAGTCCAAACCCAAAACTGACTTCACCAAAAGCCTCTTAACATATTAGCTAGGTCTCCAAATTTCACTCCCTGTTTATTTTATTTTATTTTTTTTTTTTTTATTTTTTTTTTTTTGAGACGGAGTCTTGCTCTGTCGCCCAGGCTGGAGCGCAGTGGCCGGATCTCAGCTCACTGCAAGCTCCGCCTCCCGGGTCCCTGTTTATTTTTTAAGGCTCCTGGTCCATTGAATCAGATGTTGAAGTTGTGTGGATCCTCAATAAATGGTACATCTTTCCCTCTCCTGAGTTCAACACCAATTAAAAGGTAGAAGCCAATATCATTTCTATGACTGACAAAGTTAATACTAGAAAGAGGGCTTATATCATTGAATAAAATAACTTCCTAATAGTGAATCCCAGAAATAAAGAGAGGTTTGCCTACACAGCTGTAGATCATACTGGAAAACTGAGGTCTACCAATGGGGCAAGCCCCTTTAGAATATCCTTCAAAGTGCATGCTTTCGAGGTCAACCTGGATCCCAAAGAGACAGTTGGGAAAGCTGAAGCTTGTTCTTCCCAAATGTATCAGTTAGCTAAGTCATTGACTTCTCTTCTGGAGAGGGAGACCAGCATTGTTACTCTAAAGAGCTCCCTCCACATGAAATGAACAATTGAGAGAAGAAAAGCACTTTTCTCCAGTTGTAGTCAAAATTAACCATCCTAATGGATAAAGAAAATGTGGGATATATTCAGCCCTTGTAAAGAAGGAAATCCTTTCATTTGTGACAATATGGAGGAACCTGGAAAACATCATGTGAAGTAAAACCAGCCAGAAAGACAAATACTGCATGATTTCAGAAATATGTAGAATCTTTAAAAAGTCAAACTTATGGAAGCAGAGAATAGAATAGAAGTTACCGGTGGCTGGGGCTGGGAGTTGGGGCGGTGGGCGAGTAGAGATATTAGGGAGACATTGATCAAAAGGCACAAAAGTTTCCTCCAGTTAGACAGAAAGAATCAGCTCAGAAGATTTATTGTACAATATGATGACCATAGTTAGTAACAACATATTATACATTTGAAAATTGCTAAGAGAGTAGATTATGCTTTCTCATCACAGAAAAAACGTAAGTACTTGAGGTAATCGATATGTTAATTAGCTCAATTTAACCATTCTACAGTATATTCATGTATCAAAACATGTTGTACACTAAAAAATCTATACGATTTATATTAGTCAACTTAAAAATTAATTTTTTAAAAAGATGAATTATCCTAGATAACATCAGGACATCTTTTTTCCATTTCTGCATGTGGCATGAGAAATGTGAAATGACCAGTTTCCAATTTCCAATATAATGGGATCATTATTACAGACCTCTAGTGAAACTATCTCTCACCTTGCTTTGGTTTTGATTTGTTTTGTTTTGTTTTGTTTCTGTTTTTGTTTTACTTTGAACCCTAAGGTGCTAAATACTTTGGTAGTAAAAGAATCTTGGTTAGAGAAAGACAGCATTTTGAGAATGATTATTGAAGTATAATTATGAGTGGTGATGCTCCCATCTCCAACTCTTAATCCCTGGGCCTTTTTATTCTGACTTGGAGACATGAATATATGAATCTGGCAGAGAGCATAAATCATCAACAGCAAGACAAGATGCCTAACTCACAAGAAATTGTCCCCCAGCTAGAGTCAAAGCTGAACAGTCATTTCTCTGTAATGCCAGCAACTTCTGTCTGATGGGGTCTATATTAACTTCCTAGAGCTGCCATAAGAAAGTGCCACAAAATTAGTGACTTAAAACAACAGAAACATATTCATTTGTTATATCATGGTTCTAGAAGCTAGAAGCCCAAGGTCTCAGCAAGGCACTCTCTCCAAAGCTTGGGAGAGAATCATTCTTTGCCTCTGGTAGCTCCCAGCAATCCTTGTCATTCCTTGGCATGTAACTGCACCACTTCAATCTCTGTCCTCATCTTCACAGGTGCTTCTTTCCTCTGTATCTGAGAGTTTTCAAATCTTTCTCTCTTTATAGAGACACCAATCATTGAGTTTAGGGTCCTCCGTAATCCAGTCTGACCTTATCTTAATTTGATTTCACCTGCAAAGACCCTATTTTTAAATAAGGTCCTCTTCAAAGGTACCAGGGTTAGGACTTCAACATATCTTTTTGCAGAACACAATTCAACCCACTGTAGGTCCCATAATGAAATCAATGAATGGCATGGACATTGGTTCTTTGTCTTCTTTTTCTATGAAAAATTTCTTGACAGAGCTGTGATACATTAATTACAACAATGGGCCCTGGCCGAGTGCAGCGGCTCACACCTGTAATCCCAGCACTTTGGGAGGCTGAGGTGGGTGGATCACAAGATCAGGAGATCGAGACCATCCTGGCTAACATGGTGAAACCCCGTCTCTACTAAAAATACAAAAAAATTAGCTGGGCGTGGTGGTGGGCACCTTTAGTCCCAGCTGCTCAGGAGGCTGAGGCAGGAGAATGGCATGAAACCGGCAGGCGGAGCTTGCAGTGAACAGAGCTTGCGCCACTGCACTCCATCCTGGGCAACAGAGCAAGACTCAGTCTCAAAAAAAAAAAAAAAGGATCCTATGCTTCCCCTGCCTCCCCTGTATCCATACGCTTTGAAATGTGACTTTTCAATCCTTCCATCAAGAAAGTCTATTTCCTCATACACTGAATCTAGACTGGTCTTATGGTTTGCTTTGGCCAATAGAATGCAGCAGAAGTGTCATCATGCTAGTTCTAAATGTAAGCTTCAAACTTCTGGTCTCTCTTTTGGAGCCCTGACCCTGCCATGTAAATAAGGCCAGGGTAGCTTGATACTTGATAAGACACATGTCCCAGTCTCCCATGTCACCCAGCCATCAGCCCGCCAACCACCAGACATGTGAATGAGGTCATCCTAGACCAGTCAACCTGCAGCTGATCAACCTGGTGACCCACAGATTCATGAGCAATAATATATGGTTACTGTTTTAAGCCACTGTGTTTTAGGGTGGTTTATTATGCAGCATTAAATAACTGATAACAAGATATAAAAGTATACATGATTCCATGACAATACATAAGACTTTCAGTAAGTTCGCAGATGTCAGTGCTGGCAGGAGTGTGACAAATGGAGAAGAAACACCCAAATTCAGAATAAGTGTCTATTCCAATGAGGACAAATGTCTGTCACCTATGTAAAGAAACATGTCTAAAAACAATCTAGCTGGTACCACTAGCTGGCTGATCCCATTAAATTATGGTCTCATAAAATGGATTAAGAGTTTGTCACTGTTAATTGGCAATTTGCGTATTTGGCTGTGGCAGTAGCCAAATAAGACACAGCCAAGAGAATTCTATTACGAGCCAAAACCTAGTTAACATCCCTAATCTCACTGCCAGTTTATTCATTAATCCATTGGGCAAAAACTGAGAAGGTTAGGGAAGAAGACTTGATTGATGTATCAGATGCGTCCTTTGGTCCCAACCCACATCTTCTTGGCTTATCTTTTTCTCCAGCTAGTTGATCAGGAAGCAGGATGGCAACTAGCTTCCCGTAGAGGGAATCTGTCAGCAGTTGGACTCAGCTTCACCTTTTGCCTAGGGCACACTGCTGCATACACAACCTCAAAATGTGAGGCAGCTAACACCCCAGAGGTAACCCTTGACTAAGGAGGGGTAAGGCCAGGAGATACACAACTGCAGGCCAGGCATGCTGGCTGTGCCTATAATCCCAGGACTTTGGGAGGCAGAGGTGGGAGGATCACTTAAGTCTGGTAATTCAAAATTATAGTGAGCTATGGTCACTGCATTCCAGCCTAGGCGACAGAGCAGGAGGACCTTGTCTAAATAAGTAAGTAAGTAAGTAAATAAATAAATAAATAAATAAATAAATAAATAAATAAATAAATAAATGGAACATCTTACACTTATTCTCAGAAGATCCAACAGACAGAGCTCAGTTGCTCACAAAAGTGATTAACTCCAATATATGCCTTGCATTAGCTCTTCGCAGTCTAACAAAATCACCAGACACCACCCAGAAATCAGTGTAAACCTGTCCCCAGGATATGTGTTATTCCAGGCAGTATGGAAGTTGGGCTTCTCTTCCCTCTGGCCGTTTCTATCTGGTGGCTGTGTCCTATGCAGAGCTGTCTGCACATCAGGCTTGAGTCTTCTCTTCTGTCAACAGGGCCTGGCTGGAAATTGAGGGAGGGTTGCATGAGCTCTCATTCATTTTAATGACTGCATAATATTCCATTATAAGGAATATTTAATCACATTTTATGTAACTAATTCATGGTATTTTTGTTGCTACAACAAAACTGCTATGAATACCCCTCAAGTAGCCCCTCTGTCACCTCAAAAAATGTGGAAGAAATTGACGTTAATAATCCAGTGGAAGAAATTGACGTTAAGCTAGTAATTATGAAAATAGTGACTTAATTATAATTGTGATCTATGCTATGAAAGAAAAGTACTAAATGCTGTGACAGTACATTATACATAGACCTAACCTCAAGGACTTGAGGGTGAGTCATAAAATCTACCCTAAGGAAACGACATTCGAAAGACAAGTATAAGTTAATAAGGTCAGTGGGTAGGAGGGAGGTGCAGATGAGGCGGAAGGAGCCAGCATGTGTGAAGGTGTCAGTTGGAATGTGCATCAGCAGGGCAGTACACATACAAGTGCACACAGGCAAGAAAGATTAGCCCTTTGGGGAGTTGTCAGCGGTGCAGCACATATACAAGTGCACACAGACGAGAAAGGTTAGCCGTTTGGGGAGTCGTCAGCAGTGTACCACATATAAAAGTGCACACAGGCAGGAAAAGTTAGCCCTTTGGGGAGTTGCCAGCAGTCCTGCCTGCCTGATCTTTAGAATGAGGTGGAGAAAGGTTGATGCAACTGTGAAGTACACAATAGGGGGCCACTGGAGGATTTTAAGTAAGGATTTCCTAAATCTCACTCTGGAGGGGAAGCTGGAGACAGAAAAGGCTTAACATAGGAAAACCAGGCAGGGGACAGAACTAGTTGTGTGGCCTTAGACAAATCACGTAGCCTCTCTGAGCTCCAGTTGCCTCATCTGGAAACAGGGGTAATAATTCCTACCTTAGAGAGTGCTGTTATGATTATTGAGATAAAGTATTACAAATGTTCAATGTTTAGTAAATGTTAACATTTATTATTTTTCTACATTCCTCGTTCTCCCTTACTTTTCACATCTACTTTGACACAAAATCCTGCTCATCCTCCCTCCTAAACACCCCTCAGATCTGTTTTCTTTTCCGTAACATCCTTCTTTATTTAATTCTCATAAATTCTAACTTGGTTGCCTAGTTGGGTTTCTGCCTGCAGTCTATCCCTCCTGTAATTACAACTTGGCTACCAAAGTAATTAAACAGAAACCAGAATATTTCAGCTGCCTGTTGAAAATTCTCCTGATTCTTCATCTGTTTAAGGACCATGACCAAAGCCCTAAATACGGGTATAAGATTCTTAATGATCTTCCCCCATATCCATATGTCATTCCTCCTCCCCACCATCCTCCCAGCCCACCTCTATAGTGTTCTCTATTTCCTAGATGCTTTGGACTGCATGGAGATCCCTTGACACCCCAGGCTCTCTCACACACCTCACATCCTTACTCACACCTTTGCTCCTGCCCCAGATACTTCCCCTCATGTGTACCTCACAAACAAAATCCCTGTTCATGCTTTGATACCCTGTTTCAATGTCACCTCTTCCTCCTCACACGTTCACAACCTCCTCAAATTGTATATTCAGACCTTCCCTGGGCCTCCAAAGCATTGCGCATATCCTTATTCTTCAGTCCTTATCACATTTATTGTAATTATTTTATGTATATTAATTTTCACCTCTGACACCATGAGCTTCTAAAAATAGTGACTTTGCTTAATCACCCTTGTATCCTCAGCACCTAACTCAAATTCTATCATATATTGGATGTACACTTGCTGAAAAAAAAAAAAAAAAAAAAAAACGTGTGAATGAATCCAACATAAAAAGTAAGAGTGTATTTGGAACTAGTTGGTCTGTGATAACAGGACTTGGCCTCTAGGTGGCTGTGCTTAGGGGATCTAAGCCACCAAGCCTGGTTCTCCCCTGACTCCAGGGAATCTGGTCAGAGGGGCAACTGATTTCCCCTCTCTCTGACGTCTCACCTGCTTGTACCTGGGCCCCATCTTGGGACCTAAGCCAGCTGCCCCCTCCACATGTGAGGTTGCAGTGCCATCTACTGGTATCCGGAAGACCTGCAGGTCAGACCCAAGGAGGAAGAGGGAGGAAGAATTAAGGACCACTGTGGTTTAACCCTGCCATGAAATCTCAGCTACCAGATCCCACATTGGGCAGTTTGTCCCACCTATGTGAGCCCATACTTGCTGGGGAAAGCACCTCATTTATACTTCCCATTGACTGAATACCCTCAGTTGTCTCAGTGTCCAGAGCCCTTTCTTCAACCCTCTGAGAGCCAGGGCCCCCACCCTCAGTTTTGTCAGGAGTTGGTCACCCTAACTCAGTGACACAAAAGTCCTCCTTGGCCCTCTCAGTAATAGAGCCTCTCACTCAGGAACCACTGATCAGGACCCTCTCCTTCAGGCTTTGGTGACCAGATGCCTCCACCCAGGCCCTTAGCAAGTAGAGCCCTTAACTCAGACCCCTCAGTGATCAGGTACTTTTCCACAGGTCCCCAATGACCAGAGCATCTTGTTTAGGCTCCTCATGGACCAAAACTCACCCTCACCCCAGTCAGTAACTAGGGACCTTCTCTGAGACACCTCAACAATGGTGCCCCAGCGCAGCCCCCTCAGTGACCAGGGGTCTCCTTCACAGGCCTCCCAGGGACCCTCGCTCAGGCCCCTCAGTAACCAGAGTCCTCACTGAGCCCATCAATGATCGGGGTCCTCACTCTGCTTCTCCGTGAGCTAAGGACAGATTTCTCTAGTTTTAATTCAAGTTTCATTGACAGGAATCCTCCCTCAGACCCATCATCAGGGATGGATTCTTCAATAAGCTGATAAGAAAGAGCTGTGACATTATGAAAGCAGAAACCACAAAACAGGGAAAAAATTTTTTTTTAAGAATTCAGTATTTGCAGCTGGGCTCGGTGGCTCACCCTTGTAATCCCACCACTTTGGGAGGCCGAGGCGGGCGGATCACAAGGTCAGGAGATCATGACCATCCTGGCTAACACGGTGAAACCCCATCTCTACTAAAAATGCAAAATATTAGCCAGGCATGGTGGCACGCACTTGTGTTCCCAGCTACTCGGGAGGCTGAGGCAGGAGAAAGGCGTGAACCCGGGAGGCGGAGGTTACAGTGAGCCAGGATCACGCCACTGCACTCCAGCCTGGGCGACAGAGCGAGACTTAAAAAAAAAAAGAATTCAATATTTGCAAAAGACCATCAATATGACCATCGTAGGATACATTTTATTAACTGTCTTTATACTTATTTTATGGCTTATACCATTTTGTTTTGAATAACATGTAGAAACCAAGCATAATCTTTAATGTGCTTAGACCTTTAACAGTCTTGATCAGCCCCATTCCTCAGGGACCCTGACCGTCACTAAGAGCTGCATAACCAAAGGTCTTTAATTAAGGTCTAGTGAGCATAACAAGAACTGGGCAGGTTCCCTCAGGCCACACAACTGGCTTCTGCTCCCCTGAGAAGCTGTTGGAGCCTCTCGTCTCCAAGGCTCTGCCTTCTGCTCCATCCCTGTGCCCTTTGTCCAGAGAGGGGCCACAGCTGCGCCCAGGTCTCATGAGGAGGTGTGGGCCCTGCTGCGCTAATTGATGCAATCCCAGGGTTGTCCCCCAAAAGGCCGGCTTTGACCACCCCAGCCCCAGCCCACATGCATCGGGGTGATTAGCAATAACCTTCCAAAATGTTTCTGCCACGCACTAATCCACATGAACAGTGTAACATAAACAAACCAGCTTCTACTTTTACCCCACATCCTCTGGGAACTTAGTACAAGGTCTAAAGTAAATACAAATTACAGGAAAACTTGGTGGGCCAGATATAGGAAACTGTGATTCACCATTCCTATTCCTGTTCCCCCCATTCCCAGAGCCATTTTTTCCTCTTTGTTTTAACTCATGCTGGGCTCCCTGCACTTGATGGAGCTGCCCATGGAGTTCCTTTAAACATTAACCACTATTCTTGCTTACCAACTGCCCCTAAGGCCTGTTTTTCCCTCTACAAACAGAACCTTCAGCATTAAGGCCTTTTTTCAGAAAAAAAAACCCCTCCCATTTATCAAAAGCATAGCAAGTCAGCCATTCAGTTGATGCGTTCATTCATTCACTCATTCATTCACTCTTACCACACAACTTTATTGACCTCCGCTGTGTATTGAGCCTTGTGCAAGGTGTTGGGGAAACAACAGTGTATAAAATAGAATTCATCACTTTGCGAGGCCAGGGTGGGTAGCTCACGGGGTCAGGAGTTCAAGACCAGCCTGGCCAACATGGTGAAACCCCATCTCTACTAAAAATACAAAAACTTGGCCAGGCGTGGCGGCAGACACCTGTAATCCCAGCTATTCGGGAAGATGAGGCAGAGAATTGCTTGAACCCAGGAGGCAGAGGTTGCAGTGAGCCGAGATCGTGCCACTGCACTCAAGCTTGGGCAACAGGTGAGATTCTGTCTAAAAAAAATAGAATTCATGTCCTTGTGAAACTCACCTCCAATTAGGAGACACAGCTGTTAGACAAACTGTATGATTATTTTTTTAATAGAAAATGTGATACATAGCCAGACGCGGTGGCTCATGCCTACAATCCCAGCACTTTGGGAGGCCGAGGCGGATGGATCACCTGAGGTCAGGAGTTTGAGACCAGCCTGACCAACAAGGTGAAACCCCGTCTCTACTAAAAATTAAAAAAAATAAAAAAATAAAAATTAGCCGGGCATGGTGGCATGTGCCTATAGTCCCAGTTACTCAGGAGACTAAGACAGGAGAATTGCTTGAACCCCAGAGGCGGAGATTGCGGTGAGCCAAGATTGTGCCACTGCACTCCACTGTAGCCTGGGCTATGGAACAAGACTGCGTCAAAAAAAAAAAAAAAAAAGAAAGAGAGAGAGAGAAAGGAAGGAAGAAAGAAAATGTGATATATACTACAAAGGAGATGGACTTAATATTTGTCTAGGCCTGCGCTACATGCTCTGGGTGCTATAAAATAATTGGATAAGGCATAAATCTACTGTCAAATATTCAAAATCGACGTGGAGAGCCAACCCAGAGCTCCTGCTAGGGAGGGGAGAGTTAAGAGAAACCCGTCAGTCTCCAGTTCTTGAGAATATCTCAAAGACTCTCGAGGACTGGAAAAGACAAAAGTGTTGAGTAAAGACGTCCAGAAAACAGGGCCAAGGTGTCAGGGTTGACATATTGGACTAGCACAAACAGTTCAAACAAGAAGGCAAACTGTGTTTAGAAAATGTTGCAGAGTGCTGCTGGTGGGCTGGCCAGAGATTAGAAGATAGGAAAGGCAGAATGTCTTAGAGTCAGAGCAAGGGGCATACAAGCTTCACGGCAAAGTGGGTTTGTTCATTCATTTGTTTAATCATTACCTCTTGATTAATGTCAGGCACTGTACTGGACACTAAAGAGACAGTAATTAACAGAAAAGTTTATTTGTGAAAACAGACATAGGCAGGGCACAGTGGCTCACGCCTGTAATCCCAGCACTTTGGGAGGCTGAGGCAGGCGGATCATGAGGTCAGGAGATTGAGACCATCCTGGTTAACACGGTGAAACCCCGTCTCTACTAAAAATTACAAAAAAAAAAAAAAAAATTAGCCAGGTGTGGTGGCAGGTGCCTATAGTCCCAGCTACTTGGGAGGCTGAGGCAGGAGAATGGCGTGAACCCAGGAGGCGGAGCTTGCAGTGAGCCGAGATTGCGCCACTGCACTCCAGCCTGGGCAACAGAGCAAGACCCCATCTCAAAAAAAAAAAAAAAAAAAAACAGACGTGTAAACAGATACACAATAAGCCCCAATAACTGCAATTAAAAATACATGCATGAGGCTTAACGGTGACACACTACTAAGTTACCCCTATAATAATGCCCCCCTCACTGGGGAGAAGAGGGAGTGACATCACAACCAGCTCTCAGGAATTGCTTCTCCAAAACCTGTGCTACACGTGCACCCAGTAGCGGTGGGAAGATTGCCAACACACCAATTGTCATGTCATTTTCAAGTCATTGTATTGCATTGAAATGTAATAGTTATTTTTGCCATTGGCTTTGATTTCCTGCCAAAATTCTTCCAGGGTTTCGATAAAATTGGGTTTAACCTTTGAGAGTGTGTATGAATATGGATATCATCCATTGTGTGTGGGTGGTGGAGAAAAGATTGAGAATGGCCGCCATGCACGGCTGAGGATGAGTCACAATCTTTAGACCAGAAAGGGAGCTGAGTGGGAGGCCTGGCAGGAGAAAGTTGCAAGAGTGAATCGGGCCTTTTGGCCCTGAGGCAATAATGATGTCAAGACATCTCTCCAATGTGGCCTCCCAGTGAGATGTCCTGATCTAGCCAAGCCTGGAACCTAGTGAAGAGGCACCAGAAAGCCCAGTGCCAGGGTCTCCTTATTGTGTGATCCGAATCCTGTGCTTTGGAAATTTGACGTAGGTGAGCTATTTATATTTTATGTTTTCCCTTCCTCTGTTCTTCAGAAAAACTTTCATAAAATGCCATCTATATCGGTACTTTCTTCATTGAATATGTATTGCTTGTTTAATTTTTTAAAGCTATAGATTCACAGTAATACAGTATAAAGAAAAGACCCTAAAATGAAAATGCCAGTTCAAACTATTCAGAGGAATCAAAGTTTTGTTCACATTCCTGGGAAAGCTGTTAAAAAGGAACAGCCCAACTCCAATTAGGAGTTGGGGACAAGGCTGGGCAAGCAGTTAGTTTTGAAGTCAGAAAACTCTCAGACTGCTGGGGAAAGAGGTGGGGATAGGGGTGGGAAGCTCAAGGCCCTTGCACTGCTCCCCGCTGCTGCAGAATCCTCCTTCCAGAACTCCCCTCTGCCAGACTTCCCTAAGTTCCACAGTGGTATGCTTCCATGAGTAAAGCTGCTTCCATTACTGACGGATTATGGTGGCCCAGGAGACACTTAGAATCCAGTTCTAGGCCTCAGAAGCTCTGTAAAGTCAGGGAACACAGGAGAGGTCAGTAGGCAGGGGAGGCCCCACTAATGTGAGCATCTCTAGCCTCCATCTCTTTAAAGTCTGTCTTCAAGAACAAGCCCACACTCTATCTCCCCTGCAAAATTCTCCCTGACTCTTTGGCCACCACTGACCTCTCCTTCCTGGAGTTCTTTAATTATGAAGATTAAGCACCATTTTATGTCTTTCTTCTTTTGGAAAATCATCTGATCATGTATTTTGCCTGCCTATCACTGCCTCAGCGTATTCTTTTGAAGTCAGTTTATGGGAGTTCTTGGTGCAACTGACTGCAAATATTTCCCTAGTTTGTTTGCCTTTTTAATTTTACTTAACTTTTATTTTTTGACATGCTAAAGTTTAAAATACTTCCATAGCCAAGTCAGTTAATCTTTTCCTTTGTGATCACTTCTACTGCTTCTAAGATGGAAACATTACTTCCTTCCAGAGATTTGATAAATATTTTGGTGTTTCTGGGAATTTTTTTTTTTTAAAAGCTCTTTAGTTCATCTGGAAAGTACTTGGTATACAATGTGAGAAGAGGATCTAGGCTGATCTGATGGTAACCAGTTTTCCCAGAACTTTATATTGAATACATTTCTTGGCCGGGTGCGGTGGTTCACACCTCTAATCCCAGCACTTTGGGAGGCTGAAGTGGACAGATCACCTGAGGTCAGGAATTCAAGACGAGCCTGGCCAACATTGAAACCCAGTCTCTACTAAAAATACAAAAAATTAGCCAGGCGTGGTGGCAAGTGCCTGTAATCCCAGCTATTCCAGAGGCTGAGGCAGGAGAATCGCTTGAACCCGGGAGGCAGAGGTTGCGGTGAGCCGAGGTCACGCCATGGCACTCCAGCATGGGCAACAAGAGCGAAACTCCATTTCAAAAAAAATTTTATTCTTTTCCCAATGACTTTTTTTTTTTTTTTTTTTTGACAAGATCTTGCTCTGTCACCCAGGGTAGAGAGCAGTGGCACAAACACCGTTCATTGCAGCCTCAGCCTCCTCGGGCTGAAGTAATCCTCCCATGTAGCTGGGACCATTTTATTTTTTTATTTTTTTGTAGAGATAGGGATCTCCCTGTGTTGCCTAGGCTGATCTCAACCTTGTGGACTCAAGCGATCCTCCCATTTTGGCCTCCCAAAGCATTGGGATTACAGGCATGAGCCACTGCACCTGTCCCCCAAGGACTTTTTACTCCATTTTTATGGTATATTGAATTCATATATATCAGATCTATCTTTTTTCCAGGCAACCTATTCAGCTCCAAGAAAAGATTATTTGACACCTGACTGTGCATTGTTTATTACTGTCTGTTAACTACACTCAAAATATTTTAAAGAAAAAATCACATACTTTACTTCCAATTATTCATCCAACAACGGTTTACTGAATGTTGACTTTGGGCCAGACACTGGCTGGGTGCTGGAAATAGAGTGGAAAATAAGACAGGCATGGTTTTTGCCATTACTATGCTCATAATCAAATAGCAATAATGATAGACTACAGAAAGTGTTTAGCAGCAAACGCATCTTAGAGGTGATGGGAGGGAAGTGTTGAGAAACCCACTGGAGGCTTCTATCTGACACCTGAAGGATGAGTGGCACTAATGCAAAGAGAAGGAGGCTGACAGAATCCAGAATATGATGAGACCTAGGCCAGGCACCTCCTACTAGGACCTTGATTACAGCTTTATGGAACCGATGGAACCTGGAGGAAAAGAAGCAGTTAAAGATAACTGATCACCCCACAAGGACTGTCCGGAGCAGAAAGGGGGAGCTCCTACTTCATGCCAGACATCATGCCAACACTTGCATATAACCCTCAGTTCATCCTCAGAATCCTCCTTGGGGTTACTTTATTTACTCCACTGTACAGTCACTGGGAGACTAAGACCAGAGTGTTTACCTTCCCCGCTTGCTGGAGTCCCAAATCATAATGTGGGCAGGATGAAGCCCTGAAGCATGAACACATCCACCTTGTCCTGTTTCCTTCCTCCCTCCTCGGGGGAAGTTTGCTATCCCTGAACCTTTGTGCTTCCTGATCTCATGTCGTGCAATCTTAGACGTAAGTCTAAAAGACAACGTTGACTCACCAGAGTCCTTGGACTGGCAGGGGCCTAGGTCAGACTGTGGAATCTCCAGAGCCAACTTTGTCTTTTCAAATTATAAGTTCTCAGCACCTGGTTTCTGAGGTCACGCACTTGGCCCTCTTCCAAGTGTACTTTCCTTCTTTTCTTTCCTTACTCTTCTAAAGTTTTTTAATACACTTCCACTGCTGCTCTGAAATTTGCATTGGTCCGTCCTTCGGCCTTATGCTCCTCAGTCGAATTCTTTCTTCTTTCTTTCTTTCTTTCTTTTTTTTTTTTTAGATACAGTTTCGCTCTTGTTGCCCAGGCTGGAGTGCAATGGCGCAATCTCAGCTCACCTCAATCTGTGCCTCCTGGGTTCAAGCGATTCTCCTGCCTCGGCCTCCTGAGTAGCTGGGATTATAGGCATGCGCCACCATGCCCGGCTAATTTTGTATTTTTAGTAGAGATGGGGCATCTCCATGTTGATCAGGCTGGTCTCAAACTCCCGACCTCACATGATCCTCCCACCTCAGTCTCCCAAAGTGTTGGGATTACAGGCGTGAGCCACCGCGCCTGGCTGAATTCTTTCTTCTATGGAGGCAAGAATTGAGGTTGCTGCAGACATGTACAGATTTGCTGCCAGTAACTCAGATACCTGCCACTGCTAACATATTTGGTGCTGACTGACTCAGATATGTTCCCTAGTGGTAAGACATCTCTATGCCTCACCTTCTTCAGCTTGGAGGCATCTGATTCGTGTGTGTGGTTTTTCTTCTCCTCTCTAAAAAAAAAAAAGAAGAAAAGAAAAAGAAAAAATATTCTAAGTTCTCTACCCACATTTATAGCTCAATGAGCTCATAAATAGTCATCAGGACCTGCTGGTTGTTGCAGGTATTTACAACAAAACTTCAAAACAATGCACACAAATGCACACTTGCAGGATCACCATCTTACTAGATATCTTTTGGGACTGTATTCCAAAAGCCCCCTATTTCCATTACTGTGTTCCATGGCCAAGACCCATCCACATGACCACCACCTTTGCTTCCTCCGCACCCCTGTGCTCTAGTTGCAAATGCCAGTTGCTTCCCACCCCTCACTTCCCTGCCACACCACTGTATATATGACAGCTAGTCATTTTATACCAGCACTACTCAAGGTGTGGCCTACAGGCCAGTATCCACCTACAAATTATTTGTTCCCATGAGAAGGTAAGTTCAGAAATGGAGAGTAAGCATTTGAAATGTTTATAGCAATTTGAGAGAATAATTATTTATCATTTAATCTAATAACAAAAAGTACACCTAATGCCATATGGTATCCTGAATTAGATTCTGAAACCGAAAAAGAACATTAGTGGAAAAACTGCTGCAATCTGAAGAGAGTCTGTAGTTTAGTGAATAGTACTATGCCATTGCTAATGTATTAGTTTTGATAAATGTACCACAGTTATCTAAGATATTAACATTAGGGGAAATTGAATGAAGGGCACACAGCAGCTGTCTACTCTCTGCAACTTTTCTGCAAATCTAAAATTATTGCAAAATAAAAAGTTTATTTTTACAAACTGGGTTCATATTTTGTGTCTTTTTAAATTTCTTTTCTTTTTTTTTTTTCTTTTTGAGACAAAGTCTCCCTCTTGTCCCCCAAGCTGGAGTACAATGGCGCGATCTTGGCTCACTGCAACCTCCGCCTCCCAGGTTCAAGTGATTCTCCTGCCTCAGCCTCCTGAGTAGCTGGGATTACAGGCACCCACCACCACACCCGGCTAGTTTTTGTATTTTTAGTAGAGATGGGGTTTCATTATGTTGGCCAGGCTGGTCTCAAACTCCTGACCTCAGGTTATCCGCCCACCTCAGCCTCCCAAAGTGCTGGGATTACAGGCATGAGCCACCACGCCCGGCCAAATTTTGTTTTTCTAGCAATTTAATTGCATTTTACAAAAGTGTCAATCTGCAATGGATTTGAAATGCAAATTTTTAAAATAAAATTGGTCTTGTCACCATGGAAAGTTTGAGAATCACTGCTTTGTACACTCTGTATCCCCCACGGGGCTTGTCACCATAATTGCTTTGAATTCTGATCACTAATACTTGTTGATGATGGCCAAACCCACAGGTGTGAGTTTTGGAACCAGTTGCTGCACATTGTGGATAAAGTCACAGCCCAGGGCCCTGTCAACCCTCAATACAGGGACATTTCAGGACTCTGTTGTATACTCAACACTGCCATATCCCAGGGCCCTGTCACATCCTAGCTGTCACACACCAAATACTATCACAGCTCAGGGCCAAGCAGGGGCTGTGACAAGCCCCTGGGAAGTGCCAGCATATAAAGATTGACAGGACAGGCCCTGGGTTGTTCTGTACGTGGAGGTTCCTGGGACGTGCCATTATTTGAGGGATGCCAGAGCCCCACTCTGTGTCTATATCTGGGGTATGACAAGGCCCTGGACTGTGACATGGTTCTGGAATGTGGCCACGCCCTGTGAGTGAGGTATTGAGTTCTGGGCTATGACAAGTTCTGACTGTGCCAGAGTGCAGACTCTTAATTCCTTCTGGAATACTGAGAGCGCCGGGAAATGACAGCTTAATGTTCAGGGTACATCTTAATTTGATTTGGATCTGTGGTGTGACAGGGACAGCTGCATTCATCCTGGAGTGAAAGTGTATCTGGGTATGTTGGGCCACATTTGCATTAAAGTTTGTTCTGAGCTCCAGAGCTTTTGACCAAGCCCGTCCTGCCTTCTGAGGTATGGAAGACACTGAGGCCTTCTAACCCATGGCACAGCATTCTGTGCTTCCAGGGGGTCTGCCTTGGGCCATCACCCCAGAGAGTTTGATCAAAGTCTGTCTTACCATACCCCCTCCCAAATTCTTGCAGCTCCCAAAGCTGCTGGAGGCAGCACCTGAGCTTGTCTCCGCTGAGCTTATTCACCCCAAGGATTACCTGCAGCCTGCCCACTTCTCATCATGCGAGGCCACAGTGCCATCTGCTGGCTATTGCGAGCCATGCTGGTCAGGTTGGGAGGGCACAGGAGCATGCTGGGCTGACAAGGAGCAATGAGAAGCCCTCCACACATCAGTTCAGGAATAACAGAAGTGGCCTTTCCCTTAAGCCCCCACTGACCAGAGCCCCTCATTCAGGCTTCAGTCACCAGAGCCCCCCACTCAAGTCCTTTAGTGACCACAGCCTCTAGGTCAGTCTCCTCAGGAATCAGGGCCCCTCATGCAGCCCCCAGTCCCACCCCCAAGTGACCAGAGCCTCAGTGACCAGGCCCCCTAGGTCATGCGTGCAGTGACCAGGGCCTCTCTCTAAGGCTCTCTAGTGACCAGAACCCCTCATTCAAGCTCCATGACGGTGAGGACACCTCACTTAGGCTTGGCTTCACAATCAGGTCATTCAATGACTGGGACCTACAGCTCTTGACCCCCAAAGACCAGAGCCTCTCTCAGATGCCCACAACCAAGTCCCTTCAGTGATCTACAGTCCTCTCCTTTAGGACCTCTGTGCCTAGGTAACTAAAGACTATTACTCAGTGGACATAAGGAGTGGTGTTTGTGGGGGCTCTTTGATTCCCAAGAGCTGGATAGGTCTCATCTGTTTCCTCTGTTTATCGTCCCCCTCCCACTAGTCTCCAGAGAGGCCTCTGGTCATTGGGGCTTTGCATTTTGTTTTGTCTGTGCTCCTGGGTCCCCCTTCAGACATGGCCACAGCTGTGCCCAGGTCTCATAACAAAGGTGGTCTGTTGAGTTAATTAATCCCATCCCGGGAACTGTGGCCCGAGAAGACTAGATTCTGTAGTATGACAGCCCACCTGGGCCTCACATCTGCTGGTCCTCTAACACCAGACCACACACCCCTGTGCCATCTCGCCACCTCCCATAGGCAGGCCTCCCATCACATCTATCTCAGGCCGTATTACCCAAAGGCCAAATGCTTCCAGTCCCAGCATCCCACCAGTCCCTCGCACCTGTCCCAGATAGCAAGTGTGACTTTTCCCATTTTCCTTTTCTTCCAGACCCGAGCCCAATCCAGATCCTACCCTTCTCAGCCCCCATCCCATTTGGGCTCATTTACTTATTCAAACAAATATCAGATGAGCATCTACATATTAGGATTCTAGATAGGGGTGTGGGGTCAGTGTGCAGGGATGGCAGCATAGAAGAGGCATTTTGGTTGAGACTTGAAGGATGAATAGGAGTTTGCCAAAGAGTCAAAGGATAGGAAATTATTTGAGGAAGAAGAAACTGCATATACTACACAAACGTACAGAGGACCCTGGTCACCCATGTTGTTGGAGCACAAAGTGAAAAGTGGGGAGAGTGGGAGAAGAGAGACTTGAATAGGGAAACAGAGAACAAAAGATGGAAGATCTTGTAGCTGAGCTAAGAAGTATGAATTTTTTCCCCCTAGGATGGAAAAACACAGAAGTTTTTTCAAACTTCCAAGTAGGAAGTTATGATTTCAAAAAAAAAAGAAAACGAAAAAGAAAAGAAGCCTTTTTCTAATTAGAAAGGTCAGGTTAGTGGCATTGTGGAAGATGGATTGGGCAGGGGCAAAAGTAGACCCAGGGAAACTAGTCAGTCTAGCCAGTCAGCCAGCAAGCATTTCTTAAGTTCTGTAGCAGGTTAAATAGTTGCTTCTCACACCCCAAAAGTTATGCCCACGTCCCAGAACCCGTGAATGTGACCTTATTTGGAAAACAGAACTTTGAAGATGTAATCAAGTTAAGGATCTCAGGGCCCTTGATTATCTGATGGGCCTTAAATCCAAAGGCAAATGTCCTTATAAGAAACACACGCAAGAGAAGGCCACTGAAGACAGAGGCAGAGATTGCAGTGATGCAGCCATAAGCCAAGGAATACCTGGAACTATCAGAAGCAGAAAGAGCAGATTCTCCCTTGAAGCAGAGGGAGTGTGGCCCTGCTGACATCTTAATTTCAAACCTCTGATCTCCAGAACTACGAGAATAAATTTATGTTACCTTACGTCACCAAGTTTGTGGTAATTTTTTACAACAGCTCTAGGAAACTAATACACTGGGCGTATCATAATGAACACAGTATATATATTTCCTGCCCTCTTGAATCTTAACAACAAGCAAATTTATTCATTAATTCACTCAACAAATAATTATTTGGCAACTGTAATATTCCAACCACTGTTCTAGCTACTTGGGTTACACTGGTGAACATTCTCTACTTTTGTGCAGTTCATTCCTAGTGGAAGAGACAGACAGCAAGCAAGTAAAAAATAGAAGAGAAGAGAACAAATGTATAGAAACAGTAAAATAGAACAGAAGAGAGTAGAATAGAAACACTAGAACAGAAAAGAACTAAACAGAGCATATTAGAGTAGAGCAAAATAGAATGGAATAGGAGTAGGGATAAGTGACCTAAAGAAAAATAAAACTGAGTAAGGACAGGGTGAGGTCCTGCTCCTCAGGTTTGCTTCCAGACTTCCTCCTGCTTGGCTCTGAATTGCTGGGGAGCTGATCTCTGCAGGCTGCATTTCCCAGGCTCCTGTTAGCCGGTGGACTTTGACCATTCAGAGCAACTGGTAGGAGATTGGCAGTCAGAATCAAGCAGCCTGCCAGGATTTTTCACCACCTTTTCCTCTGCCTCCACTGTGACTGCATCTCATTTAAGCCTCCATTGCTGAATAGGTCACTTCTACACAGTGACCTTGTTCCTGGAAAAAAATCTCTTCTCTGTCCCTCCAACCTAGGGGTGGTCACAACTTGTCTTGGTTGCTAGTCTCTGGGTCGCCTCACTCTCCTGGTTGGAGTCTCTGCCTTTTCAATCACCCATGTAGCCAGTTCTTTGTATTAAACTTTATCTTACGAAAATGCACAGTGTGGTTCCTGTTTTCCTAGTAGGACCCTAATCAACACAGAAGGGAGGTAGGGTGCTATTTTCAAATCTGTGGTCAGAAAAGATCCATTGAGCAGAAACATAAATAATGTGAAGGGGTGAGGCATGGGATAAAGATCTAGGAGGAAGAGGATTCCAGGGAGAGGGAAGAGCCAGTGTGAAGGCCAAAAAACGGAAATATTTGAGTGCGTTCAAACAGCAATAAGCATGCATTCCGTGTACCAGGGCAGGAACCAGAGGAGCTGGCGTTGGTGCGGTAGGCAGGGCCACCTCTCTGCTCAAGGCCTTCAGATCAGTCCCAGCAATGGCCTTCAAAGCCCTTCATAATTTAGTCTCTCGTTGCTTGCCTGACTTCAGTTCTTACTACTCCTTCCATTCGCCACTCCGCTCCTGCCACTGTCATTTCCTTGCTCTTCCTCAGCACTGCCCGGATGTGCTCCCACCACAACACCTTGCACGTGTTGTTCCTTCTGTCTAGAATATTTTCTCTCAGATATCCACAAAGCTTACTTTCTCATCTCCTTCAAATCTTTGCCCAAATATAGTCTTCTTTTTTTTTTTTTTAGATGGAGTCTTTTTTTTTTTTTTTTTTATTATACTTTAAGTTCTAGGGTACATGTGCATAACGTGCAGGTTACATATGTATACATGTGCCATGTTGGTGTGCTGCACCCATCAACTCGTCAGCACCCATCAATTCATCATTTATATCAGGTATAACTCCCCAATGCAATCCCTCCCCCCTCCCCCCTCCCCATGATAGGCCCCAGTGTGTGATGTTCCCCTTCCCGAGTCCAAGTGAGCTCATTGTTCAGTTCCCACCTATGAGTGAGAACATGCGGTGTTTGGTTTTCTCTTCTTGTGATAATTTGCTAAGAATGATGGTTTCCAGCTGCATCCATGTCTCTACAAAGGACGCAAACTCATCCTTTTTTATGGCTGCATAGTATTCCATGGTGTATATGTGCCACATTTTCTTAATCCAGTCTGTCACTGATGGACATTTGGGTTGATTCCAAGTCTTTGCTATTGTGAATAGTGCCGCAATAAACATACGTGTGCATGTGTCTTTGTAGTAGCATAATTTATAATCCTTTGGGTATATACCCAGTAGTGGGATGGCTGGGTCATATGGTACATCTAGTTCTAG
>NC_045446.1:58543252-58551942 GCF_002776525.5 Piliocolobus tephrosceles | reverse complement strand
GATTGCAAAAATTTTCTCCCATTCTGTAGGTTGCCTGTTCACTCTGATGGTAGTTTAACCTGACAAAAACAAGAAATGGGGAAAGGATTCCCTATTTAATAAATGGTGCTGGGAAAATTGGCTAGCCATAAGTAGAAAGCTGAAACTGGATCCTTTCCTTACTCCTTATACGAAGATTAATTCAAGATGGATTAGAGACTTAAATGTTAGACCTAATACCATAAAAACCCTAGAAGAAAATCTAGGTAGTACCATTCAGGACATAGGCATGGGCAAGGACTTCATGTCTAAAACACCAAAAGCAACGGCAGCAAAAGCCAAAATTGACAAATGGGATCTAATTAAACTAAAGATGGAGTCTTACTCTGTCACCTAGACTGGAGTACAGTGGCATGATCTCGGCTCACTGCAACCTCCGCCTCCTGGGTTCAAGAAATCCTCTGCCTCAAGCTCCCAAGTAGCTGGGATTACAGGCGCCCACCACCACACCCAGGTAATTTTTTGTATTTTTAGTAGAGATGGGGCTTCACCATCTTGGCCAGGCTGGTCTTGAACTCCTGACCTTGTGATCCACCGGCCTCAGCCTCTCAAAGTGCTGGGATTACAGGTGTGAGCTACCGCACCTCGCCGCCCAAATATAGTCTTCTTAATGAGGCATCCCCTAACCACCCTGCTTCAAATTGCACACCCACCCCAGCTCTCCTCAAACCCTTTCATTTTTAATTTTCCTTCATGGCACTGTTTGCTGTTTTGTAAACTCTATGACAGCAGGGATTTTTGAATACTTAGTTTCAAAACATTGATGTATCCCCATCACTAATGTATCCCTCAATACCTGGAACAGTGCCTGGCGTGCTGTAGATCTCTATACTAATTTGTAGAATTAATTAATTAATTTTCATCAGGGGAATGAAGCAATCTGATATACAATTTCAAAAGAGAAGAGTGGGCTATGGAAAATCGACTGTAGGGTTGGGGGCAATGGTGAAAGCAGGGGAAACCAGTTAGGATAACTTGTAGAAATCTAAGATAGAGATGGTAGTAACTTAGGCTAAGACAATAGCTACAGAGGTGATCAGAGGTAAGATTTAGGATAGGTTTTAGAGAAGAAACGGACATGACTTGATAATTAATAAAATGTAGGGGTAAAGGGAGATGAAGTGTCAAAGATGACTCCAAGAGCTGGGTGCAGTGGTGTGTGCCTGTAGTCCTAGCTACTCAGGAGGCTGAGGCAGGAAGATCCCTTGTGCCCAGGAGTTTGAGACCAGCCTGGGAAAGACAGCAAGACCCTATCTAGAAGAAGAAAAAGAAAAAAAGAAAAGAAAAAATTGTTTAAAGAAAAAAGAGAATTTAAAAATTAAAAAAAAAAAGAAATTTAATGACTCCAAGTGTCTGGTATGCCAAGGTGCCTATCCCTAGTTAGGAAAGACTGGAGCAGTGTCAAAATCAGAATGAAAGACCGAAAGTTCCATTTTGGACATAGCTAAGTTAGAGATGTCTGAGCTCAGAAGAGAGGCATGAAATGAAAATATATATCTGAAATTCATCAACATATTAAAAGTATCTGAGAAAGGAAACCCAGATCTGCACAGGGCTTCCCTTTGCCCATTCTTCTCCCCTCACCCTTTAAACCTAAACTCGAGCCTGCTGCTCACCGACCTAGCATTGTTCTCACCATGACTCTCAGCGATGCTGACGTGCAAAAGCAGATAAAGCATATGATGGCTTTCATTGAACAAGAAGCCAATGAGAAAGCAGAAGAAATAGATGCAAAGGCAGAAGAAGAGTTCAACATAGAGAACGGTCGGCTTGTGCAAACCCAAAGACTAAAGATTATGGAATATTATGAGAAGAAAGAGAAACAGATTGAGCAGCAGAAGAAAATTCAGATGTCCAGTTTGATGAATTAAACGAGATTCAAAGTCCTCAGAGCGAGAGATGACCTTATCACAGACCTACTAAATGAAGCAAAACAGACTCAGCAAGGTGGTAAAAGATACAACCAGGTACCAAGTGCTGCTGGATGGACTGGTTCTCTGGGGTTTGTACCAGTTGCTGGAGCCCTGAATGATTGTTCATTGCAGGAAACAAGATTTCCCTCTGGTAAAGGCTGCAGTGCAGAAGGCAATCCCTACGTACAAAATTGCCACCAAAAACGATGTTGATGTCCAAATTGACCAGGAGTCCTACCTGCCTGAAGACATAGCTGGTGGAGTTGAGATCTATAATGGGGATTGTAAAATAAAGGTTTCCAACACCCTGGAAAGCCGGTTGGATCTCATAGCCCAGTAGATGATTCCAGAAGTCCAGGGAGCTTTGTTTGGTGCAAATGCCAACAGGAAGTTTTTGGACTAAGCCTTCAGGAGGTGGAGCTCATCCTCAGCTCTCCTGCTGTGATGTGGAAGCTTCTGATATTTGAAGAAACACGAATGTCTCTGTAGCTTCCTCTTTACTGCCCCAGTATTGCTCTGTATTTATCAGTGATGCCCCTCCTGTCACTCATGCCTTGCCTAATTGTTCACAGTGGTGGAAGGCTTCATGTAATATGATCAGGACCCACCTCCAGTTCATCTGAAAGTAACACAGTGTCCAGTTGGTTCTCCAGCACTAGGGGAAGGGGCAGATAGTGGTCACATGGGCTTCCTGGGTCTCCACTCTCCGTCTGGCCTAGAGGTGATGTGTTTGGTGTTGGGTCCCTGCAGTCCCCACTCTTGAGGCTTAAGGTGCGTGTGGCGCACCACTCCTTCCAGCAGTAGTCACTTGACTGTTACCTGTTTAGGCCTAGAAGTTTTCCCTCATCTGTAAATGTGATTTAAAATCTAAGCCATGAATATGCCTTATTTATTAAAAGAGTTACATGGGAAAAAAAAAACAGTATCTGAGGTTGGGAGTAGCTATGATCATCTGGCCCTAAGGAGAGGTAAAGATGCCAGATTCTGTATTAAGTTGATCAAAAGATCCTCAAATATGCAGCAGATATTCCTTGTCACTTTATGGACAACTAGATTCGTCTTAAGTTTTTTCTCTTGGTCAAAAATGAATCGCAGCTGGGTGTGGTAGCTCACACCTGTAATCCCAGCACCTTAGGAGGCCAAGGCAGGCAGATCATTTGAACTCAGAAATTCAAGACCAGCCTGGGCAACATGGTGAAGCCCTCTTTCTATTAAAAAAAAAAAATTACCTGGGCATGGTGGCACATGCTGTAATCCCAGCTACTTGGGAGGCTGAGATGGGAGGATGGCTTGAGCCTAGGAGGTGGAGGTTGCAGTGAGTCAAGATGGTGCCACTGCACTCCAGCCTGGGCAACAGAGAGTCAGACCCTGTCTCAAAAAACAATAATAATAATTTAAAATTAAAAAAAAAAAAAGTGAATCCCTGGCCAGGCAAAGTGGCTCATGCCTGTAATCCCAGCACTTTGGGAGGCCGAGGCGGGTGGATCACCTGAGGTTGGGAGTTCGAGACCAGCCTGACCAACATGGAGAAACCCCATCTCTACTAAAAATACAAAATTAGCCAGGCACAGTGGTGCATGCCTGTAATCCCAGCTACTCGGGAGGCTGAGACAGGAGAATCCCTTGAACCCGGGAGGCAGAGGTTGCAGTGAGCTGAGATCCTACCATTGCACTCTAGCCTGGGCAACAAGAGCATAACTCCGTTTCAAAAAAAAGAAGAAAAAAAAAAGTGAATCCTTACATTCCAGTGTAGCCCTTAGACCTTTCAAAGAGGGTTTCTGCCCAGCCCCACCTCTGAGCAGATCCCTGCTCTGGAGTGACGTCTACAACATTTTCTAAGAAATGATGCTTGGAACCAGCTGGGGCCAGCAGGGCTTCTCAGTGGGACACCTCAAGTCTGAATGAAGATCCATGTGAGCCACAATTTCTATTTTTTTTCTTCAGAAGAAGAAAGGACAGTCGGCTGGACACTGTGGCTCATGCCCGTAATCCTAGCACTTTGGGAGGTCGAGGTGGGCGAACTGCCTGAGCTTAGGCATTCAAGATCAGCCTGGGCAACACAACAAAACCCCGTCTCTACTGAAAATACAAAAATTAGTAGGACATGGTAGCCCATGCCCATAGTCCCAGCTACTTGGGAGGCTGAGATGAGAGAATCACTTGAACCTGGGAGCCAGAGGTTGCAGTGAGCCAAGTTCATGCCACTGCACTCCAGCCTGGGTGACAGAGTGAGACTCTGTCTCAAATAAATAAATAAATAAATAAATAAATAGATAAAGTAGAAGAAGAAAGCACGGGATTTTTCTCTTGGAGCATAGAAGGTCTTTCTAGGTATGACACAACACATAACCCATGAAAGGAAAGGTCACGATTTTGACAATATAAAATAAAAATTCCACATTACAAAACCTACCATAAGCAAAATGCAAAAGACAGAAAATCAAATTGGAAAAAAATTAAAACTCTTATTAGTGACAAGTTTATCTTGTTGAAAGAAAAACTTCAGCCAAATTAAATTTGAAAGAGTGTAATTGAGCAATGAATGATTCATGAATCAGGCAGTCTCTAGAATCAAGCAGATTCAGAGAGACTCCAGGGGTTCCTCATGGTCACAACAAATTTATAGACAAAAAAAGTAAAGTAATATACAAAAATCGGAAGTGAGGTACAGAGACAGCTGGATGGGTTACAGGTTGGCCTTTGCCTTATTTGAACACAGTTTGAACACTCAGCAGTCTATGAGTGGTTGAAGTATGGCTGCTGGGATTGGCCAAGACTCAGCTATCATTACAGATGCATAGTCTTAAATTAGGTTTTCAATCTTGTGTGCCTATTAAGCTATGTTACCATTTGTCAATGATGATTCAAATATAGAAGTATGGAATCTTTCTCAGGCCATATTTAGTTTGCTTTAACAATCTAAAAACTAAGACTGAGGTGTCGGAGAAACCAAGAGAAGAAAGTGTCAAAGACGATGAGAACAATCAAATGCATCCCATTCTGCTGACAGATCGAGAAGAAAGAGACTGAAAAGGGCCCCTTAGATATATTTATGTGGAGGTCATAAGGTGCCTTAGCCATTTTAATAGATTGGTGGTGGTCAAAATGCAAGGAAATGGGAATAGCGTGTGCAGGACATTCTTTCGAGATACTCTCTGTTAAACAGAGCAGAGAAACACTGGTAGTGAAGCATATTGGGTTAGGTCTAGAAA
This sequence comes from Piliocolobus tephrosceles, assembly GCF_002776525.5. Classification (NCBI taxonomy): domain Eukaryota; kingdom Metazoa; phylum Chordata; class Mammalia; order Primates; family Cercopithecidae; genus Piliocolobus; species Piliocolobus tephrosceles. The sequence goes on along the minus strand of NC_045446.1, from coordinate 58,546,778 downwards.
GAAGCTTGCATTTGTTTTGTGTTGATTTTCCTCATTTTGACTTTTAATGATAGAATCTTGATGGGATTTTCAAATTGAGCAGGATAGGTTGAAAATGTCAGAAACAGTGTGGCTAATACTGTCTTTGTCCTCTAATAGCCATTCTCTCATCTTCTATGGTAGTAGAGTCTGAATTTCAGCAGAGTAAATTACCTCTTGGAACAAAAATGACATTTCTTCACTTCCCCTGCAGTAGAATAATGTGTCCAAGTTCTAGCCATGGAAATAAAGGCAGAAATGTCTTGTGCAACTTCTAGGAAGTGTTCTTAAAGGAAAGGGCTCTCTTTTTCCTGCTGGCAAGAGTGTAGATATGATGGCTGGAGCATGAGCCACAAGGTGGAAGCCACATTTTGGGGATGGTGCGCAAGATCAAAGCAGCCTGGTTTCCTGCTGATCACAGTGTTGTCATGCAAGTCCTGCATGGTCTGTGTCTATGTGAGGGAGGAATAAATGTTGACCTCCTTTAAAGCTGCTGTTATTTTCAGTTTTTTGTCACTGATGACATAATATTAACTAGGAGAGGGCCAGGCGAGGTGTCTCATGCCTGTAGTCTCAGCACTTTGGGAGGTCGAGGCAGGTGGATCACCTGAGGTCAGGAGTTTGAGACCAGCTTGACCAACATGGTGAAACCCCGTCTGTACTACAAATACAAAAATCAGCCAGGTGTAGTGGTGCACACCTGTAGTCCCAGCTTCTCAGAAGGCTGAGGCAGGAGAATCGCTTGAGCCCGGGAGGTGGAGGTTGCAGTGAGCCAAGATTGTGGCACTGTACTCCATCCAGCCTGGGTGACAGAGGGAGACTCTGCCTCAAAAAAAAAAAAGAAAAAAAAATCAACTAGGAGAGGGGGAATAACTAACATAATCAGATCCCTGAGAGATAGAAGAATGTAAAAGTATCAGCCCTTTGTAAGAGGGATGCTTCATCAACTGGGACCTGGTCTCAACTACTTGCCAGCTGTGTGATCTTAGGCAAGCTATATAACTTCTCTGCACCTGTATTTCATCATCTGTAAAATATTAGGATATAAGAAAAGGGGAAAGGGAGAGGATGGCTACAGATGCAAGCAGGGTTTTAATTTGTTGTAACAAAGACAAGGGAATGTCTGTGTGGATGGCTTCTAAATTATCTGTAAAACAGAAGGCAAAATCAATAAGTGAAAGTGAGTGGTGTGAGGGCAGAGGATGCAGAGAATATGAAAAGATCTACAAAGTTATGAGAAAGTTATTGTAGAAAAAGAGCAAGCTGACTAGAGAAACATGGAAAAATTACCAGGCAGCACTGAGGGACCATGTGAGTCTGGGGATCATGAATTTATCATTATATCACTTTTTCTAGCTATAGAATTTACTGTAACAATTTCAGCTACTCTGGTTCAGAAGAAGAAAATAAAAGTGATTGGGATCATTGGAGACTGGAGTTCAGCCAGATGAAAATGACAGAGGAGAGGGGAACGCAGGAGCTGAGCGTATCTGCGAAGGAATTACTATAATGTTAGATTACAAAGTATTATTTTAAATGGACAGGAAGCCAGGAGCAGGTGGGTAAACAGAGAGAAAAGGAAGATAGATTGGATGCATTGATGAAGTCAGAGAGCTATTGCATTGGGGGGGTGCCCATCCACCACACCATTCATGCACTCATGTGCACACAAATGCGCATGCACAATCACATATATTGGTTTCCTAGTTTAATTTCTGTTTGGAAGCTGAAAAATATCCCCCCAAGGATTAGCTTCTTCATAGAATAGAGATGATAAAATAAAATGTACAGGCCGGGCGCGGTGGCTCAAGCCTGTAATCCCAGCACTTTGGGAGGCCGGGACGGGCGGATCACAAGGTCAGGAGATCGAGACCATCCTGGCTAACACGGTGAAACCCCGTCTCTACTAAAAACTACAAAAAACTAGCCGGGCAACGTGGCGGGCGCCTGTAGTCCCAGCTACCCGGGAGGCTGAGGCAGGAGAATGGCGTAGACCCGGGAGGCGGAGCTTGCAGTGAGCTGAGATCCAGCCACAGCACTCCAGCCTGGGTGACAGAGCGAGACTCCGTCTCAAAAAAAAAATAAAAAAATAAAATGTATAACTGTCTAGTTTTCAGGACTAGATTTCACCCTTGTTCAGCCTACCCAAGAACGGGGCTGAGACACTTCCTTCCACATTACACTCCCCTTCCTGTGTGTCAAAGATCTGACTGCTTCAGTGGAGCTTACAAGTATCCTGAGTCATTTTAAGTGAATTTCCACATGAGACAGTGTGGTTGGAGTGTGGCAAGATCTCAGGACACAGAGAGGTGACCTTCATCCTATGTAAGATGTAGGCAGCTGTGGATGGAGAGCCTTCTCCCAGGAATGACTGGAAGATCATCTGTCAACACTGGTGACATTGGGTGCTCATGTGACTGTTGACAGGAAGTCTGCAGGGGACAGCTTCTGTGCTGCTTCCTCATGCTGGCTGATGGGGGGAGGCAAGTATGCTATTCTTGCCCCTATCCTCTCCTGAGCTGGAGTCTCCTGTAGGGCAGGGCCTTTCCTACTAACAGGTATATCCCCAGCTTCTTGGTCTGAGCCTGACACAGAACAGTGTGTGTGTGTTGGCAGGGGTGGGTGGGAATAAATGGATGATTCCCTGACAATAGATAGAGCTAAGTTATTATCATTAAGTAAATATTCCCTACATCTTCCACAGGGCAGGGTGGTGAGGGGCAGTTTTTAACATTTAACCTTTCCTTTGGCCTCCACCTCACTGTAACCATAGATTCCCTCTCTCCTGACAATGGACAGTGTGGATAAGGCATGGAAGACTGGGGAAGTTATCAGCTAGACCTCATTAAATCAATGATAGTCAATACAGATGTAGCATCTACTATGTGTAAGGCTGTAGATACTGTATAGTTGGTGATGAAATACAAGATGCAACTTTAAAAGTTTGCCTCAGATACTAAAAGTCTTCCTCTGTCCTATCTGTTGATCTAAGTACTATCTCATTGTATCTTCACAACCTTGTATTATCTCTTATCTCCATGTCACAGAGAAAGAAATTGAAGCTGAAAAACTGATATGTTTTGTCCAGGTCACACAACTAATAAGTGGCAGAACAAGGATTCTAATCCAGATAGCTTGAGTTTAAATTGCAGCCCCTTGGCTGGGCGCGGTGTCTCACACCTGTAATCCCAGCATTTTGGGAGGCCGAGGCAGGTGGATCACCTGAGGTCAGGAGTTTGAGACAAACCTGGCTAACACAGTGAAACTCCGTCTCTACTAAAAATACAAAAAATTAGCCAGGCGTGGTGGTGGACACCTGTAATCCCAGCTACTCGGGAGGTTGAGGCAGGAGAATGGTGTGAACCCAGGAGGCGGAGCTTGCAGTGAGCCGAGATCGCACCACTGCACTCCAGCCTGGGCGACAGAGTGGGACTCCATCTCGAAAAATAAATAAATAAATAAATAAATAAATAAATAAATAAATAAATAAATAAATAAATAAATAAAT
>NC_045446.1:58541923-58543242 GCF_002776525.5 Piliocolobus tephrosceles | reverse complement strand
AATAAATAAATAAATAAATAAATAAATAAATAAATAAATAAATAAATTGCAGCCCCTACTATTGGGGGTTCTACATACACTGCATTGGAATTGCCTGACAAGAGAAAATTTCTTTCAGATTTCGGCTCTTAAATGTATAGATTACCAGCTTTCCAGTAATCCCTAAAATTTTCACAAGAGGGAGACCTTTCCCCATCAGTGCTAGACTGCTGTCTGGAATTTCGAATTCCATTTGCAGTTTCATAGACAGCTCAAGAATTGGCTGGCCACTTGTACAGATTATTTGTACAGGTTTCCTGACACAACAAAATGTAGATACCCTAAGCGAATGCCTGCTTAAATTACCCCAAATTAACTAGGAAGTTCTCTGTCCCAACCAGGCAGCAGTTTTTTCCCTCTGCCAATCACTCTCCAAACCAGGCACTCAGTTCACCACAGAGGCAGGGCCTGTATAAGCTTTAGATCTTTAAATACCTTTCCCTCCCCAAGTTCTAGTCATTATCCAATAGCCTAGAAGCCTCCACAATAGGTTTCAGAAGTTCTAAAACGTTGTCTCACCTTTCCCACTACCAGCCCTGCAGAAAACTTTGTTCATAATGAATTTTTCCACCTCCTGGACCTCAACCATCACCACTATCCAAGGGCTTACAGAGTGTCTGAGCAACAGGTATGGAATCCTATCATTTCATACCAGGAACCACTTTTCAGCAAAAGAGGTGTAAAGTGGGCATATGACTATTGTATCCACTGGTCACATTACAGCAGACCACTTAGAAACTGCCAGCCTAACACAGTGATAGAATCAGCTGGTAGGCGCACAGCTAAAGCACAAACATGGAAGTAATTCCTAGAGAGGAGGAGGTGCCATCTTCTAGCATGCAGTATATACTTTGAACCAACAACCTGGTGTTCTGTTCCCAAAAGGTAAAACATAAGGGTTCAGAACCAAAGAGAGAAAGCAGGTATGGCCCTGTTCGCCATCATTCCCAGTAATCTAAGTGGGAAATTTGTGATTTCTGCCCCTACAACTCTAGGCTCTGCTGCTTTAGAGGCTCTGATTCCCATTGGGGAAATGTGTCCAGCAGGGGAATGGGTTATGGTTGTTGCCTAGGAACTCTGGGTTCCTGCGTGCAGAGGCCAGCAGGCAAGAAGAGGCATGATCATGGTGGCTGTAGAGTTGATCCTGATTTGACAATCAGGATCCTGATTGCTGATCCTGATAATACAACTGTTAGAAAATGGAGACATGGGGGAATATGCTTGGCAGCCAGCTGGCCCACTTGGGTGCCTCTTGGTAGTCCCTGCCCTATTTTGATGGT
>NC_045446.1:58406535-58541913 GCF_002776525.5 Piliocolobus tephrosceles | reverse complement strand
TGGCCCACTTGGGTGCCTCTTGGTAGTCCCTGCCCTATTTTGATGGTAAAAAGACAAGTGCAGCAGCATGGCTTGAGAAGAGCATGGATACTGGGCCTCAGACCCCCCAGGGAGAAAGTTTGCATCACACCATCAGGTAAGCCACTGAAATCAGCAGAGATGCTCACTAAAGGTGAAGGAAAGCTAAAATGAATAAAAGAAGAAAATGATGAGTATCAGTTGCTGTCCTGAGAGAGGCTTCAGAGAGCTATAATTCTTTCCACTATCTTTCTTCTAACTTCCACCATGAAGAGAGACTCATTAGCATGCTAGAGGAGCTGTTCCAGACTTCCGTGAAATGAATCCAAGTGGCACAAGAGGTAGTCTGTGGTGGACACTGTGATGTGCCACATGACCTCCCTTCAGGAACAAAGGGCTTATTCCCCCATGTAAACCAAAAATAAAATTCTAAGCCCCCTGATCAACTGATAGACTCCCCTCTCTGCCAAAGACATTCCAATCTAAACCAGAAAATCTAGTTCAGGCCATGATCGAAAGTGGGGATTGGACATGCCTCATCATACTCTCCTCCCTTCAGAATTGGGAATAAGTGACCAGCATTAACATTTAAAAAGATCTGGCCAGGGGCAGTGGCTTACGCCTGTAATCCCAGCACTTTGGGAGGCCGAAGCAGGTGGATCACGAGGTCAGGAGTTCAAGACCAGCCTGACCAACATGATGAAACCCCATCTCTACTAAAAATACAAAAATTAGCTGGTCGTGGTGGCAGGTGCCTGTAATCCCAGCCACTTGGGAGGCTGAGGCAGAGAACTGCTTGAACCCGGGAGGTGAAGGTTGCAGTGAGCAGAGATCACACCACTGCACTCCAGCCTGGGCAACAGAGCAAGACTCATCTCAAAAAATAAAAAATAAAATACTAATAAATAAATAAAATATCTTAAAGGGGAAAACCTACATTCTGTCGACAATCCTTTTTTCTCCAGTTCTCTCCTCTGATCCAGGAGAAAATTAAGAGTCTGACACCTGTTTAAGTCCGATAAGAGCTCTGATGCCTGCTACATGGAGGTTTCATCTGCAAGATAAAATCTTGGTCTCCAGGTCAGGCTTGGTGGCTCACACCTGTAATCCCAGAGCTTTGGGAGGCTGAGGCAGGTGGATCACCTGAGGTCGGGGGCTCAAGACCGGCCTGGCCAACATGGCGAAACCCCGTCTCTACTAAAAATACAAAAATTAGCCAGGTGTGGTGGCAGGTGCCTGTAATCCCAGCTACAGGAGAATTGCTTGAACCCAGGAGGTGGAGGTTGCAGTAAGCTGAGATCACACCACTGCACTCCACCGAGCAAGACTCTGTCTCAAAAAACAAAACAGAACAAAAACAAACAAACAAAGATCTTGGTCTCCACAACACCTCCTTATCTTAACCTAGACATGCTTTTTATTTTTTATTTTTTTATCTTTTTTGAGACGGAGTTTCGCTCTTGTCACCCAGGCTAGAGTGCAATGGCCCGACCTTGGCTCACTGCAACCTCCACCTCCCGGGTTCAAGCGATTCCCCTGCCTCAGCCTCCTGAGTAGCTGGGATTGCAGGCACCTGCCACCATGCCTGGCTAATTTTTTGTATTTTTAGTAGTGACGGGGCTTCACCATGTTGGCAAGGCCAGTCTCGAACTCTTGACCTCAGGTGATCCACCTGCCTCAGCCTCCCAAAGTGCTGGGATTACAGGCGTGAGCTGCCATACCCTGCCGACATTCCTTTCTATTGATTCCAGCTCTTTAGATAATAACTCTTTTCAACCAACTGCCAATCAGAAAATCTTTGAATCTGTCTATGACCTGGAGGCTCCTCTCCCCGACTCCCCCAACCTCCACTGCTTCCAGTTGTCTCGCTTTTCTGGACCAAACCAATGTACATTTCACATGTATTGATTGGCCTCTTATGTCTCCCTAAAAGATGTAAAACCAAGCTGTAACCTGACCACCTTGGGCACATGCTGTGCGTGTGCTCTCAGGGTCTCCTGGGGCTGTATCACAGGCCATTAGTCGCTCACTTTTGGCTCAGAATAAATCTCTTCAAGTATTTTACAAAGTTTGCCTCTTTTCATCAACACCCAGCTGTGAAACCACCTTTTCAAAAATTATAGCTGAGGAAATTATGACAGTAAAAGAGATATGACCTAACTGACTCCACCTTGCTTCTAACCTCCAAGCTGTCCTTGTTCATTCCTGGGTGTAAACCGAACTAACCTTGGGAAGGAATTTAGTTTATACATAAATTTTTTTGTTTTAGATGGAGTTTTGCCTGGGGTGGAATGCAATAGCATAATCTTGGCTCTCTGCAACCTCCACCTCCCGGGTTCAGGTGATTCTCCTGCCTCAGCCTCCCGAGTAGCTGGGATTACAGACACCTGCCACCACACACAGCTGATTTTTGTATTTTTAGTAGAGAAGGGGTTTCACCACGTTGGCCAGGCTGATCTTGAACTCCTGACTTCAGGTGATCCAACCGCCTCCGCCTCCCATATAGTGCTGGATTATAGGCGTGAGAGCCACCACACCAGGCCTTATAGCTTAACTTTTAAACAAAGATGGTAATAGCCCTTTCCTGAAATAAGGCCCCTTCTTGCCTGAACCAAACTGCCTTTGTAGGACTAACAAATTAGCTACAAGATTAGAAATCACAGTTTAGGAGCCATGCAGCGTTCAGCTGCAAGAGTCTGACCCTCCCCAAATTGCTCTTGAAAATAATATCACTGTTGTAAAACCTAAGATTAGTGCTTGAGATATTTTCCAGATCCTGCATTCTGATGCACCAGCTGATACCACCCAGACCAGTAACCTGGCTCAGCCAACTCTGCAATCCCAACTAGGAACAGAAGACAGCAAGAAAAACTCACTTTGACACCCTATGATTTCATCTCCAACCTGACCAATCAGCACTTCCCACTTCATGAGCCCCTACCCACCGAATTATCCTGAAAAACTCCAATCCCTGAGTTCTTGGGGAGACTGATTTGAGTAATAATAAAACTCCAGTTCCTGGTACAGCCGGCTAATTACTCTCTCTATTGCAATTCTTATCTTGATAGATTGGCTCTGTCTCTGCAGCAGAGAAGGAGAACCTGTTGGGCAATTACAGCTGCTCAGAATGGTCTCAGCAGAAAGTCATCAGCCCCCTACAGGGATTTTCCTAAATGAAACAAACCCTCTCATCCCATTTCAGGACAACTCTGAAGGGTCATCCCAACTTCAGTGCTCCTATGGGGTCCAATGAGACCTCTCTGAGACAGCATCACAGATCAACTTGCCCATTTACCCAAGTCTGCTTTCTTCCCTTTCCTTTCACAGGTGTTCATTTCAAGAGCACTTTCTAATACAATTCTCTCACGTTAATCTCTGTCTTAGAACCTGATTCCTAGAGAACAGTGTCATTCATGTTGAGGGAAGAGGGACTTTTGATCATCTATCCAGAAGGATAAGGGCGTGTGATATGGCAGCAAGTGATGGTTCCATCAAAAACAACAGGTATGAAAACATTGTATAAAAGAGGATGTGATCGAGAAAGATGTTATTGTTATTGGGTATGTGCTAAGGTCTTGGAGATCAATAAAATTTGGACCCTGGGGTCATCGGTGTCCTCCATAAGGAAAGACAGAGTGAATCTCTGTCCTGAATCTACTGTCCTGAATGGACAGTAACAATGAAGGAGAATGAGGCAACTTGAAATCCCTGACAGGGAAATGGGAGATTACGTTTCATAGCAAATCTACCAGGCTCTTTCATGCTTTGTACTTTGTTCATGACATCCCTCCTCCCTCCTTTTCCTACTGCCAAAATTCGAATGCTTGAAGATTATAGATCCAAGCCTACAGTTATGAAAAAGAAGTAGCTATCAGGAAGGAAAAGTCTTTTCCACTATCCTTTTAGGTTCAGTGGCTGAGGCCTGTAAATTAAACTGGCAAAAGACAAATTTACAGGAGAAAAGGGTTTATTCATATGCACAGGGGAACCACAAAAGAAGTAGCTGGCTCATCAAATGGTTGAAATTAGCCGGGTGTAGTGGCTTATGCCTGTAATCCCAGCTACTCAGAAGGCTGAGGCAGGACAATCACTTGAACCCAGGAGGCGGAGGTTGCAGTGAACTGAGATCACACCATTGCACTCCAACCTGAACAAGAGTGAAACTCTGTCTCAAATAAAAAGCAAGGAAGGAAGGAAGGAAGGAAGGGAGGGAGGGAGGAAGGAAGGAAGGAAGGAAGGACGGAAGGAAGGAAGGAAGGAAGGAAGGAAGGAAGGAAGGGAGGGCAGGCTTACACATCTAACTTAGTAGGAGAAATGGAAAGGGGAGGAAAGTTCTAGGGGAGAAAGAGGTTTCTTAAGGAAAGACAAAAGGGTTTTTAAAAGAACAAACGTCAGACCAGAAAGTGTGTGATACTGTGGTCTATGCCAGCGTGAGTGGTCTTTCTGTCTTCTTCAGAGTCATTAAACTCCCCTGGAAAGGGTATTTATGTTGAGTTTACTCTTGGTCTCCCTCCTCGGAGTGGAAGCCTTGCTGAAGAGGACATATATGGCAGTCTTCATTTCTGATAAAAGAAAAATAGCTCAGAGCACTCTGAACTATTTGAGGTATGCAAAATTTATCAGGCCCAGAGAGACATGAGTATGGGACTTCAGTCATACACTCCACCCCTTACCCCCACGCTTGTTCCCACAAAACCAAGAATTGGGGTGCAATTGTTTGTTCCTAGTCAGACATGCCTCACCCTTTATCTTCACATTCCTGGGATTTGTGATACAAAGAACAAGGTATAGTCAATCAATAGCTTATGTTATTTTTATGTAAATTCTTGGTGAACAACTTAGTGTCTATGAAAAGAGTGAAACTCTGTAAAATATTTGAAGAGATTTATTTTGAGGCAAATGAGTGACCACAGCCCCTGACACAGCCCACGGGAGGTCCTGAGAATATGTGCGCAAGGTGGTCAGGGTGCAGTTTGGTTTTATACATTTTAGGGATGTATGAGACACATCAATCAAATAAATTTGAGAAATACACTGGTTTGGTCCAGAAAGGTGGGACAATTTGAAGCGGTGAGGCAGGGGAGAGGGGGGCTTCCAGGTATAGGGAAATTTAAATATTTTCTGGTTGACAATTAGTTGAGTTTGTCTGAAGACCTGGGATCGATAGAAAGGAAATGTTCAGGTTAAGATAAAAGATTGTGGAGACCAAGGTTCTTTTTTTTTTTTTTTTCTTTTTTTTGAGACGGAGTCTTGCTCTGTCGCCCGGGCTGGAGTGCAGTGGCCGGATCTCAGCTCACTGCAAGCTCCGCCTCCCGGGTTTACGCCATTCTCCTGCCTCAGCCTCCGGAGTAGCTGGGACTACAGGCGCCCGCCACCTCGCCCGGCTAGTTTTTGTATTTTTAGTAGAGACGGGGTTTCACCGTGTAGACCAGGATGGTCTCGATCTCCTGACCTCGTGATCCGCCCGTCTCGGCCTCCCAAAGTGCTGGGATTACAGGCTTGAGCCACCGCGCCCGGCCGGTTCTTTGAAGTCTCATAGTGGCTGCCCTTAGAGACAACAGTTGATAATGTTTCCTATTCAGATCTTTAAAAGGTGCTAGACTCTCAGTTAGTCTCTTCAGGATTGGGAGGGCCCAGAAGAAAAAGATCTGTCTGTGTTATTAGAGATTCTTTACAGATGTAAATTTTCCCCCATAAAGGACAACTTTGCAGGGCCATTTCAAAGTGGCCAGGGGAGGTGGCTCGTTCCTGTAATCCCAGCACTTTGGGAGGCCAAGGCAGGCAGATTACCTGAGGTCAGTAGTTCGAGACCAGCCTGGCCAACGTGGCAAAACCCCATCTTTATTAACAATACAAAAATTAGCTGGGTGTGGTGGTGGGTGCCTATAAACCCAGCTATTTGGGAGGCTGAGGCAGGAGAATCCCTTCAACCCAGGAGGGGTAGGTTGCAGTAAGCAGAGATCACCCCATTGCACTCCAGCCTGGGCAACAAGAGTGAAACTCCATCCCAGCCCCCGACCAAAAAAAAAAAAAATATATATATATATATATATATATATGGTAAAGAAACAAGTTTTGGGGTAAATATTTTTATTTTCTTCTTTGTCATGTAATTTTATGCTAGAGTCAGACTGAAAAGTCAGTCACAATATATAGGGTTAAATAAAACCCATCTGATGAGAATTTATGGTTTGTAGGGCATGACTACTCAGACCCTTTCAATAGGAATTTGGGCAAGATAAGAAAAAATCAGAGGTTAGTCCTCATTAGGAATTGCCTCTTCTTTAAAAACCCACTTGTGACTTCTGCTAATTGGGAGCATATACTCAGGGCAACTTGAATCTTCGCTTCCAAGTGCAGTCTTCAAACTTGGCCCAAATAAACTCTCTATAAACAAGGGAGGAGACCACCCCTTATATTCTCTTATGCCTAATTTCTGCCTCCAAAGAAAGAAGAAGTAAAAACTAAAAGGCAGAAACGAAATCCACAAGCAGACAGCCCGGCACCACACCCTAGGCCTGGTAGTTAAAGATCGACCCCTGACCTAATCAGTTATGTTATCTATAGATTACAGACATTGCATAGAAAAGCACTGTGAAAATCCCTGTCCTGTTCTGTTCCATTCTAATTACCAGTGCATGCAGCCTCCACACACGAACCCCCTGCTTGCTCAATCAATCACGACCCTCTCAAGTAGAGCCCTTTAGAGTTGTGAGCCCTTAAAAGGGACAGGAATTGCTCACTCCAGGAGCTTGGTTGTTGGAGATGTGAGTCTTGCCAAAGTTCCCGGCTGAATAAAGCCCTTCCTTCTTTAACTCTGTGTCTGAGGGGTTTTGTCTGCAGCTTGTCCTGCTACACTTACATTAAGTTTGCCTTAGATTTTTCCCTTTAGGTCGACATTTCCCAGAAGTTTTAATCAGATGAAGAAAACTCCCAGAAGGTTTATTTCTGCATCTATTGAATCTGAAATATCTTCAGCTTAAAATAATTGTTATACCAACTCTGGTGTTCTGAATGGATCCCCACACAGCAAAGAATAGAGCCAGAATGTTGCATTTGTGAAAGGAAAATAAAAACTCAGGACCCCAGTTCACTATGCCAAAAGGAAAAAAATAAACTGAAAACTGAATCATGCAAAAAGCTGCCTTTCCTTTTGTTCCTAAGCAGATAGCTACAGACAAAAGGTTAAATATTTACAAAATTAGCCGGGTATGGTGGCGCACGCCTGTAATCCCAGCTACTCAGGAGGCTGAGTCAGAAGAATCACTTGAACCCAGGAGGCGGAGGTTATGGTGAGCCGAGATTGCACCATTGCACTCCAGCCTGGGCAACAACAGTGAAAACTCTGTCTCAAACAAAACAAAACAAAACAACAAAAACAAACAAAAAAAAGGTTAAATATCTCCAGAGGCATATTTACTTTATCTTATGTAAAGTGCCAGACGAATACATAATTGAGTATTTCCCTACCTGCTCCTTTTCTCTTGCGACATGTGGATTACCATACCCTTCCTCTTTCCCTCCAGTTCACTTTTCCCCTTTAAATGTTGAAGCCCTCAAAATCATCTTTGGAGAAAGCCATAGACCACAGACTGTTTCTGTGATTCCATGTTTATTTCTTCCAGCCATGTCCTTAACCTTGGCAAAATAAATTTCTAAATTGATTGAGACCTGTCTCAGACATATTTTGATTGACACATTCAAATTCCTGTTCCAGCATTTACTAGCTAGCTGTGGGATCTTGAGCCACTTACTTAATCCTACTTTCCTTCTCTGTAAAATGGGGATAATTATACTCCTGACTTTGTTGTGGGGATTAAGTTAATGCAGAGTCCTCAGAAAAGTACCTGTAGAGGGTTATTCAGGCCAAGGGCCAAGGTTGAGGACTGCAACCCAGGGCACACTTGCAAGTTGTCTGGGGGGAGTGCTCTGGACAACAAAAGAGGGGCTCACATTTGTAAAGAATAAAAAGATGAATTAGGAGAGGAAGTGATTACAAAAGTTGTTCCTCAGGAATTCTCATTGTTTACAGAAATAACACTGGTTATACATTGTTTAGTGCTTGGCTATATGTTGTTGAACTATCAGGTGTATGGCATTTAATGGCTACTTAGCATAGCAGGTCGTTTCAAAAGATAATTACTTAGCTCAAAGAAGAGGGAGAGTGACTGTTGTTATATTTTAAATGCCTCTCTGGGCCTGATAGTTTAAAGGGGCTCATCTTCCTCAGATAAAATGGTTTTTGTTTTGTTTTTTTTCATAGTACATAATCTTAAAAATGCATGGTAATGATTACTGTGAGTACTCTATCTGAGATGATGTCCCCAGAACTGGGGGGATAAAAAACACTTGTAGAAAATTATCAAAGGAAAGAACTGACAGGACTTGACAGCTCTGAGGATCCCTCAGAAGCACTCGCCAAACAACTTAGGGTTTAATTGCTGTTCTGCCACTTAACTTCTTTGTGCCTCATCCTATCTGTAAGGAGGGGTAACAATAGTAGTTGTAGTTGTTAGGCAGGAATCTAGACCCAACATGGCGGCATTACCCAGCGTAGCAGGCCTTTTATTAAAGACTCCCTTCACCCTTGTACACACCTGCAGACTTACATGCATCAGAGTTCCGGCTGGGTAGTCACACTCCCCCATGACCTGCAGCTCACCTGCATTCCACAAGTTCGTAAACAGCAGTTTCGGTTGACAGTTTCCAAAGACCCCTTCCTCATGACCCTTACTCAACTCCTGCCCTAGTAGTTTCAAGACCCCCTAGGCCCTGTTTGCACAACCAGCTTCCCTACCTCTCAGGCTATAAGAAGCCCCTACCCTCCTCCCTCAGCGCGACTTCCTCCGCCGGCAGCTGTGGACCGAGGAACCTCGCCCGCAAGCCCTAATAAAGGCTATTCTCACTGCCATTTGCCTTGTGTCTTCATTCCCGGTTTGGCTCCAGCCTCAGTTTACCTTTACATTTGGTGCCAAAACCTGGGAGGAGACCCCCTCCCCGGACTCCTGCTGGGTCAGGCAGGCTCTCCTCTCCCCGAGCCGGGATCCCCTCCTCAAGCCTGGAGCCCTCTCACCAAATTTGACTCAATTCGATCACTGCTGGGTAAGTTATCCCCCAGTCCTGAAGGCTCCCTCCGGGAGTCCCTGTCCAAAATGTGCGGCCACATCAGGGGCTCTCTCTGGTCAGCTGTGACCTCGGCACCGGGGACTAGGAGACGTCCAACCTCCCCGGGAACCACCGTACCCCGCACTCCACGTGGCAGTGGGAGGACGCTCCCATTGCCTCCGGACTGCCTGCCTTGAGACCATGGGAACTACCCAGTCCAAACCAAACCAAAAATCTCCTCTGGGGTGCCACTTGGTGAATCTCCAGACTTTAAGTCTCAACCAAGACATAAAACGAAAGTGGCTCATTTTCTTCTGCACAATAGCATGGCCGCAATATAAATTGGATAATCAGTCTCAGTGGCCTGCAGAAGGCACTCTAGACTTTAACATTCTCACAGATCTGACCAACTTCTGCAAGACACTAGGCAAATGGTCCAAGATACCCTATGTTCAGGCCTTTTGGGACTTGCGTTCTTGCCCAGATCTCTGGGCCCAATGCTCATTAGCTCAAGTTCTGCTCGCAAAGTCTCTTCCCTCGAGCAAGGAGAGGGATGATTCCTCCTCTTTTTCTGAGCCTCCTGACACCCTATCCCGGCCATCCCTCCAGTCTCCTACCCAACCTCCTCCTTACCCTGACCCATCGTTATCCCCATCCTCGTCAACACCTCCCCACCCTTCCCCTGCTCCTGTGCCCTTACCAAACCTGACAGATTCTGTCTCCCCTACCTCCACCTCCTCCCCTTCCTCACCTGTCTCAGCCCATACTCAGTCCAGGACCCACCTCCTGTGTCCCTTACGAGAGGTGGCAGGCACCGAAGGAGTAGTCCGGGTCCATGTGCCGTTTTCATTGGCAGACTTGTCTAAGGTTGAGGAGTGTGCAGGCTCCTTTTCAGCCAATCCTACTCGTTATATCAAAGAGTTTAGGTATCTATGCCAGGCATATGATCTCACCTGGCATGACCTTCATGTCGTTATGACCTCAACCCTGTCTCCTAAGGAGCAGGAATGCATCCTAGCGGCAGCCAGGCAGCATGTTAATCAGGTTCATTTAACTGACCCTGCCATGCCAGTCAGCACTGAGGCAGTGCCCTCGGCTGAGCCTGACTGGGACTACCAGGTAGGGCAGGCAGGCCGCTGCCACCGAGATGTGATGGTTCAGTGCCTTCTTGCCCGCATGCAGGCAGCCTCTAACAAATCAGTCAACTTTAACAAACTAAAGGAGGTAGTCCAAGGTGCATATGAAAATCTGGCTGTTTTGGCTGACTGAGGCAATTATTCAGTACACCCGCCTTGACCCTGCCTCCCCTGCAGGAGGAACCGTCTTGGCCTCATATTTCATGTCTCAGTCGGCCCCTGATATCCAAAAAAAAAGTTTTTTAAAGGCGGAGGAAGGCCCTCAAACTCCCATCCAGGACTTAGTCAAACTGGCCTTCAAGGTCTACAACTACAGGGAAGAAGCAGCTGAGGCCCAATGACAGGCCAGGCTAAAACAGAAGGTACAACTCCAAACCCAGGCCTTGGTAGCAGCCCTGAGACCGGCTGGCTCCAGGAGCTCCCAGAAAGGAGGTACTACCCGAGCGCCACCTGGTGCCTGCTTCAAGTGAGGCAACGACAACCACTGGGCCAGGCAGTTCCCTAACCCAAAGGAGCCAACTCGCCCCTGTCCGAACTGTCAGCAGATGGGCAACTGGAAGTCAGACTGCCCCAACCTAAGGACAGTCGTTGCGTCTCCACATGACGACCCTCCTCCAGGTATTGGAGGCGCCTTCCAGCTCCTCGACACCAACGCAGATTGAAGAGGCCCAGACTCGGGGACCCCTCTCACTCTCGCCGAGCCCAGGGTTATGCTCCAGGTAGGGGGTAAGTCCATATCCTTCCTTATGGACACGGAGGCTACCTACTCTGTTTTGCCTTCCTTCAGTGGCCCCAGCCACCCCTCCACTGTCACAGTCATGGGAATTGACGGCACTCTCTCCACCTACCACCAGACTCCTCCTCTGTCTTGCTGCCTGGATGGCTCCCTCTTCTCGCACTCATTTCTTATCATTCCTTCACGCCCAGTCTCCTTGTTAGGAGGAGATCTCCTCTGCAAGCTAGGGGCCTCAGTTCACTTCCGACCCAACCCCTCCCCACACCTCACGTTCCTCTTCCCCCTTCTCTCACCTGACAAACCCCGCCAGGCTGACCCCCCACTCCCGTTTCCAGTCCCTATTAACCCTAAGGTGTAAGACACCTCCACCCTGATCATTGCCCAGCACCACACTCCGGTCCACATCTGGCTAAAAGACCCTTCCAAGTTCCTCTCTAGATCCCAGTTCCCCATCTCCCTTGAACACCAACAGGGACTAAAACCTATCATTACACGCCTGCTCTGACAGCACATTCTAGTTCCCGCCAACTCACCATGCAATACTCCTATCCTGCCTGTACGGAAAATCTCTGGGCCCTATCGCCTCGTGCAAGACCTGCGCTTCATCAGTGAGGCAGTAGTCCCTACCTTTCCAGGTGATCCTAATCCATATACGCTCCTCTTGTGCGTTCCCCCTGACACCACTCATTTCACTGTCCTTGACCTGAAAGATGCCTTCTTTACCATCCCTCTACACCCAGACTGCCACTTTCTGTTTACCTTCACATGGGAGGACCCAGACACTCATGTTTCTTCCCAGTTGACCTAGACTGTCTTGCCTCAAGGGTTCCGAGATAGCCCCCATTTTTTCGGACAGGCACTGGCACAGTGCCCCCTAACCCATAGCACCCTTCTACAATACGTAGATGATCTATTACTATGTAGTCCTTCCTGGGAGTGCTCCGTTGCAGACAGTGCTACACTTCTAAATTTTCTAGGCGACCGAGGTTATCGGGTTACCCCGGCTAAGGCTCAACTTTGCACCCCTTCTGTCACCTACCTAGGCATTCTACTCACACCCACTACAAAAAGCCTTATGGCAGATAGAATAAGCCTCATTAAAACTCTCCAGCCTCCTCAGGATGCGGAAGAGATCTTGTCCTTCCTAGGACTGGTAGGGTATTTCAGGCATTGGATTCCCAACTTTGGGGTCCTAGCCAAGCCCCTCTACCAGGCTGCCAGGGAGACACCCACCAGACCACTGTCCGACCCCTCCTTGGTTGCCAACTCTTTCAAGAAGCTTCAGGACTGTCTCCTTTCTGCCCCTGCTCTCTCTCTCTCCCCAACCCCCTTCAGCCCTTTCATCTATTCACCGAGGAGCGCCAGAAGGTAGCCACTGGCCTCCTAGCCCAGCCGGTTGGATCCACATACCAGGCTGTGGCCTATCTCTCCAAGCAGTTAGATCCCACAGTCCAGGGCTGGCAACCTTGTCTGCGAGCCCTGGTGGCTGCCACAGAACTTACCCAAGAGGCCCTCACTTAGGTGGTGGCAGTCGTCTGTGGCTGGTTAAGTCCTACCCTTTCTAAGCCCCTTACTAATCATTGGCTTCTTGCTACTCATAGCTCCCTGTGTCCTCCGCTTCATCCAGAACCGCATGAAAGAAATCTCCCAGGTCACTTTCAATCAGATGCTGCTCCACCCCTATACCCGAGTTCCGACCTCCGAAAAACCCCACAATGACCCATACCAGCAGGAAGCAGTCAGATGAACACGTCGCCCCATTTTCTTATTAGAAAGAGGTCGGAATGTTAGGCAGGAATCTAGACCCAACATGGCGGCATTACCCAGCGTAGCAGGCCTTTTGTTAAAGACTCCCTTCACCCTTGTACACACCTGCAGACTTACACGCATCAGAGTTCCGGCTGGGTAGTCACACTCCCCCATGACCTGCAGCTCACCTGCATTCCACAAGTTCGTAAACAGCAGTTTCGGTTGACAGTTTCCAAAGACCCCTTCCTCATGACCCTTACTCAACTCCTGCCCTAGTAGTTTCAAGACCCCCCAGGCCCTGTTTTCACAACCAGCTTCCCTACCTCTCAGGCTACCCTCCTCCCTCAGCGTGACTTCCTCGGCCCGTACCTTTGGACCGAGGAACCTCGCCCGCAAGCCCTAATAAAGGCTATTCTCACTGCCATTTGCCTTGTGTCTTCATGCCCGGTTCGGCTCCAGCCTCAGTTTACCTTTACAGTAGTGACCAAGGGAAACTTCCCCTTCACCCTCTGAAATTCTGCTGAAAAAATCAACCCACAAAAAACAGATTAATTGAAGAAAAGACATACACATTTTATTAATGTGTCCACGGGCAACCAGAGTGACTACCCACTTCCCAACTGAGTTCAGAAGCTTATGTGCCATCCAGGCAAAGCAGGTTATGGGAGTGAGGGGAAGAGGAATTCTGCTGAGGGAGAAGGAATGGATCAGGGAACAGATTAACTAGTAGATGGTCATGTGAAAGGGTGTGTTCAGGTGTGATTATATTCTTGGTTTTATAGGGAGGGGAAGAAAAAAACAATTATTCCTTTTGATGGGTCTGGACTCTAGGTAAAGGCTTTGGGAGAAAGGGGGCGGGCGTAGGAAGGTCAGAGAGACCTTGAGGCTTAACTTAGTAAGTCAAACCACCACATTTTGGGTATGGATTTCTGGGCCCCAATATAATAGGTACTTCTTAGCGCTGTTGTGAGAATTGAAGATTATTAATTATAAAGTGCCTGGATTGGTGCTTGGCACATCGTAGACAACTCCATAAATGCTCGCTTTTACTGTCGTGGATACACGGAGGTGGGAGACCCAATCGGGTTCCAGCTCATGTTATTGGCCCCATGGCTATATGGTCTTTAGGGCTTCCTAGTCTCTTCACCATCTCTAAGGTTTGGTTTACTCACCTGAATCAAAGATGAGTGATTCTCAGGGTGACTCAAGGGTGCTGGTGCCAGTGGCAGAGCATGGGAAATAGAGGGAAGGCGCCTTCCTGTCAGAGGCAACACACCCAGTGGGAGGATCCTGCCGGCCCTGCTCTCTCCTACCCTACTTTCCCGAGCTAAATGCTGGGGTCGGTCTGGCAGCTATTCCGGGAATCTGAGCTCGGATTCCATCAAAGGAGGCGTCTTTCACCAACCACATCACATGGAGCCCCAAAGCACGAGCACGGCCTCCCGCGGCTGTGACCTCAAGGCCGAGCCCCTGGTGACCTCAGGGAGAGTCCCCACCCCCACGGCCCTTGCGCCCTGGGGCAGGGCGGGGGGCGGGGAGAGGGGGGCGGAATCGGGGCGGTCGCGGGAGCGCCCAGCCCGCTACGCCTCCGCAGCGTTGACAGCTGCCGGCCGCGGGGAGATCAGCTGCTGGAGATCAGAGGAAGAGGAAGGGGCGGAGCTGCTTTGCGGCCGGCCGCGAAGCAGTCAGCCGACTACAGAGAAGGGTAATCGGGTGTCCCCAGCGCCGCCCAGGGCCCTGAGGGCCAGCTAGGGCCCAGGCCGGTGGGGACGGGACAAACGAACCAGCCCCGTGTAGGAAGCCTGACAATGCCCCGCTACGGAGCGTCACCCCACCAGAGCCGCCCCAGGTCCGGCCGGGAGCAGGGACAAGACAGGACCGCTGGAGCCCCCGGACTCCTTTGGATGGGCCTGGTACTGCTGCTGGCGCTGGCTCTGGCTCTGTCTGACTCTCTGGTTCTCTGGGCTCCGGCAGAGGCTCATCCTCTTCCTCCCCAAGGCCATCCTGCCAGGTTACATCGTATAGTGCCCCGTCTCCGAGATGTCTTTGGGTGGGGGAACCTCACCTGCCCAGTCTGCAAAGGTCTATTCACCGCCATCAACCTTGGGCTGAAGGTGAGCGCTGAAGGGGTTGCAGTGGAGGAGGCCGAAGAGAGTGCTGGGGCTGGGGGCTGGGGCTGATGCTGGTGCCCTGGGGTCAGAATGCATCCCTGATGGAGAGTGTGGCATCTACAATCCGTCACTGAGTTTGCTCCCCTTTGGGGACACCTGTGGCTACATGCCACCACCACCCCATTGTGACCTTTGTGAAGTAAGAAAATAATGCAGACAGTGCCTGAGAAAGTCAGCTTGTCAAGCAAAGGCCTCATGCCACAGGCTGCTGAGCTAAAGAGGAAATGATGGCCTGGTGCTGCCTGAGTTACAGGGTAATATCTGGAAGGCAAAGGTGTGCACTGAGCTTTCTTCACCATGGTGCACTGAGTCCTGCCCAGCTCCAGTTTGGAAATGGAAGCCCAAGGGGTGGTGGCCAGGGGTTGGCCTGGTTCCTCTGCTCTGCCTCTGATTTCTCACCATGCACTCCTCCCACTGCAGAAGGAACCTAATGTGGCTCGCGTGGGCTCCATGGCCATCAAGCTATGCAATCTGCTGAAGATAGCACCACCTGCCGTGTGCCAATCCATTGTCCAGCTCTTTGAGGACGACATGGTGGAGGTGTGGAGACGCTCAGTGCTGAGCCCATCTGAGGCCTGCGGCCTGCTCCTGGGCTCCACCTGTGGGCACTGGGACATTTTCTCATCTTGGAACATCTCTTTGCCTACTGTGCCAAAGCCGCCCCCCAAACCCCCTAGCCCCCCAGCCCCAGGTGCCCCTGTCAGCCGTGTCCTTTTCCTCACTGACCTGCACTGGGATCATGACTACCTGGAGGGCATGAACCCTGACTGTGCCGACCCACTGTGTTGCCGCCAGGGTTCTGGCCTGCCACCTGCGTCCCGGCCAGGTGCTGGATACTGGGGCGAATACAGCAAGTGTGACCTGCCCCTGAGGACCCTGGAAAGCCTGTTGAGTGGGCTGGGCCCAGCCGGCCCTTTTGATATGGTGTACTGGACGGGAGACATCCCTGCACATGATGTCTGGCACCAGACTCGTCAGGACCAGCTGCGGGCCCTGACCACTGTCACAGCACTTGTGAGGAAGTTCCTGGGGCCAGTGCCAGTGTACCCTGCTGTGGGCAACCACGAGAGCACACCCGTCAATAGCTTCCCTCCCCCCTTCATTGAGGGCAACCACTCCTCCCGCTGGCTCTACGAAGCGATGGCCAAGGCTTGGGAGCCCTGGCTGCCTGCTGAAGCCCTGCGCACCCTCAGGTACTTATCATCCCTGGAAACCCAGGAAGGGAAAAAAAAGGTGAATGAAAGTGAAGGGAGAAGGGAACCTGGGGCATTGTCTCTGATTGCTCTAGTATGAGTCCTTAGTGCTCTTCACTTGGCTCCCCTAATCTGACTCCACCTTCCCTTTCTACTCTTGCCACACCAGGCTATTTTTGTTTTTTGTTTTTTTTTTTTTTTTAGTTTAGTTTTTGTAGAGACAAGATCTTGCTATGTTGCCCCGGCTGGTCTCAAACACCTAACCTCAAGCAATCCTCCCGCCTCGGCCTCCCAAAGTGCTGGGACTACAGATGTCAGCTACTGCTCCCGGCCCTCCTTTTGTTTGGAGGAGTGCAGTGGCACGATCTCAACTCACTACAGCCTCCACCTCCCAGGTTCAAGCAATTCTCCTGCCTCAGCCTCCCAAGTACCTGGGACTACAGGTGCATGCCACCACGCCCTAATTTTCATATTTTTAGTAGAGATGGGGTTTCACCATGTTGGCCAGGATGGTTGTGATCTCCTGACCTCATGATCTGCCCACCTCAGCCTCCCAAAGTGCTGGGATTACAGGCGTGAACCACCGCACCCGGCCTTCCAGCCCTCCCTTTCTACTCTTATCTCCAGCCACCCTCCTTCAAAGGTCTGGCAGCATAACCTCTCCATGCCCCAGCTGTGTCTTTGCTCATGTTGGCCCTCTGGAATTGATTTCCCGTTTTTTAACTGCTCCAATTTTTCCCACCTTATCCATCTCATGTCATCTTCCCTCTGTGTGGCCCTTGCTTCCCATTCTAGCTCACTCTTATCCCTCCACCATACTCCTGGAGTCTTCTGCCCTCAGAGCCTTTCTTTTGTGTCACACAGACCCAATAATTAGAACTGTTTGGTCTCCGGCTAGACTGTGAGCTCTTTGCAGGTGGGGAAGATGTCATGTATGCTTTTACCCTCCACCCAAATGCCCAGCACAGGAGGAACAGGATTGGAACAAGTGTTGACCTCTCATGTTTACTTTGTTTCAGAATTGGGGGATTCTATGCTCTTTCCCCATACCCCGGTCTCCGCCTCATCTCTCTCAATATGAATTTTTGTTCCCGTGAGAACTTCTGGCTCTTGATCAACTCCACGGATCCTGCAGGACAGCTCCAGTGGCTGGTGGGGGAGCTTCAGGCTGCTGAGGATCGAGGAGACAAAGTGAGGGGAAGTGGTGGGAACACAGTGGTGCTGGGGGACAAGCAGGCTTCTGTCGAGCTGGAGCACCTCTGGGCAGAGAAGTTTGATTTTCCTGGCATTCCCAACAAGTGTTCCCTGGGGGTTCAGCCCATGGTCACTGTTGAAAGCCTTCATTCAGTCCCCCTCTCTAGCTAGGGCTGCCTGGACCCCTGGATGCCCTGATTACCATCCTTAACTCTCCCTGCTAGGTGCATATAATTGGCCACATTCCCCCAGGGCACTGTCTGAAGAGCTGGAGCTGGAATTATTACCGAATTGTAGCCAGGTAGGAGGGAGATGAGGGTGGGAGTAGGGACAGGGTGAGTGTCTGAAGGCTGAAGATTCCCTTGAGCATCTCACCATCCCTGTTGTCCCATGGAGTGGGGAGACTCCTCACTAGAACAGCTTGGAGAAAGAGGAGGGCATCCTATCTCCCCCAGATCTCTTCCTACCCCTCCCTAGAATCTTCTGAATGTAGTATCTTCGGGCCAGGTATGAGAACACCCTGGCTGCTCAGTTCTTTGGCCACACTCATGTGGATGAATTTGAGGTCTTCTATGATGAAGAGACTCTGAGCCGGCCGCTGGCTGTAGCCTTCCTGGCACCCAGTGCAACTACCTACATTGGCCTTAATCCTGGTGAGTGAGGCAGAAGGGAGCTTCCCTTATCCTGGGGTTGGTGGGATAGAGGAAGGAGGTCAGAGCCAGAGCCTGCAAAGCATGGGCAGGATGTGTGGCCCCTCCCTGGAGTTGCCCTTGCTCCTTTCCCCTCCAGTCAGTCCCACTTCCTTGCAGGTTACCGCGTGTACCAAATAGATGGAAACTACTCCGGGAGCTCTCATGTAGTCTTGGACCATGAGACTTACATCCTGAATCTGACCCAGGCGAACACACTGGGAGCTACACCGCACTGGCAGCTTCTCTACAGGGCTCGAGAAACCTATGGGCTGCCCAACACACTGCCTACCGCTTGGCACAACCTGGTATATCGCATGCGGGGCGACATGCAACTCTTCCAGACCTTCTGGTTTCTCTACCATAAGGGCCACCCGCCCTCAGAGCCCTGTGGCACGCCCTGCCGTCTGGCTACTCTTTGTGCCCAGCTCTCTGCCCGTGCTGACAGCCCTGCTCTGTGCCGCCACCTGATGCTAGATGGGAGCCTCCCAGAGGCCCAGAGCCTGTGGCCAAGGCCACTGTTTTGCTAGGGCCCCAGGACCCACATTTGGGAAAGTTCTTGATGTAGGAAAGGATGAAAAAGCCCGAATGCTGCTGTGGTTCAACCAGGCAAGATCATCCAGTCGAAGAACCAGTCCCTGGGCCCCAAGGATGCTGGGGAAACAGGACCTTATCCTTTCTTGGAGCTGGTTTAGCTGGATATGGGAGGGGGTTTGGCTGCCTGTGCCCAGGAGCTAAACTGCCTTGAGGCTGCTGTCCTTTCACAGCCATGGAATAGAGGCCTAAGTTGACACTGCCCTGGGCAGACAAGACAGGAGCTGTCGCCCCAGGCCTGTGCTGCCCAGCCAGGAACCCTGTACTGCTGCTGCAACCTGATCCCACCAGTCTGTTAAAATAAAGATAAGAGACTTGGACTCCAGACCCCTGTGTGACTGTACCAATTTCTTCCTTCAAGCAGGCAGGGCAAGGAGATCTTTGGAGCAAGATCATAACTGAGGCACAGGGTAATGGGGTTGATGGTGTGGTACAGGCATAGAAGGCACACAGCAGTGCAGACAGACTTTATTAGTGATATCAATACAGTAGAGGTGCCCACGGAGCAAAGGGAAGGGACCCATGCCTGGACCAGTCCCTTCCTCCTGCCCCTGCTGGGTCCCAGGAGGATGAGGCCTGGCCTGGGCCAGTTCCTCCTGTTCCACCTGAAACACATGGGGATGGAGAGCCAGGGCTGGCCTTGCTTCCTGCTCCTCTTGTTACCACACCAGTGTTATGACTTCCTTGAAGGGATTAAATCTCCCCCTCCCCAGCTCCTAGGCAGGGAACCCTAGCTACTGGGGAGGGGCATATTTGGGAGGCCTGAGGCCTAGGAATGGCCTCTAGACCCCTACCTGACCCACACCCTTTAGTTCCCTGGGGCCCGACACAAGCAGGTGGAGGGAAGGCAGAGGCTTCTTCATGGGGTATGGGTCCCCAGCCGTTTGGGCTTCAGGGAGCCCCACAGCGACTGAACACCCCTGCGGACAGTCCACCCTACACGCCGTGCCACGGACTCAGCAGGGGGTGCTGGGAGGCAGGAAGTGGAGGCCTGGGAACGGGCATCCAGACACTTCTGGTAGCGAAGCTGCGGAGGCAAGCGGGGCAGTCACTCTCCAGCCTGCCTCACATGGGGCCACGCCACCACCACGCCACCCTACCGGCTTACCATGCACGCAGCCTGCACAGCCTCTGAGAGGCTGGCAGCATTGGGCTCGCACCAAAACATGTGGCAGCAGAAGGAGGCTGGGCCGGCAGCCATGATGAATGCAAACGTGTGGACATCTCTGCCCACGGCCAGGAAGGAGAGGAAACGCACCCGACACTCTCCCAGCACTGCCTCTGTCTGCATGGAGGGAACTCAGTTAAAAAGGAACACCACCCCACACTATGTTCCACATCCATCTTAGCAGCTTTTCCCTTCACCCCCCGTCTCCCCTCCACGGCAAGGCAAAGCCACGACTTCTACCCCAGCTCTTTACCTGCTGGTGCAAGATGGTGAGGGTAGCAGGAGCCACACTGACATGACTTGGGGTCCACTGCTCACGGCTGCTGGAGGACAGGACTGACTCGAGGGCCCCATTAATCACATCTACCCCTAGAACATATGGACACAAGACACCACTGAGGGTAGAGAGAGGATACCCCAGCTCTACCCTAGAACTCTAGCTCCACCCAGTCAAACCCAGAGCCTTTGCCCCATCCCCACTTTGCCAGCCTACATCTTGGACAATGCTGTCCAAGTATCCCTTCCCTGGGGCCCTTGGCTTCAGTAATGGACATTTTCCTACTTTTTAAAATCTTGAATCCTAGGCTCGTTATTTTCACTGGCTCTGCCTATTCCTCCACACTTGTGAACTGACTGACCTCCCAAAGTTCTGACTTCCCCAAATTGTGCTCTCTCAGCGCTCATCACACTCAGACACCACATTGCTTCACACCACAATAACTCCCAAGTCAGCCCCTACAGGCCAGTCCTCTCCCAAGACCCAATTATTTTTTAAGTTAATCTATTTGAGGAGTGATTACTCTGTATCACACTGTGCTAAGTCATCACAGTGTATTACCTCATTTGTGCCTACACAACAACTTCACAACAGATTATTTCCATTTTACAAATAAGGAAATGGCAGAGATAGGTAACATGCCTTAGGTCACATCAAGGAATGGGGACCTGAGCTCAGGCAGTCTGATTTCAGAGCCTGGGTTCTTAGCCATGCCTTTCTCCTACCTCTTCTCTATTATTACTAGTTTTCAGAACTACAAAGGCTTTCAAGATCTTAGTTCTACTCAAGAATGTCTATAATGTGCTCAAGGGCCAAGGAACCTAAGGTTCCTGACTTTTAGATCAATCAGGTTTCCCTTATAATGCATGTTCTCCTCCACCTCAAAACTGCTGTTAAACATTTCCCCTCATGGATCCCCCACTTCTGCTTGCACTCAGCAAAGCACCAAGGCAGGAGCACACGGTGTGGTGAAGGCATCAGTTCTAGTCCCCACACTTATAAGCTGGCCATGTGATCTACTGTCTCTGCACAACGCCAGTGCAAAAGGCATATGCCTCCATGGTCCACTCCCAGGCCCTCTGCCCCTTTTAGTTCCTCTCAGCTCCCACTAGGAGCGGACCATGTGGACTCTTTGTGGGCAGAGGACAAATGTCTTCCTTGAATGTCTTCTCCCATCTTGGCCTTGCTCATCTTACTTCTGGCTGGAGCAAGGCCAAACTGCTCCCAAAAGCATGCGAGTCTTCCAAAAACTGGCCTCCCCAGAGCTGTCAAGCCTCATATTTTACTGCTCCCTGAGCTTCAGATGATTTGTGTAGCATTATTATTAACAACCAATCTTGGCAAATGGCCTGCAAGGCAGATGGGGAATACAAAGCAAGAGAAGATAATGCCCTTGAGGGACACAGACTGCAACTGAGGGAAAAGCCTCTGTCTTGAGTGCCCTTTCCCCGCTGGACTGAGAAACTCCAGACTGTCATCCTTCAGCGCTCCGACTAGGTGTTCTCTAGGAAGCCATCCCTGCTGCAGGGCAGGGAGAAGACAAGTCTGAGACAACTCTTACCACAACATCTTGTAACTGCTGGCAAACTTTTTTCCACCCTGGGCTTTGGTCATCTCAAGAACAGAAATGGAATTTAATTAATCCCTCTGTCCCCAATTCTAACACAGCGCTTATTTGCTGAAGAAATTCCAGATGCATGAGCAAGTCACTCTCAAGGCAACATGAGCAAATGCACCCAAACTGATAAAACCAAGTGTCACAGAAGTGGATGGGCCAGGTCATATTGCAGAGCGCTTAAAAAGCCAGGCAGAGGGGTGTGATGTTTATGACATTTAGGCCAGGGCAATTGGAAATCTCAAAGTTCAGTTGTGTGAAAGGGACATCGAAGTCAAACTGCTGAGTAGATGGGGCAGTGGGAGATGGAGCCCGGCCTCAGAGTCTTAGGAGGTTCGGCAGGGAAGCAGTGAAAGCAGTGGAGCAAGGTATGGAAAAAGGCGGTCAGATTTGATAACAACTCAGGACTAAAACCTACACCGTGACCTTGATCTCCAGCCCCACATGCAATCCCCCTTTATCCTGCTGTGCTTTTCTTTTTTTTTTTTTTTGTATCAGTTGTTGCCTTCTAATATACTCCATGGTTTACTCATTTTATTGTCTGTCTCTCCTTGCTAGAATGTAAGCTAAATAAAAGCAGGGAACTTTGTCACTTTTGTTCATCAATGTATGCCAAGAAGCTAGAATAGTGCCTGACACGCATCAGGCACTCATTACCACTTGTTGAATGAATGAGTGATTAATGAATGAATACTGCAGCTTCTGGAGGGGCTAATGTTAAAAAAAGGAGGTTAAAAAGGAGCATAAGATAAAGCAGGAAGTAAGTTTAGAGGCCACTTGTCCAAAGGTGTGAAGCTGATGGAGCAGTCAAGGGTCACAGGCAGTTGATCTGGCATAGGGAGGACCTGAGTCAAGTGGTAGATGGAAAGAAGCACATATGGGAATGGGGGTAACAACCAGAAGAGCCAACAAGGGTTTAGAAGTTGAGGATGAGAAGGAAGAAAGCAAAGGCATAAGGGTCAGCAGGCTTTTCTCAACTCTAGCTCCAAGTCTTTGGCAGTGCTACTGAATCCAAATGAAATATCCACTCCACTCTGCAAATCCAAGCCTTCTTTCAAAACCTCAGTTCAATCCCCACCTTTTCTAAGAAGGGTCCCCTCTTTCAATGTAAGATTTTGGACATGAAAGTCAGCACGGTATGAGGGAAAGTGCAGAGAATTAAAGATGACCAGGGTTTGACTCCTAGGTCTAGCTTTCCTGGCCATGTAATCTGAAGCTGGTCTCATTTATTCATTAATTCATTTTTTTAATTCATTCATCAAAAATCTGTTGAGTTCTTCCTATGTGTCTTTTGACATGATACGCCACCACTTCTTCAAGTAGCCTCTTTTCTTCTTCCTGCCTCTCTCCTGTTGTCACTATCCTTGGCAGTTTCATCCTCCACCCATCCACTGAATGTTGGAGGGCCTCAAGGCTATGACTAGCCTCATTTCCCTTCTCACTTCAGGATGCCCACTTTCCAGGGTCAAGCTACTCCACATCCATGGCTTTGATTACCTCTACAACCCAATAATGCCAAAACTTCTATCTCCAGCCCAGACCTCTCCTCTCAGCTCCAGATCTGTGAATCTAGCTGCCAACCTGACTTTGCCTCTCAGTTTCCCCAAAGGCACCTCAAACTCAGCATGTCCAAATGTTAGCTTACAATCTCCATACTCAAATTGGCCTCTTCTAACATCTGCCACCTTGAAAGAAAGAATCCACTATCCAGAAGGTCCAACAGCCAGGAACCTAGGAGTCACCCTTAATGCCTCTGTCCCTCACCCACACTGAACCAATCACCAAGGCCTGTTGACTATACCTGTCGAAACAGCTCTGGAATCCATGCACTCCTCCTCAGCTCCACTGTTGTCCAAGATACTCTCATTACTGGCCAGGACTACTGCAAGGGCCTCCTAACTGAGCTGCTCACATCCACCTCCACCCACCTAACAGTCCCCTCCATGAAATAGCCAAAGTGAGCTTTCAAAATCCAAATCTGATTAAGGCAAGTGCACTCTTGGAGACTTCGATAACTCCTTGCTGCTCTTAGGATGAGGAAAAAATCATTAACATAATCCCTGAGATCCCTGACCTGGTAGCCTGGCCACTGCCCGGCTCTCAGCCTCATCTTGCATTGGCCTTCTTTCAGTACCTCGGAAGTGCCAAAGTGCCTCCCACTGTAGATCCTGATCTTCCCCCATCCTAGGCCCACCTCCGTTCCACTTGACTGCATTCACTTCTATTCATTTTTTGGATTTCAGTTCAAATGTCACTTTCACAGGGAAGTCTTTTACGATCCCAGACTAGACGAAATTCCTCTGTTATATCTTGCTACTTTCTCTCAAGGAATAACTCACACATTTATTTGTGTGCTTATTTTATTAATTCCTGGCTTTTTTCTACCACAACCTTCTATAACCTCTATGAAAATGGGACTGCGGCCACTGTTCTCCCAGCACCTAGTCCAGGGCCTGCCACATGGTAAGCTTCAAAGGTATTTGTTAAGTGAATGAACAAATAAATAGCAGATACTATGACAGCACTGAAATATAAGAGTTAACCAGATCAGGCCAGGCACAGTGGCTCAAGCCTGTAATCCCAGCACTCTCAGAAGCCGAGGCGGGTGGATCACTTGAGGTCAGGAGTTCAAGACCAGCCCTGGCCAACACAGTGAAACCCCATCTCCTGGCTAACACAGTGAAACCCCATCTCCACTAAACATACAAAAATTAACCAGGCCTGGTGGCGGGAGCCTGTAATTCCAGCTACTCAGGAGGCTGAGGCAGGAGAATTGCTTGAACCCGGGAGGCGGAGGTTGCAGTGAGCTGAGATCATGCCACTGCACTCCAGCCTGCGGTACAGAGCAAGACTTGTCTTTAAAAAAAAAAAAAAAACTTATCTGCAACAATAATGTATGTGACAATTATGCTCACTGTTTCCTTCTCCTGATACTCCCAGCCCACAGCTCGTGCTGTAACACTTAACCCAGCTACAGGCTGCTGTCTGGTGTCTCCAGTCATCTAATAGCTGCCTCCCAATCCCACCAAAGCTTTTCCATGGGATGAAGGAGTGGGGTCTCCCTCTGTGCCTGGTTCAGCACCACTCACGTGGCTGATGCTCAGCGAAGGCATGCTGACTGCTGCTATAAGCAGGACAGTGAATATAGCTAGGACAGAAGTACAGGGAGGTGGGATGCATTTTAAAGGGTAAGGAGACATGAAGCATGAGGAAGGTCTGGAAGAAGAAGTATTGGAAGGCAGAGGGTAGGGGCAGAGCTTTAGGATCAAGGTAGCAGCCCCTGGGTACAGAAGGACACACATACCAACAGGTTTAGCAACAGGTACATTCCCCAGGTAATAGACTTGGAACTTCTGGACCAACTCATTCTTAGGCGCTGGGAATTCCACTATGGGAAAGAAGAGAAGGTTGATCATGGTGGCAAACCTTGCTCACACCCAGTCCCCACCAGAGGGGCATAAGCTAGACACTTGCCCAGCCGAGGTCCTACTTCCATCTCGTCCCCTGCCTCCCTTTAACCGGAGTCCCTCCACTTATTGGAGTATTCAGTCTTCATGTGTTCATTTTTCTATCAGCGCTGTCCAGGAGCTCATACCTTTCCTTGAGTCGCCCACCTTTGCCAAGAAATTTGAGCTAGACCCGGAGGGGTTTTGACACTGACCTTGGAAAGGGACATCCACAAGTTTAGAGTGGTCCAGGGAGAGTCCATTTACCAAGCAGCGGGCATTACGCCGATCGGCCATGATCTGAGGAAGGAAGGGAGGCGAGGAGCCAGGGAGCATCTATTAGAGCCTCATTGCCCTGGGCCCCCCCCACCCCACTCAGTAACCCCACCCACACCCTTGTAGAGTGAAGGTGGCAGCTAGTCCAGGGAGTGGAGGGGGCCGTGCCTTAGAGCAGATCTCATGCAGGCTGGTGGCGATGTTCTTGGCGGGTGCCTCACAGCGAAACACGTGGCACTTGAGCATCTGGGTCAGCTTATCACGAGCTACGTAGGCAAAGTCCCTGTTGGGGGAGGGGCACCTCAGTGTCTCCCAGTACCATCCAGTGCCAAGCCTGGTCCCCACCCCACCCACGTCCTCCCTGCCCGTCACAGCTCCTCCAGGGCTTCTGCCCACAGCTGGTCCCCCATAGGTGCTGTCTTCTGGAGGGAGGGTAGACAGGCAAGCATGCTGAGATGGAGGGTAATGGTGAAGCATAGCGGGTCGGAAGGGGCAGGGCAGAAGAGGGGAGCTTGGGTGCTTCCAGGCATCTGGTCCAGGTGCAGGAGGGGGAAAATAGGCACAGTACCTCTCTCTGGGTCCAGAAGCACAAGAGAGGCAAAGAACAGAGTTAGAGAGGAGGACTCTGATGCTGGATGAACTCCCACCCTGGAATCCCAGGCCCTGTTCCCACCTTCCACTGTCCCGCCCAACGCCCCACACGCGGATGCTGATGATGGGTTGGGCGTGCAGCAGTGCCTGGCTCTGTGGCTCCACTAGCTTTAGCGTCTCGTCCTCCAGCTGTAGTAGCAGATCCTTTCCCTGCAGGCCCAGAAGCAGGCACTCAGTGGGACTCCAGCCAGGATGGTGGCTGATCTCTGACTCCTGCAGCTCAGGGGATGTCAGCCACAGCTCTGGGGCCCCTGCTTTGGTGTCAGACCACCCGCCCTGCAGGCCTCACTCTAGTGGAGGTCACGTGTCATCTCTCACATCGACTCCACTGTTGTTAGGCTACCAACTCGCAAGGTCCTAGCCTGGGGTCACTCATCCATCCCACAGGGCTGCCACTTAGGGAGGGCCAATATGCCCCTTTCCCAGCCTGCCTGTGGGCAGGTCAGACCTCCCATCTCTCATAATTCCCTTCACACTCTCTCACAGTACCACCCCCGCTGGCTCAGGTCCTTACCTCCCCCCAGCCCCCAGACATGGGGTCATGCAGGTTGTTTTTGTGGTAAGAGAGCTGACGGATGCAATTGTTGACTGCCACACTGCTGCGTCCAGGGGCCAGCTCCTCCTCGGTCATCTCTACCCAGCCTAGGGAGCGCACGGCGAAACACTGCCAGACACAGAAGAGGGGCAGGAGGTAGAGGATCGGAGTCAAAACTGGAGAGCCCTCAGCACAGGACACAGCAGAGTTCCTGAATACAGAGTATGGCAGGAGGCAGGGTGTTCTGAACTAAGATGGAGAAGCTCCCCAAACAGGATGTGGTTAGGGAGAGGGGGATGTGGTGAGGGTGACGGAGATATCATATGAGACCCTGGCTAGTACTAAAAAGCACCTGAACCAAGACTACGAGGGCCCCCAACCTGTCTGTTGGGCTGGTTGATTTAAAAATTGGAAGTGCCTCCAGCTCACTCACAGGGCTCTTTGCTGAGACTGGAAGAACTCCTAACTCAGGACCTGGGGACTGCACTGAGACCCCTCAGAGCACAATATTAGGGGCTGTCCTACACACAAGAGGGCCCTGGTCTCAGAATGGGTGTCAGTCTTGAACAAACCTTGATCCCTGGGTTGGTATTCCGTGGGGGAAGCTTCTCCTCCTCTTGGGGCAACGGCTCTGGGCTGGAGGCAGATGGTAATACTTGGCACAGGGCCCCCATAAATGGAGCTGTCCCAAGGCCCCTTCCAGACAGATCCATCCCACTGCCAGCCCACTGCATCTGGCAGCTCACCTGAGGCTCTGAGCTGGGAAGGTCAATGTCCCCTCCTCAGGTTCCTTCAGTCCCAGCTCCACTGGGGCCTCATCACTGGGTTCATCCTTGGGAAGGGGATTGAGGAATCAGGATCAAAGTGATGTACCTCCTCCAGCTATCCCGTAGTAAAGCAGGTCCCTTTACTCACCTTCCAAAACTCTCCATCCTCAAAGCCTTCTCCATGAGCAAAACCTGTCCAGGTGAGCTAGGAGGAGGGAAGGGAGTAGTAAGCGAGTGTCCTATCCTACTCCAGCAGCACATACTCCTTCCCCTGGCCCAAAACCAACAGGCCTGTGAGCCTCACCTGGGACTCCTCTTGGGGGCTGCTCCCTTGTGAGGGGGAGGCCTGGCCGGGGGGTTCCCACTGGGTGGTCCCTGTTGGGATGTGCCAGTAATAGGTCCCTGAGGTGTCCTGGACCCTCATCCATCCAGCCGGCAGGTCGGAATCCGTCTCGAAGGCGGTGGGGTTCCAGAAGGAATCTGCCAGGTGGGAGGCTTGGTGAGGGTCAGCCTTCCTAAAGAGCAGACAGCTGGTGCCTACGCCCGGTCCCCTCTGAGACCCCATGGTTGAGAAGGGGTGGAGGAAAAGCTATACCACAACACAATTCCTGCTTCTGCCTAGAGCCTATAGTCTGGAGTCACTACATGTGCGGCCACCAGTAGGGGACGTGGCTCAGGTCTCCTTCTGGGCCCTGTTGGTGGCTAATGTGGCCACACTGCAGAAAGGAGGAAGGCAGGGAAGGAGGAAGGAACGGAGCAAGGAAGGTTGGGTGACCCCAATTAACCTCCTTTCATACATATCTCTATCTCAGTGAACACGAAGGGGAACACTTTTTAGCTCCTGCACACATACATGTACACACAGACACACAACACATACAAGCCCTACCACACACCTGTGTAGCCACAAACACCAGGGTATGCAACACAGAAAATGCCAGCACAGATGGCAGGTATCACACACAGGTGATACCATGTACGTGCATGGGCAAACACACACACCAACCTTAGCCATACACTTATGCAGACACCACAGAGGCATGCACATGCAGCTAAACATACGAGCCCCTGTCACACAGGTGTGCAGACACCACACCACAGTGGCACCTAACACATGTGTGGGTACCATACATACAGGTGGACCCACACTCAGACACACGGCATACATCATACCCTGCCAAATGCGTGCAGACACCACAGACGCTCACTTCCTGACCCTTGCTGCACACAGTTGCAAGCAAACATGTCATGCACATACACACATACCTCGTATCTGTGTCATACACCCTTGTCTGCCGGCAGAGCCACACCACTCCATCCCTGTAACCCGCTCATGCGTCCTCTAACTCTTCTTTCCCTGTCAGCCCCACCCCACATGATGCCCAACCTCGTGCTGCCCCTCACCTGGGCTGCTGTCCTGCAGGATGATGGCCAGGAAAAAGTCCTGGGAGAACGTGGCGCTCATTCCCGGCCCCTCCTGCCTCCACCCTCCCTCCTCAAGGCCCCTCCAGCCCAGCCAGCTGGGGCTCACAGCCTGGTGCTGGGCTGCAGAGAAAAACTCATCCCGCCCCCTTCTCACCAGGGCAGAGCGTCTGCCAGGCAAGATCCTCCCCCGCTTGAAGCTTGCTAGGGAGGGGCCAGGACCACCGTGCTAGGGAATCTCCTTGAGGGGGTGGGGAAGGGAGGAGAAAGGGAGGTTCATGAGACCCCAGCCCCTCCTGCTCACACCTCTTCTTCCTCACCCTGGCTCCCCTCCCCCAATCCTGAATCTCCATCCCACCCTCCAGTGGTTATCTCAGTGCCTAAGCCAAGCCCCGTCTTAGGGATACCAGGAGACAGCCCCTCAGGAATACCCCACCTGCCTGGGGCCCTGCTGGGCCTATAGCTCTCAGCATAAATAGGGTGTGGTTTCAAGGCCTTCGGGGATCCTGCTCCTGTCCAGAACCTGCACAGCAGTTTGAACCCAAGGGTGGGCTTTGAGCTCCTGAGCCCCAGCAAGCTTGAGGCTGGGCTTGGGGCTTCCCAGCACCATCCCCCACCCCTCACCTGCCAGGGCCCAGCTAGGCTGCAGCGTCTCCTCGGCAACCGCAGCACCAGGACCGGCTGGGAGCGCCCAGACTGCTGACGTGCTTCCCGTTACCAGGGAAACCAGGAATCCTGACTGGTCCAAGAGGCAGCACTAAGGGACAGGCAGTCCCAAGACCCTGGCTGCTGGGCAACCAGACACAGCAGGGCTGGAAGTGGGCGTCGTTACTCCAAGGTGGCTGCACACCTGATGAGTTATTCAGGCAGGGTGCTTCACCATCCTCAGCTTCCAAATGACATGGGCCCACAGACACCCAAAGAGGAGTGGCTCTTGCCCATCCACCTTCTAGGCAGCCATCACCGCCTCTCCCCGCCCCCACTTCCCCCTAACTCACACCCTATGGAATAAGGTTTTCAATAGGCGCCTGAAACTTAACTGAGGCTCAGGGAATACCCGCTGTTCCCCAGAGACCCTTCATTGCCTCAGGACTCTCCTGCTAAAACCCTCCAGGAACACCACACCTAAGGCCTCCATGCCCTCCATAGCCACAGTCTGCTTCAGGAGGGCTGGACACTTCTGGAATCTGGGGACCAGTTCACCATCTCCTGAGTGACACACACCAATCCATCTGCCATCCCTGACAGCCTGCACCTTCCTGCTTCAAAGAGCTTCATCCTTCCGATCTGTCCTGGAAGGGCAGCTTCTCCCCGCTTGGCCATCTGGGAGGCCCTTCTGGAGCCTGGCACATCTCCCTCCAAGCACAGCCCACCCAGGCCTTTGCTTTCACATACATGCATTTATTCCAGAACGTACACCTTCACTCCTGCATCGATTCATGCAGACACTTACACATACAATGTATTAAATGTTCACATATCATTCCTTCCTTCCTTCATTCATTCCTTCATTCATTCATTCACAAATGCCTTTAGTGGCAAAGCCAGATGTACTCACTTGCTCAGGAATCAGTGATTCACTTAATGCTCTCCCCTTCTCTCCACCCCACATAACTAACATAGCCCAGGCTACTAGCATTTTTTTACCTGGATCATTGCAAAAACATCATTAACTGGTCTTTCTCTTCCCATCTGGTCTTCTCCAATCTCAGCTGCACACTACAGCCCAAATGATTCTTCTGAGATGCTAAACTAATCAAGTAATTTTCCAACTTAATCCTCTTAATTGTTCTGCACTGCCCTCAGGATAAAGTCCAAATTCCTCCCCAGGTTTTATGTGTTGTCATGAACCCCTGTCTGCCTCTCAGCCTTACCTCTGGCCACTCCCCTTCTCTCTCTTGGCTTGGGACACGCCCCTTGTCCTCTCCCAGCCCACCTCCCTTTCTCGGGATTTTCACCTGGCTATCACCTACCTCTCCTTCAGACATCAGTATACATGTCCCTTCTAAAACTGACCCATTGCCCTCTCCCCCACCACTCTCACAGGCAGGGTCAGGGGCCCCTCCTGGACTTCCCCAGCCCCAGAGAGCTCATCGCACTGATCATAACCTCCTGTTTCTTTCTTTGTCTCCTCACCAGGATGTCAAGGCCAGGAGGGCAAAAACATCTTTGCCTCACAGTCTACATTTCCAGCATTTAGGACAAGCCCTGGAGCAGAGTATGAATTCAACACAGGTAGTAAAGTTTATTCATTCATCATTCATTTAATTCATGAATTCATGCATTTATGCATTCAATCCATAGCTCTACGAATATCCTACAATAGGAAGGAGAAAATAATTTTTGTTCAATTCTAGCCTCATTTCTGCGGAAGCACAAACCTTCTCTGCAGCCCTCTTGGTCATAGCAACACAGTCATAAAAGAGTAATCAGTGACCTGGCCCCTTACCTGGGCTGGCCCCCACCTCTATCCTCAATTCACAAAGTTTCCACCAGTGCAAGATCCTTGAGAATCCTCTCGCCCCTCCAACGTCCTTGCTGAGGTCACTGCCCAGCAAACCCATCCCAGCTCTTCAGCAATACTATCCTCCTATTCCTAGAAGCTTCATAGGTTATTCATAGTTGCAGCCACCACAGTGACCAACCCAGGGGCAACTGAGCAACTAGGCCTCTATCTGGTCACTAACTCATACCTCCTAGTCTTGCAAACTTGCAACCTACAACCTGCAGACTGATGCAAGCCTCAGACAAGACTGTGTGTGGCCGGCACCGTGCTTTTTAAAAAATAGAATTTGTCATTAACGTTTAGAAATTGGGCTATTTTACACCAATATCTAGTTTTCAGTTTCCCTTTAACTGGCTGCATTGAGACTACATTTTTCCTCACCCCAATCCCACATGTAATCAGCTGGAGTGCAGGAGGGGCTGTTCCTTTTAAAAGGAGTTGAGGCAATGACTGCCAAAGGCCACTAACATAACGAAAAGAGAGGCAATCAGACTTTGCCTTTGTAGAAGTATTTAATACCACCTATGAAATATTCTTGCAAAAGCAAAACACAAAAATGCTCAAATCTGAATCTGATCAAGGCTCTAGAACTAACTACCAATTTACAGGAAATCCAGGGGAAGAGGAGCATGGTAAATATGACCACAGGAGAGAGTCTGAAAAATCCAGACCATAGAAAACCCAGGACAAACAACATGATTCTTCAGTTAAAAAACAAAAGCAAAACTGCAAGCAAAAAACAAATAGACAGAGGGGAACTTGATCAAACGAAACTTTAAGAGATAGATCAGGCTAGACATGGTGGCTCACGCCTGTAAGCCTCGTGCTTTGGGAAGCCAAGGTAGGAGGATTGTTTGAGAACAGGAGCTCACGACCAGCCTGGGCAACATAGTGAGACACTGTCTCTCTTTTTTTTTTTTTTTTTTTTTTTTGAGATAGAGTCTCACTCTCTTATTGCCCAGGCTGGAGTGTAATGGCTCAATCTCGGCTCACCACGACCTCAGCCTCCCATGTTCAAGTGACTCTCCTGCCTCAGCCTCCCGAGTAGCTGGGATTACAGGCGCCTGCCACCATGCCCAGATAATTTTTGTATTTTTAGTAGAGATGGGGTTTCACCATGTTGGCCAGGCTGGTTGTGAACTCCTGGGCTCATGCGATTGCATGAGACACCCAAAGAGGAGTGGCTCTTGCCCATCCACCTTCTAGGCAGCCATCACCGCCTCTCCCCGCCCCCACTTCCCCCTAACTCACACCCTATGGAATAAGGTTTTCAATAGGCCCACCTGAGCCTTCCAAAATGCTGGGATTACAGGTGTGAGCCACTGTGCTCAGCCTCAATCTAGCCTTTTTAAAAACATAAATATCAACTGGATATTTAATGAGACTAAGAGATTATTATTAAATTTTTGTAGATACATTGATATTATGGTGGGTTTTTTTAAGAGTTTTATCTTTCAGAAATGCAAAAGTAAACTTTGTTGTTGTTGTTGTTGTTGTTGTTGTTGAACAAGGGTCTCTGCCATCCAGGCTGGAGTGCAGTAGCACAACCATGGCTCACTGTAGCCTCGACTTTCTGGGCGCGGGTGATCCTCTCAGGTCAGTCGCCTGAGGAGCTGAGACCACAGCCGCTGATGCCACCACTCCCAGCTAACTTCTTTGTATTTTTTATAGAGGCGGGGTTTTGCCATGTTGCCCAGGCTGGTCCTGACCTCTTGGGCTTAAGCAATCTGACCATTTTAGCCTTCCAAAATGCTGGGTTACAGGTGTGAGCCACTGCACCCAGCTGTAAACATTTATAAATAAAAGTATTTGCTTCAGAATAACCTACGCTGGGCCTAGGAATGGAAGACAGCATGTAGGCAGCAAGATTAGTTACGTATTGATAATTGGTAAAACTGGGTCATGGGTAAATCAGGCTCATTATTCTTTTCTCTCTACTTTTGTATATGTTTGAAAATGTCCAGAATGAGTTTTTCGAAAGGGGATGGTGTGCAGCCCTAGGCTCATCTGAACTGCACGTTCTCTACAAAGATGGCACAGTTTGGGGTACGGGTATGGTGTCCGCTGCCTGGTGAGGATGGGGGTCTTTCCTAATCTTTCTTAGACCCCCATCTACAGAAATCCAGGGTTGTGACTACAGCCCATTATCTCCACCCTTTGTTCCTCAGCTTTTCCTGTATTCTCTACATGACATTAGAAAATGTGGAGACTCAGCTGATTTAAATGGGACATATTTAATTATTAAGCCCTGGAATCCTAGTATCTATTCTCCTCCCCCTACCCAAAGGGTTTTCTTTTCTAACTTTTAGTCAATATCCTACTCCTGACAGCAGCTCCCCACAGACGTGACCTGTTAAAATGGGGCAGACTGTCCCAAGTGCACCTAAGTGCACTGTGCTCTGTGCTGTGGTGGCAGTGTAACACAGGGCCAAGAGCTCAGACCTGGACCCAGACCTGGTTTAGATCTCAGCTCTATTGTAATCTCAGCCTGTCTGTAGTCTTGAGAAAGCTACTAAACCTCTCCGGGTCTCTTTTTTGTTATCCGTAATATGGGGATAATCATAGTATTTACCTCACAGCTTTACTGTGAGGATAAAGCCTGAAAATGCTGAGTAGAGGGCCAGTTACCTAGTCAGTGCCCAGTAAACAAACTAGTCCACTTATCAACCATGGTGGCATGCATAATGAACAGATCCATCCATCCGGGCATGCATGATGGTCAGATCTACCAGAATGTCCAAGCACTCTCTGAACGAGAAAGCCTGGACATGGCCTGCTGTGGCCTCGGGACATGGGCTCTCAGCTCACATCAGGCTGGCACTGGCCTCTATATGAGAGGCCTAACCTCTGCCCTCACACCCTCCCACATGCCCATGTCAAGCTCCACAAGGTACCTGTGTCCTCTGGGGAGCCATAGGAGGGGCTGCCCTGGGATAAGGTAGCCCAGCTTGAGTCCTCGTCACTGGCTGCACTGTTCCGCATGCCAAACAGCAGGCTGGCACTCTTGCTGTGTTCCCGGGGGCCATCTGTAAGGGCTTGGGGCCTGGGAGGGGCCTCCACACTCTCCAGGGGCTCAGGCAGCCCTGGGGGAGAAGATAAGTCCTCCTCCTCCTCTTCATCATCATCCTCCTCCTCCTCCTCAGCCTCCCCTGCCGCCTTCTCCTCTCCCTCATCTGGCCCCTGCTCTTGAGTGCTGATGATCAGGCCAGGTCCTCGTAGGCCTCGGTTGGCCGCGTTGTGGGCTGAGAGCTCCAGCTCAGAGTACAGGTGTATCAGGCCTTTGGGGCCCAAGGGTGCCATCTCAGGCTCCTGGCTGGCCTCCTCCGCCAAGGTCAAGGTCACATTGCGATTCTGGTCACGGTGGGCTGTGGCGGCCCGCCGGAGTTGGTTCTGGCCCTCTTTTAGCCACTTGGCATTGGCAGGGCCTGGCTCAGGCCCACCACCCTCCCCCATGGTGCTACGCAGGTCCTTGGGTCCCACAGCTGTGGCCTGCAGCTTGGCGTTGAGCAGCTGGTTATGGGCAGCGTGCAGAGGCAGGGGTAGGCTCAGTGTAGGGCCTCCGTGGCTGTTGGCATTAATGGCCGACTGGCTCAGTGATGATGGAACAGACATGGCCTTGGCAGCTCCTGTGGGGTGGGGAAGGGAGATGCTGTTGAGCCTCTGGTCCAGAACAGCATCATCACAGCTTCTGCCCCAGGGCTATGCCCTGTGCCTCCTCGTCTCCCTGCACTAAGCAGGCTAGCACCCATGGCTCTCTATCCTATGAGAATGACTGGGCTCATCTTCTGTCCCAGCACTATCGTCCCCATCACAGGCCAGGCCCAGGTCTGAGGCCCACCCCATCCCTATATCCCCTGCCCTGAGCTTTCTGGGATGGCACAGCTGGTGCCTGCTCTGCCCTCGATCCCACCAGCAGGGCCTCCACACAATGGCTCTCTGTGCCTCCCCATCCCCCAGCTCATCCACCCGGGCCTTACTGTGCCAGGAACACCGCTGGAGTGGGACTGGCTTGTGTGTTTTGGACACTGATCACTGACTGCCCCTCTCCTGCTGCACTTCCATCCCAAGCCCCACCACTGGAAGCTCCTCCGGCTGTGTTCCTAGTCCCATAAATCACTCAGTTCAACCAGCCCCCGAGCCCACCCCATACTAGGGACTGTGAGGACAGGAGCAAACAAGCTGCAGAACCAACCCTACAGGGCATGGCACAGGAAGGCAGGTCACAGAGGGAGGGTGCTCGGCTGCAATTCATGGCTCCTCTGGCCAGATGAAGCTACATCTTGGTGACAATTTCCATGAAGTAGCTCCCCTTGGGCACCGGTCCCTCTGCCAGCCCTTATAATGCCCTGTCCTGGATCACTATGGGAGCCTTTCCCCTGGGCCCTTCAGCCTTTCAGATCTTTGCTTTTTGGGGTTTTTGTTTGTTTGTTTGCTTTTGAGATGGAGTCTTGCTTTTGTCACCCAGGCTGGAGTGCAATGGTAGGATCTCGGCTCACTGCAACCTCTGCCTCCCGGGTTCAAGTGATTCTCCTGCCTCAGCCTCCTGAGTAGCTGTGATTACAGGTGCCGACCACCATGCCCAGCTAATTTTTGTATTTTTAGTAGAGATGGGGTTTCACCATGTTGGTCAGGCTGATCTCAAACGCTGACCTCGTGATCCGCCCGCCTCGGCCTCCCAAAGTGCTGGGATTACAGGCGTGAGCCACTGTGCCCGGCCCAGCCTTTCAGATCTTCGACCAAATGTCACAGCCTCAGTGAAGCCTTCCCTGAACACCCATTTTAAAACCACAGGCTACCTCGGTCCCTCCTCAGCAATCCCTAATTCTTCCCCAGCACCTGTCACCATCTGACAAGCCAATTTGTTATTTACTTTGTCTAATGATTGTCTCCTCATGACTACAATTTATAATCTCCGTGTTGGTGAGGATTTTGCCTTTTTGGTTAAATGCCTAGTGCCTGGCGTAGTCCTGGCACAGAGCAGGACCTCCATTAATATTTGTTGAACGAATGTATGAATCAGTCCCCATTTCCTCCAGGCTTCACTTTGGCCTCTCCTCTGCCAGTGTCAGAAAACACTTTGGTTGTGTTACTGCGCCTCATGGTGCCCCACACAAACTCCACCTGCCTTTCAGGGAAGTGGACGTCCTGTTCCACAAGGCCAGCTCCCCTCCCGACCCCTCCCTCTGCCTCCTCACAGCCCTTTGTGGCTCAGCTTCTCGCAACCGTTTGAGTCCCAACTACCCTTCCAGCCCGCCGCCCAGGGACCCACCCTCGGCCCCATTCTACCCTCCCCACTCTCCCTGACCTTCCAGCTGCTCTGCTGCTCTCCTTCCCGGACCCCCACAAGAAAGTGCTCTCTCCCTGGACCCTCACCAGCCCCCGATTTCAGTTATTTCTCCCTGACCAACCACTGCCCACTTCTCTCTCATCCTGAGCCCTCCATGCAAGCCGTCCTTCAGACAGCCCCTACCACATTACACTCTCCTCCCTCGATGGCCTCACTGATTCTCTCTTCCTACCTGACCCTTCCACCAACACACAATTCTCCCTCACTGACCATCCCAACAAACACTGCACTGCGCTCTTTCTAATTCCCATTGTACAGACCTTTCTCCTTGATGTCTTATCTGAGAGTTCCCTATCTCCCTGTTCCTCCATAAAGGAGTTCTTTCTTTCCCCGACTCCCCACTACCTCCCTTCCCTCTGTGTCCTCAGCACTGAGCACAGGTGTTGCAGCTGCCTGAGCAAGGCTTCCCCATCTCTCCAGGCGCAGTACGCCCAGGCTGGAGTGCAATGGCATGGTCTCGGCTCACTGCAATCTCCGCCTCCTGGGTTCAAGTGATTCTCCTGCCTCAGCCTCCTGGGTAGCTGGGATGACAGGTGCCCACCACCATGCTCAGCTAATTTCTGTATTTTTTATTTTTTTTTTTAGTAGAGATAGGGTTTCACCATGTTGGCCAGGCTGGTCTCGAACTCCTGGCCTCAGGTGATCCATCCGCCTCAGTCTCCCAAAGTGCTAGGATTACAGGCTTGAGACACTAAGCCCAGCCCCATAGCTCACCTTTCTATGTCTCTAGTTCCTCAGACCCTAGTGTGATGCTGCCCATACATCTGTAAAATGAAAAAGGTTTATGCGCATGTGTCTGCCTCACGTGTAGCTGTTGATCTGCTCAGTGTGACTCCTCCTGGCCAATGAGAAAACTCATGGCCACTGGAATAAATGAAGAAAAAAATAGATAGCTCTGCCTCCTCCCAGAACCACAGTAATCTTCCAAAAATGGAAACCAGATTGTGTCACTCCCTGGTTCAGAAAATTGGAGGGCTCACCACCGCCTCTCGGATAATGTCTGCACTCGTTAGCAGAACACCCAAGAGCCCCCTTGAGCCAAACTCTATAACCTGTCAGACCTCTCCCTACCTCCCACCTCCTTTATACCTTATACTCCAGCCACAAGAAGTGTGGCAGATTCTGGAACATGTCGCACACTCTTAAAGCCCTGGGTCTTTGTTTATACTGCTCCCTCGGCCTGGAATTCTGTCTCCCCTTGTGAGAACCTCTGCTTGTATTTCAAAACTAACTTCAGCAGTCACAGCTCCTAAGCAGTCTTTCCTGTTCTCTCCCCACCATCAAGTGACTATTCTCTCCTTCGTGCCTCACAACATCCAGGACCACATTCGATCAGAATATCTGAAATGGTGTCTTATTCTATTTCACATTCCCATTACCAAAGAGAGTGTGCTGTGTGCCGCCACAGACTGGGCTGTCGCGCAGAAGGAACGAAAGGATGAACGGGACAGACACAGGGGCTGGGAGGACCTACGAAGCTCAGAACTGGCTGGGAATAAATACCAAGAAAGGCTGTGTGGCCCAATGGGCTGGAGAGGAGCAAAGGGAGCATTTGGGAGGGTGTCAGAGAATGCTAAAGGGTCCCTGAGAGGGAAGTAAGATGGGACAGGAATCCTGGAGAGGTGAGGGCTGAGATCTAGGAAAAGGGAGTGAGGGAGGTAGCTTAAACCAACATCTTGGCTCAGACACTGTTCAAGAGTGGCATCTCCATGGGTTTCAGGAAGTAGAAGACTCCATGACTCTGCCATGCTCGGAGGACCTTAAGGATGGCAAACTCTTCTCTGAAGCAGTGGTGTACAGAGCCAGGTTTCTCAAAGGCCAGGCTGAGACTGACCTCCTTGGCATTAGGAGTTATGATCTGAAAAGGGTGCGTGCGCTGTGAGGCTGAAACAATGAAGAGCCAAGTTGACTTCAGTGCAGCCCTGCCAATCTGGTCACCAGGCCAGGAAGTATTAGAGGAGGAACGGGGAAACTGTTTAAGTGCTGAAGCCTTAGCATCTAGCCTGAGGTGGTGTGGTCACCAACACCCCACTGCTCGAGGTCAAAAAGATGACCTCAGTCCAATTTTTTTAGAGAAGGAACACAACCTAATCTCTCCCCTCTCACTGGAGTTACCAAAGGATGCAAAGAGCCAAATGGGATCTGGCTCAAGGCAAGGAGCTGGGCAGGGGCCTCAGGGCAAGAACTGAAAGAAGTAGCCACTAAGCCTGAAGATCCTGGTATCAGACCACAGGGGTTGGGGTTAAGTCTTGCTCCAAGTCAGGAGTTGTCTAATCTGACAGCTTACCATATGCCAGGCACTGTGCTAGACACAGGTGAGAGTGATGAATAAAAAAGAAATGGTTCTTCCTCTGGAGGAGTTCTCAGTTTAGGGGGAAACAGTCATTGAATAACTTGTTACAACGCAGTGTAACGCCAACATCTAGAACAGTGCCTGGCACCCATAGCATTCCCTATTTGTTGACTGAATATCATGAAGGAGGAAGAGGAGGGCATTACAGGAACCTGGGGCTTGCTATATAGCCAAGACATCAGCGAAGGCCTGCCTGGGACAAGGACATAACTCTCTGTGGGCCACCCCTCTCAGAGGATGATCTCCCCTCCTAATTCACAGAGGAAAGGGAAGCCATCCAACTGGGGAACATCCTGAAACATAAAAACCTAACCAAACTTCAGCACCTATCCCTTTCTTTCCTTCCCAAAACCAACTGCTTCACCTATCATTTGGATTCTTCCTATGATGCCTTTCCAGGAATTTTATACCACTGTTTATCTATTTTCTCCTCTATATAATCAACTTCTCCTTCTCAATAGGATCCACTATCTCCCAACTTGACCTGACACTCCTCCAGAGCCACTCACTGCTCTTTCCTCCCCCATACAGGCAAACTTCCTGATAGAGTTGTCTCTACTCACTGTTGCTACTTCCTCACCTCCCACTCACTCCTCAACTCTTTCCAAATCTGCTTCCACTCCCAACACGACTCAGAAACAGCTCCTAGCAAGGTCAACATGACCCCTGTGTCATTCAATCCAACAGACACAGTCCTCATCTTGGTTGTCCTCCCAGCAGCATCTGACCCCATGAATCTCTCATCCAGCCTCTATTCGTGGCCTCCACACTCTCATCTCCACACTCCTCATCTCACCTCATCTTTTACACTTCTTGTTACTGTTTGCTGGGTTCCTAAACTCCTCTGCTGGCTCATCTTCCTCTATTGGCTATTACATGCTGGCGTTTCTTACGGCTTATTCTCATGCCCTTTCCTCTTTCTTATCCTATAATCAGTATAAATATTCATTCATGCCCACAGGTTCAGTTATACACTGATGATTTCCCAATTCAAATCTCCATTTCAGACCCCTCACCTGAGCTCCAGACAAGTACATTAAACT
The DNA here is from genome assembly GCF_002776525.5 of Piliocolobus tephrosceles. NCBI lineage: Eukaryota > Metazoa > Chordata > Mammalia > Primates > Cercopithecidae > Piliocolobus > Piliocolobus tephrosceles. The sequence continues at coordinate 58,501,922 of NC_045446.1, read as the reverse complement.
TTCTACTCAACATCTCCACTTGGATGTCTCAAGCTAATATACCCACTCGTGTTTCCCACTCCCACACACTAACTGGTCCTCTTTCAGGATCCTGCCTCATGGAATGATACAATCCATCCTATTCTGTGAATCTGAAGTAGGGGTACATCTTGACATGTCCTTCTCCAGCACTTGCTATGTTCAGTCCATCCTTAGGTACTGATGATTGCCTCTCTGAGAAAAATTTCTGAGCTGCATCTACTCTCCACATCCACTACAACCAAGGACAAAGACCTTAAGACAAAATTCTTTTTTTTTTTTTTTTTTTTGAGGTGGAATCCTGCTGTGTCACCTAGGCTATAGTGCAGTGGCAAGATCACTGCAACCTCTGCCTCCTGGGTTCAAGCGATTCTCCTGCCTCAGCCTCCTGAACAGCTGGGATTACAGGCACACACCACCGTGCCCAGCTAATTTTTGTGTACTTTTAATAGAGATGGGGTTTCGTCATGTTGGCCAGGCTGGTCTTGAACTCCTGACCTCAAGCGATCCGCCCGCCTTGGCCTCCTAAAGTGTTGGGATTACAGGCGTGAGCCATTGTGCCTGGCCCTTAAGACAAAATTCTTTTTTTTTTTTTTTTTTTTTTTCTTTCTGAGACGGAGTCTCGCTCTGTCCCCCAGGCTGGAGTGCAGTGGTGCAATCTCGGCTCACTGCAAGCTCCACCTCCTGGGTTCACGCCATTCTCCTGCCTCAGCCTCCTGAGTAGCTGGGACTACAGGCGCCCGCCACCATGCCCGGCTAATTTTTTGTATTTTTAGTAGAGACGGGTTTTCACCGTGGTCTCGATCTCCTGACTTTGTGATCCACCTGCCTTGGCCTGCCTCCCAAAGTGCTGGGATTACAGGCGTGAGCCACTGTGCCCAGCCAAGACAAAATTCTTAACATGGCCTAAATTTCCTGCTCAGTCTGGCGCCTGCCTTCTTCCTCCCTGCCCCTGGCTTTGGTCACTCTGCTCTGCAGCCTCAGTAACCTTCTTCCGATTCCTCAAAGACATCATGTGTTTTCCTTCTACAGGGTGTTTGCACATGATTTTCATACTGCCTGGGACCTCTTCTCCTACTCTCTAAGCTGAATCAACTTCTACTCACCCACTATATTTTAGTTCAAACGTCACATTCTCAGAGAAGCTGACCTCGACGCTCTCTCCCTATCCCCGTGACCAGTTTAGCTGCTGCTCTTGTGCGTTCTCAAGGCACCATACAGCTTCTCTTCATGGTATATATTACATTCATAATGTTATTCTTATTTGATTTTTCTCCTAGATTGTCAGCTCCAAGGACTCAGTCTCTTTTGCTCACAGTTATATCTTCAGGACGTATATAACACAGTGCCTGGCATATATTAGGTGCTCAAATCATATGTGTTGCATGAATAAGTGAGTGGAAGCATTTTTTAAAGGATCACTCTGGGTGCTGTGTTGAGAACAGTTAAAGGGAGGTAGGCAAGAGGGTATGCTATTAAAGTAGTCAAGGAAAAAAAAAAAAAAGGTGGTGGCCCAGATTAACTTTGGTGGCAGTGAGAAAAGAGCAAAATGAATGGATTTGAGAAATATTTAGGCAGTGGTGACAGAACTTGGTGAAATGAGATGCAGAGGGTGAGAGAGGGGTTAATCTCAAGTCTTGCTCATGACTCCACATTGGCAAATAGCCATTTCTGAGATATGAAGAAAGAACAGATTTGGAAGTAGGGTACAGAGAAAACCAGGGCAGATAATTTAGCTTGGAATCTATAGGTTTGGAATTCCTGTTTGTCTTTCAAGGAGATGTCAAGAGAGCAGCTGAATATATGAGTCTGGATTTCAGGAAAGAAGTCTGGGCTGGATATATAAATTTGAGAATCATTAGCATATATATGAAATTTGAAGCGTTGGGAGTGAATAAAATATCTGGGGAGAAAGAACAGAGAAGGAGAGAAGACAGCTCGGGACAGAGCCAAGAGCCTTACCAGCATCTAAAGAGAGTAGGAGAGGAAGCAAATGAGATTGAGAAGAGCAGACAATGCTGTAGGGCAGAAAGCAGGAAAACGCTTCAATGAGAGTGAGTTGACATACCCCACCGAATACTACTCAAAGGTAAATGAGATAACAGTGTCTACTGGAGTTCTCCACAAGGAGGTCTCCGGTGACCTTGTCCTGGACAGTTTCAGTAACTGTCAGGGACACAGAGTGGAGTGATTTTGAGAATGAATGGGAAGTAAGGAAGACAGCAAGCGTAGACTCTGAAGGGTAGAGAGAGCTGGGACTATAGCTGGAGGGGCTCAGAATGCAAGAGATACACAGGCGGATACAAAACAGGTTAGGAATTGGCAGTGGGAAAACTGCTCCTACTGAATATTCCTGCTAGTGCTAGGCCTCCTGGCTGAGCTGTGGACACAGCCGCCCCAGGGCACACCCCTTGGTCGCCGAGGGCAACAGAATGCGGCTTGACAGATTCGGGGCCTGGGACCGCTGCTGGAATCGGCGCGGCCTGCCAGCCCACTCCACTCCACGTCCCCTTCCCGGCCCTGGGCCTCCCCTCCCCCAACCCCCACCGCCCCTGGTTTCGCGTCCTCCATACCCGCCCCTAGTCACCCTGAGGGGCAGGAGGTAAAGGGCAGCGGAGGGGGCAGTGTGAGGGCCCGAGTGGACCCTGCGATGGTGGGTATGAGGGGACGCTCCGTAGGCGCGTGGTGAGAGGGCAGCCCGGGGATGGGGGATGGGGGATGGGAGATGGGGCCGGCCGGGGGACCCGGGCTGCCGCGGGGCAGGGGCTGTAGGGTCCGCCGGCCGCCGGGGATCCGGACGCAGCCACTGGGGCTGGGCCGGGGCAGGGACAGCTCCTACCTGCGCGGCGAGGCCCGGGCCCAGATGACGGAGGTGGCTCAGGCTGCGGGGTTCGGGCTCCGCCGCGGCTTCTCCATCACAACATCCCCCGCCCAGGAACGCGCGGGCCGCGGGGCCGCGCCCCGAGCGGCGGAGGCGCGCGTGGGGGGGGGAGGGGGAGGGGCGCCATCTTGGGGCGGGCGCGGGAGCGAGCTCGGCGGGCGCGGCACTTGCCGCAGCTTCCTGGGGGCCTCACCCTATAGGAGACCCTAGGACCTCGGCGAAACCCGCGTTCCAGCCCTTGCAGCAGATATCCCTGCAGCCGATTCCCTGGGACCCCCGCCTAGCGCGGCGCCATCCTCCACTACGATTCCACAGACTCACCCTGCGCGCCCCGCAGGGCCCTGGCCCCGCACCCCCGCCGGGAGACGCGCGGACGGGGCTGGAGCCCGAATGGCTATGGCGGTGGCGGTGGCGGTGGCGGTGCTGGTGCCGAGCGGCTGCCGCGCCGGGAGGGATTCCGGGGAGGCAGCCTGCTCCGCTCCTGCTGCACCGCTACCCGACGTCCTGGTGGGGAGGCTCTGAGGACACAGCGTTGCTGATAATAATAGCTCGTATTTATTGACCACTTACACCTTGCCGGTCTCGGTGTTAAACTGTTGACGCGCATTAATCTTCACATCAGCCCTGTAAAATCACCAGAATTATTATCCTCATTTTTCAGAGGCTGATGCTAAGATTAAGACAGGTAAAGCGACTTGCCCACAGTCACAATTAGTGATGAATTTAGACTGTAACTCCGATGTTTCTTGACACGGAAAGACCTCTCTGCTGCTGAACACAAAGCTGATATCAAGGCCTGGAAAATATCAAGAATACATTGCTCCCCCGTAGAAATTCACAAGGAAGGGGATATTGTGAATGAAAAGTGTAAAGATGTAAGGAAAGATGGTGGGGTGCAATATTTACTACAGGCCTTCCCTGTATAGTGGGATACATCCCAATGGTCAGATCAGTGACCCAGAGGCCATCAAAGATAATGAGAGGTTATATTACCATCCAGAAAGCCCTACGTGCTAATCCCTCTAAGGTGCCTAAAACTAAAGATGTCCAAATCTGAGTTCGTTCTTTCTTTTTCTTTCTTTCAAGGCAGGGTCTCACTCTATCACCCAGTGGCAAGATCATGGCTCTCTGAAGCCTCAACCTCCAGGGTTCAGGTGATCCTCTCACCTCAGCCCCCAGAGTACCTGGACCACAGGCATGTGCCGCTGCGCCTGGCTTTTTGTATTTTAGTAGAGATGGGGGTCTCACTATGTTCCCCAGGCTGGTCTGGAACTCCTGTGCTCAAGCGATCCTCCCACCTCGGCCTCCCAAAATGCTGAGTTTACAGGCGTCAGACACTGTACCTAGCCTGAATTCATTGTTTCATCCCCCTTCATTAGTCTTCTAAGGAGTTTCACTGGGGTGAAAAAGAACCCTCTTCAACACACACACATAACACAACACAACACACATCCCACACTGGACACAGCTCCATTCCATCCATTCCAATGAATGACACCAACTACTGGTGGCTTCTCAAGCCGGAAGCTTCAAAGTAATCTTTGAATATACTTTTATTTTACTTGAGGTAAATATAAATGTTTTAATTTTTTATTATGGAAAATTTCCAATATATACTAAAGTAGACAGAACAATATAATGAACCCTCATACACCTATCGTTCAGTTTCAACAATTATCAACTCACGGCCAATAGTTTATAATGATTTGACAAATGCCTATGATATATGAACTGTGTATTAGGTCCCAAGCCAGGCGCCAGGGATCCAAAGACAAATCAGATTTGACTGCATCTCACCTGGAGGAGATGACATCTGACCTGGGTTCTTGTAAGATGAAGAATTACCCAGAAAAACAAAGGTGTCTTCATTCATTCATTCATTTTCTTTCAGCAAATAATTACTATGTGTGAGGTACTGTCCTTGGTGCTAGCAACTGGTCAAGAAACAAGATAGTTCCGTCTCCCATATAGCTTGAAATTTAACAGGGGAAAGAGACATTAAACATGTAATTAGGAATGTGATGAGTATCTTGAAGGAGACGTACAGGGAGCTATGTGAGTGGGTTTAATTTGGCCTGGGAAGTTTAGGAGGCTTTCATAGGAAGTGACAATTCAGTGAGGGAAAGGGATGAAGGGTCAGCCAGGAGAAGAGAAAAGTATTCCAAGTAGCAGGAGAAGTACAGGAAGGTCAGTATGGGTGTTGATATAGTTTGGATATTTGCCCCGATCAAATCTCATGTTGAATTATAATCCCCAGTGCTGGAGGTGGGGCCTGGTGGGAAGTGTTCGGGTCATAGGGGCGGACCACTCATGGCTTGATGCTGTCTTCCCCATGATGAGTGAGTTCCTGTGAGATCTGTTATCTAAAAGTGTGTGGCATGGCCGGGCGCGGTGGCTCAGGACTGTAATCCCAGAACTTTGGGAGGCCAAGGAGGGCGGATCAACTGAGGTCAGGAGTTCGAGACCAGCCTGGTCAACATGGTGGAACCCCATCTCTACTAAAAACACAAAAAAATTAGCCAGGCATGGTGGTGGGCACCTGTAGTCCCAGCTACTTGGGAGGCTGAGGCAGGAGAATTACTTGAACCCAGGAGGCGGAGGCTACAGTGAACTGAGATCACACCACTGCACTCCAGTCTGTGCATCTCAAATAAATGATTAGTGTATGGCACCTCTCCCCTCACACTCTCTTGCTTCTGATCAGCCCATGTGGGATGCCTGTTCCCACTTTGCTTTCTGCCATGAGTAAAAAATCCCCTGGAAGCCGAGCAGATGCTGGTGCCATGTTTCCTGTATAGCCTGCAGAACTGTGAGCCGATTAAACCTCTTTTCTTTATAAATTACCCAGTCTCAGGTATTTCTTTATAGCAGCACAAGAACAGCCTAACGCAGCTGTGATAGTGGAGAATTGCATAAGATGAAATAGGAAGGTGGGAAAGTACCAGATCAAGGAGGGCCTTGTATGCTGGGCTAAGGGTTTGACCTTTATTTTAAGGGCAATGGAAAATCATGGAAGGGTTTGAAGCAGGAGAGGGGCATGTTCACAGTCGCATTTTAGAAGATTGCTTTCAGCTCCTGAGGAAGAATAGATAGGAGGAAAGCAAAATTGAAAGAATGTAGACCAGTTAGGAAGCAAGAAACCAGGTTAAAGATGATGATGGCTTGGACTCTAGTGGTGGGACTAGGGATGGAGAAAATTGCATAGGTTTAATAAATATTCAAGAGGTAGAATTCCCAGAAATCAGTGATTAATTGGTTGATTAGCTATGGAATTGTAGAGAAAAAAATAATATCCAGATTTATTTTTGATAAAATAAAAAAAACAATCCAGAAGTATCACCCATTTACAGATAGCACACCAAAATATTTGTCTTCCCAATCTCATTGAGCAGGAAGGTTGCAGTATTCAGGGAAATCTCTTCAGGTAAGAAGGACACAGATTGCATGATGAGGTTGAAGGGAGGAGTCTAATTAGCTAGGGATGCCCATGTGCAGTTCACATGGGCATCTTCTTCCTTATGTGTTTGACCCACAGGCAGTCTTACTGAATTCCTGATCTTCTCTGAGGTCTGCAAAGTCTCCTGACCAATGGGGAATCAACCTGTGCCTTTCACCCATCCTTTCTCTACTATAATCTCTTCCCTCTTCTGATGCTTTCTATGGTGTGGGAGCAACCAATGAATAGCCTATGAGCCACTTCAGATGCTGCATATGGTTCTGACCAATGTGGGTTCCTCTGAGGCAGCAGTTTTGAAAATTATTACTTTGGACCTATCAGGAAAAAACTGAATTATAAGCAAATCCATCTAGAGTCACTTACCAAGAGTGGTGGCTTTATGCTATTTGGTTTGGTAGTCTAGCTAATTAGCATTACTAGACAGTTGGCACCCAAGTCACCTATATGAAAGTATAGAGCTTTCATCTCTATTAAAAGTAAAGACACTTCTGGAATGAAGGCAGCGTTATCCTCCACTATATATAAATACTGCTTTGGTATTGTAATTTTTCTTATGATTGATCTGACACACCTCTTTTCTTCTTGATGGTGGTTTTCATTTGGAACATGTATAAGGAATAAAGTCTTCCCACATACTACATGAAGTGGAATTCCTCAGTCAAATTCAAGACCTGGCAAAAAATTTCTCAATCCAATACCCTTCTTCACCAGAACTATTCTTTTGTTTGTTAGGGGGTCTCACTGTGTTGCCCCAGCAGCAGGTCAGGAACTCCTGCACTCAAGCAATCCTCCCACTGTGGTCTCACAAAGTGCTGGGATTACAGGGGTGAGCAACCAAGCCTGGTTCAACAGGACTATTCCAACAACCACCTAGAAGAGTATAGGGTGAGAAGAGAAAAGGAATGAGAACTGAATTCTGGAATGCCAGTGTTTAGGAGCCAGCACAGAAAAAGACAGTCAAAAAGAAACCTGGGAATTAGCAGAAGGGTAAAAGAAGAATCAGGAAAGAGTACTGTCATGGGAGAAATCCAAGAGAGGAAAGACTTTCAAAGGTGAAGAAGTGGTCAACAACATCAAATGCAGAAAATATTTCCAATAAGGTCAAGGCAAAAAAAAAAAAAAAAAGGTATCCTTTGAATTTGGCAACATGGAGGTTATGGATCCCCATGATTTGATCTGTATTAGCAGAAAATGGAGGCAGAAGCCACAATGCAATGAATTGAGCAAATGGAAAATGAGGAAGTAGAACAAATAAGTGCAGAGCCCCCTTTTGAGAAATTTGGAAGAAAGAATAGACAGTAGTTGCAAAGGGATGTGAGATTCTCCTACATGAATCCTTGAAACAAAAAAAAGATTCAGTTTTTGCAGTGTGGAGGTTCCTCAAACAACTAAAAATAGAGCTACTATATGATCCAGCAATCTCACTGGTGGGTATATATCCAAAGGAACTGAAATCAGTATGTTGAAGGGATATCTGCATGCTCATGTCCAAGACATGGTATCAACTTAAGTTGATTGTCCATCAATGGATGAATGGATAAAGAAAATATGATTATAGACACAATGGAATACTATTCCATCTTTAAAAATGAGGATATCCTGTATTTGTGACAACATGGATGAACTTGGAGGACACTATATTAAATGAAATAATCTAGACACAGAAAGACAAATGCTACATGATCTCATTTATATGTGGAATCTAATGAAGTTGAACTCATAGAAGTAGACAGTAGAATGGTGGTTGCCAGGGGCGTGGGGGTGTGGGAGGGGCAGGGGTGGAAGGGAATGGGGAGTTGTTGATTAAAGGGTACAATGTTCCAGGTAGACAGGAGGAATAAGTTTCAAGATCTATTGAACAACAAAAAGGCTAAAGTCAATAGCAATGTATTGTATATTTCAAAATAACAAGAGAATAAATTTGAAATGTCTCACCATAAAATATTGTAGGTAGGTGAGGTGAAGGATATGTTAATTAGCTTAATTAATCATTCCACATTGCATACATATATCAAAACATCACATTGTACCCCATAAATATATATTATGACTTCCAATCAAAAATAGTATTAATAATAAAAAAAGGAAATTGAAAAATAAAATGAAATTTTCTGGTAAAATGAATCTCTCAGGTAAAAGAAAATATTCTGTTTTGTCTTTTTAATAAAAAGATAGTAGAGACTTGAACATTGGGTATAAACTACTAAAAGATATCAGTAGATATGATGGATTTGAAAAAAAAGAAAAAAGACGAGAGATCAGGGGATCCTGGAGGTGATGAGAGAGGGTGGGATCAAGGGCTCACATAGGAGAATTGGACACCTTACCTTCACAGACTGAAGGGAGAGGGGTGAGCACAAGGGTGCATGTAGAGCAAAAGGTGGGAGTAGCAGAGGTTGAGGTATTTAATACCTAGCGATATCTCTTTTTTTTTTTTTTTTTTTTTTGAGACAGAGTCTCGCTCTTTCGCCGAGGTTGGAGTGCAGTGCGCAGCCCTGGCTTACTGCAATCTCTGCCTCCCAGGTTCAAACGATTCTCCTGCCTCAGCCTCCTGAGTAGCTGGGATTACAGGTGCCTGCCAGCACACCTGGCTAATTTTTGTATTTTTAGTAGAGACAGGGTTTCACCATGTTGGTCAGGCTGGTCTCAAACTGCTGACCTTGTGATCCGCCCACCTTGGCCTCCCAAAATGCTGGGATTACAGGCATGAGCCACCACACCAGGCTGATATCAATACTTTTAAACTCTTTAGCTGAGGAAGAGGAGGAGGGTTGGAAGGGGAACAAGAAAACCTTCACAAAGTAAGTATTATCCCATCATGAACATCTGTTGTTGCCATTATTATCTGCCCAGTAACCCTTCCCCCTTTTACTGGTAATAGCACATCTGTTGTCTTTGGAGACCCATCCCCTCCCCACTCTTTGTCCATGTGGTTCAGATGGGAATCATTGCAGTCCCACAACCCACTTCAGTGCTACGTTCCTAACCCAGGATTGGCCTATCTAAGTTAAAGTGATCAATTCAGAGATAGGCACATGACAAAATTTGAGCCAGTGAAAAATCAGATCCAGGAATTTTCCTGGAACTATTCGGCAAGAGGTACTGATAGAACATAAGGCTGAGGGACAACTTGCCACAAGGAAGGATGAACCTTCCTAAGAATGAAGCTAACTCAAAGAAAGCAAAGCAAGGGATGGAGACAGGTGCCTAACAATATGAATTTAACCTGTAGATTTACCTTTTCCATGAAGTCGAAAGCTGCCCATAGATTTTTTTTAGCTCTTTAAATCAATAAATTCCCTCTTTGCTTACATCACTTTTAGTTGGAAATTTGTATTTTTTTTTTTTTTTTTTTTTTTTTTTTTACAGCGTCTCGCCTTGTTGGCCAGGCTGGAATGCAGTGGCGCAATCTAGGCTCACTGCAACCTCTGCCTTCTAGGTTCAACTGATCCTCCTGCCTCAGTCCCCCAAGTAGCTGGGATTACAGATGCCTGCACTACACCCGGCTAATTTTTTGTATTTTTAGCAGAGACAGGGTTTCAGCATGTTGGTCAGGTTGGTCTCAAACTCCTGACCTCAAGTGATCCACCCGCCTTGGCCTCCCAAGGTACAGGGATTACAGGCATGAGCCACTGCGCCCGGCCTAAGTTGGATCTTACTACATGCAACCAAGAGTTATAATGCATGTGAATACACATAGCAGATATTGTCTATTGGTGCTCATTCCCACGGAAGATTTTCTATAATCTTCTCTGCACTGCCAGGGCTGGAAATCTGAAAAACACATTTCTCAGACTCCCTTGTCAGCTTGGCTCCAATTAGGTCTGAAGGGAAGAAAAAGGAAAAAGCCCTTCTGTTTCTGGCAGTGCCTCTGGCACCATCAGCAGCAGTGGTTCCTGCCTAGTGAAAGTGGAGGTGGTTGCATAGCATCAGCAATACAAACCCCAATAGCATCAGTAGCTGGTGCAGATTCATGGGCTCCAGCTTCTGGATCTTTGGGTGATAACTTTTCTCCTATTTGCTCCTCTAAATCCAGATTGGTAGTAGCTTCCAGATTTTGGGGTAACTGCTTTCCCTGGTTATGGTCTCCAAACCTTCTTGCAACTTTGTAACAAACTCCTTGCATTAAATCTTTCTCTACTTAGATTTTCAGAGTGGTTTCTGTATTCTTATTGAACACTGATTGATACAACATACATTCTTATTTGCATACTCATACACACACACACACAAGAAGCTGAGCGGTTAAAATTCTCAAATCTAAGCAGTAAGTGGCTTGGCTGGGATTGGAGCTCAGACATGTCTGATTCTAAAGTTCTCAAACTTTCTCTGACCTACAGTTGGTTTTTGTTGTTGATTTCTTTTTTTTTTTTTTTTTTATAGCTAGATGAAATAGAGGTTAAAGGGGGAAAAGAAATAAAAGTATTGTCAAGAAAGTTGTTCAAATAATTATAATTGTTTTTAATAGAGACAGTTTTCCTCTGTCACCCGGGCTGGAATGCAGTGATGCAATCATAGCTCACTGTGGCCTCAAACTCCTGGGTTCAAGTGATCCTCCTGCCTCAGCCTCCTAAGTAGCTGCGACTACAGGCACTACTACACCCTGCTAATTATTTTTACTGTTTGTAGAGACCAGAGTCTTGCTTTGTTTCCCAGGCTGGTCTCAAACTCCTGGCCTCAAGTGATCCTCCCAATTTGGTCTCCCAAAGCACTGGGATTAGGCATAAGCCACTGCACCTGGCCCAGATAATCAATGTTGATGTTTAATTTGGGTAGGAGAAAAATAGCTCTTAGGGAATGGAAGACTGTGAGAGTAACAAAGTCAAAGAGCAGGAATGTGGGAGTGAAGTGAGGGAGGCACAAGGATAAGGGGCTGCACTCACAAGAGAGATACTGGAATTTAAGGAATTTCTTCGACAGGTGGAGCAATTGTGAGTGATGAATAGGTGAATAGGATTAAATTTGTGGCCGTAGTAATTGGGTAGCTGGTGTGGGGACATCAGTCTGCAAAGCCTTCAGCAACTGAGAGAACATAGGCGGCTTGTAGATGATGGCCATTGGAATAGTAGGGAGAATGATATGGCTTGTATCCAAGAAGCTGAAGGAGAAGGAATTTAACAGCACAAAAAGGGGGAAAATGGTGCAGAGGTGCTGATACAGCTTCCCATCCACTGGGGCAGTTACAGGGGAAGAAAGAGGGGCCCTAGGGTACAACCTTTTCTCAAGGCTGGAGGTAAAGACGTAGAGATGTTTGTACCCATGGAGTATGTAAAGGACATAGGGAAGCTTGTTAGATATGGAGTATGACTCTGAAAATGTACCATGGAAAATCAGGGAAGAAGAGGCATGATCATGAGCCGGGAAAAGGGGCCAGAGAGCAGTTTGGAAGTGAGATTCCGCTCTCTCTCACCTTCATATCCAATCCATTGGCAAGTCCTATAGATTGTGTCTCCTAAATATTTTTGATCTGCCCACTACTCTTCACCATTGCCATGTGTCCAGGCCGCATGATCTACCAGACTAGCCATAGCACCAACCTCCACAATGGTCTGCCCATATCTGCTGGGGTCTTTTTTCACCCAGTATCCACTCTGCAGCAATCAGAGAGATCTTTCTCAAATGTAACTCTCATCACCTCACCTTCTTCCTTCTTGTCTAAAATCCCTCAGTTGGTCTCTATTGCTCCCAAAATAGACAATATCCACGCTTCCTAGACTGCCATGGAAGGCCTCCTGTGAACTGGTATGTTCCTGCCTCCCTCTTCAGTCTCATCTCACCAGTCCCTCACACATCCCCTGTACTCCAGCCCTGTGGGGCCGGTTGCAGTTTGCACTCCTTGTTGTCCCTTGTCTCCTTTCCTCTGCTCACAATGCTCCCTGGTATGGTAATGCATAGTAGGCAGTGAATATATATTTGCTAAAGGAATTGCATAAATTTTACTCATCTTTAAAAATTAAACTAAGTGTTTATCGTATATGAAGCCTTTCCTAACCCCTTCTTCATCCTAAGTATTGCTGGCTCCACTCTCCTTTGTATATTGAGTCTTCCATCTTAGTGTCTATCTCACTTTATTGCATTTACTCGATGCTTTGTCTGTGTTCCCCTCCTGACTGTGATAGAGTGGCAGATTATTGAGGGTAGAATGGCACAATGCTCTGCACATAGGAGATGCTAAATGAGTGAATGGAAGAAGTATAAGTTGGACCTTTTTATGGTCTGAATATTGGCATATCCCACAAATTTATATGTTGGAACCAAATGTCACTAATGTGATAGCATTAGGAGGGGGAGACTTTGGGAAGTGATTAAGTCACATGGGTTTCAACCTCATGAAAGGGATTAGTGTCCTTATAAAAGAGCCCAAAGGGAGCTACTTGTCCCTTTTCCACCATGTGAGAATACAGCAAAAAGGTGCCATCTTTGAAGCAGAACAAGCACTCAACAGACACTGAACCTGCTGGAGCCTTGATCTTGGGCTTTCCAGCCTCTAGAATTGTGAACAATAAATTCCTATTGCTGCTAGATTACCTACTCTAAGGTACTCTGTCATAGCAGCCTAAATTGACTCAAACAAACCATTTCTGGGAGTTCCCTGGAGAGAAGCTAGAGGATTCCCTGCAAGAGAACAGGTGGGAGGAGAGGAGAAAGGGGAGACTTAGTACTCCTGCCTCCATAAACAAGAGGAAGTTAACCTTGGGTATCAGAGTTGCTGGATAACTGTTTAGACACCTCTAGGCTCCCTGGCATGATGCAGCAGTGGCCCCAAGTGTAGTACATGAACTTGATAAGGCCCAGACCTGAAACTCTGGCCTTGTCTCCACCCCTTAGACTAGCAGCCAACCCCATAAGGGTAGCCATCCAAGACACCATTAGGAAAGAAAAGTAAAGCTCAAGATGCTCCTAAGGAGTAGACCCACAACCCAGCTGCTTGGCCCCTAACCTCTGTTCTCAGCTCCAGTCAACTTCCTAGTTAGACCTAATCTAAGACGCTGTCCCCCAGCTCCCAGCCCTTCAGGCTGGAGCCACTCTATAGCCTGGCCTCCCAGTACAAAGCCTTGTGTGACAGTCAGAGCTTGTTAGCTTCTACTCTACCCATCAAAGTCCTACAGAGCAAAGGGCTGACAGGTTGGGAGGGGCTGACCCTAGATCACATGAAGCCATGAGCCACAGTCTAGGTCTATGTCCAGAGCCCCTTCCCAAGAGAGTTCAAGGGATGGGTTTGAGTCTATATTCATTGTCACTGGAAGGTGGGTGGCATTCTATCTATTTTATAGGAAAGGAAAATGAGGCTAGGACATGGAAGCTCAGAGTAAGGGCCCTCTGCTAGAATCTCAGGCTAATATTTGAGCCTGAAGCAAGCCAGCCTCCAACCTCAGCTGGGTTGTAAAGGCAGTGGAGGAATAGGGTCTTGTCTGAGACATAGCTACCTATAGTCTAGGCCCAATCCCCAGTTAAATCGTTGTCACCAAATTTGGAACCCAAAGCCTTCACCAGTTTATGACCAGAAAATAACCAAGCACTGCAACCTCCTTGCAGGTGACATGTGCTGGTCTAGATGGTACAGATACCCAGGAGGCTAATTGGGTAGGCCAGATCCTCTGTGCCAGCAAAGCTCCTGAGGCTCCAGCAAGACTCCCAGGAGCCGTGCTCTGCAAATGTGCTTCATGGTGCCAGGTCCCTAAATCATTATTTCTCCTCTCTCTCCAGCTTGCCTCTGACACACAGCTGGTGTATTTCTGTTTGCCCGCTTCAATTTCATTCCACTTGTCATGCCTAACTCATGGCAACCCAAGCCATGAGTGGTGTTACTTGAATCACCCGGAACCACAATTTGAGGTCCCCCAGATTGGACCTCCTCCCCTACAACTCTGAGCCAATCCTCTTTGCACATGCTTAGTTGCCCCAGGCCCTGTTGTTTCTGATGCCTTGCGGCAGGGTTGTGGTCATCTATTAACAAGCTGAATCAGAGTCCTAGCTCCACCTCTTACTTGCTGTATAAACTCAGCTGTTCCTCTTCCTACTGTGGTTCTCTTTCCTCCCACTATGTGTAGATAGTCTGCAAAAAGCCAGTTTATGATCCGGACCTAAGAATCATAGTCCTCCCCTTCCTTGTTTCTCACAATCTTGTTTGAGCTCAAGAGCCTCAAAGGAGAAGTTGCTAACTTTTCAACTCAAAGAAAGATGTAAGATTGTTTCACAACCAAGGTCCCTTGATTCAAGTGAAGAAGCAATCTGTCTTTATTATGAGGAACTGGGGAGGTGAGGCCAGGCCAGACTCATGTCAGAAGGCCCCTCAGTGAGTGCAGCCCAGGAGACTGGTCACTTTCTGGGGCTGAGGAGGGGACTTGGCTGCATTCAGTTTCTCCACATCACTGTAGCAGTACAAATTGGGACCATGGATGAGGTACAAGCCGGGACCATTGGCGGAACATGAGTTAGGGCCAAGGGACTTTTCCACACACAAGGCTCCGTCCACCTTCTCATGGGGCCAAGGAAGCTCTGTCCACGTGGCTTGAGCTCCTGACTTCAGGTCCAGCCACCACAGCCGCCGTCCTGGGGAGAAGGCACCAAACATAGCATGTCTTCCATGTCATGGGGATCCTGACCTAGGCCTTCTCATGCCCTGGTGGCGATCTATGCTACAGACAGGTAACAGAACAAGCTGCCCCCTAAGCACCCAGAAACCCCTCACCTGCCATGATATGGAGCCGAGAAGACCCAGGGCAGACAAAGGCCGCATCCACAGAGTCCAGGATAATCCCATGAGGGCTCCCGACTTCCTTCTCCAGCCGCTTTGGATAACCGCTTACTAGGGTATAGCCGCCCTTTGTCAGGAAGACATATACCTGAGTGCCCTGGAGGACAAAGGACAGTAATCAATACAGAGTTGGATATGCTTGTCCCAGTCTCCACCTCAAGCCTCTTCCCTAGTACACACCTGGACCAGATAGAGTTTTTCTTCCCAGGAAAAGGCAGCATCCACTGTTGAAGGACCCTGGGGCCACTGATGAGCAATGGGCCAGCTATGCCAGCCATCCCGGCTGGTGTCCAGACGCCAGTAGTGGGTCCCTGTAGAATACCATAGGTTGCTCTAGGGCAGCTGGCAGAAGCCCAGGCAGAGAAGAGGCTAGTGATGATTGCAGAAATGAGTCATGAGAGGGAGAGAATGCATCCAGAGACCAAGATGGAAGAGGCCAGGTGAGAAGGAGAAATAGAGCAAGACTTGGTCAGTAATGTTGGGCACTGTGGCCTGGTTGGAACTAGAATCAGCAGATGCCTGAAAGAAAGGCAAGTGTGAAGAACAGTGGCTAAGTTTCCAGGTAAGGCCAACATCATGGGGTTGGCGGGCATTCCCTAAGGATCTCAGGTGTCCATGTGCAGAGATGCGGTTATAGATAATGAGATACAGTGTCCAAAAGTTAAAAAGGAAGCACTGCTTCTGCTGAATGTTCTCACTCTGGCTGTGTTCTCCAGTCCCTCCCTGTGAGGTGGTGGGAGAGTGAGGGAGTAGCTGGGCTAGCACCCCATTTTTCTTCTCCTCTTTTCACAACAACTTATTAAGGAATTATCTAGGTTCCCATTTATCTTTTTTCCTCAATCCTCTTCTATTACACTTCTGTTTCCCTCAACCATTGAAAGTGTTCTTATCCAGGTTGCTAGTATTCTCCAGTTTGCCAGATCTCATGGTCAATTCTCTGTTTTCATCTGACCCCACCTCTCAGGAGCACTTGACTGCTCGTTACTTCCTTCTCCTGTAAATGTCTTTTTCTGGAACTTGGCTTCTGTGACACCAGGCTCTCCCAGTATCCCTCTTATCTTTTTTGACTACTCTTTTCTTCAACCTGATATCTAAATATTGGAATCCCCTAGTTTGGGCCTCTTCTCTTCTCTCTCTACCCTCACTTCCTTGGCAATCTCACCTAGTCCAGGGGCTTTAAATGCCATCTATGTGCTGATGACTTCCAATCTGTTCTTACCAGCTCTGACTGACCTCCCTTTTGAGCTTTAGGTTCCAAATCAGTGCCAATGGGCACCCAAAACCTAATATGTCCAAACTGATTTCTGCTCCCAACACACACACTCCCTAGTCCTCCCCAATTTTAGAAAACAAAGCCACCAGCCTCTCAGTTGCCGAGTCTGCAAAAGCTGAGTCATTCTTGAAACCTCTTTTCCCTGATTTATTTTTAAATAAATAAAAAAATCATTTATTTATTTAGAGATGGAGTTTCACTCTTATCCCCAGGCTAGAGTGCAATGGCGCAATCTTGGCTCACTGCAACCTCCACCTCCCAAGTTCAGGCGATTCTCCTGCCTCAGCCTCCCAAGTAGGCTGAAATTACAGGCATTCCCAGCTAATTTTGTATTTTTAGTAGAGATGAGGTTTCACCATGTTGTTCAGGCTGGTCTTGAACTCCTGACCTCAGGTAATCCACTTGCCTTGGCCTCTCAAAGTGCTAGGATTACAGGCGTGAGTCACTGCGCCTGGCCTATCCTATCTATTAGTTAATGCTGTCAGCTCTACCTCCAAAATATATCATGGTGACTCCTCACTACCTCTGCTGCTATCATCCTAGTCTAAGCTGTCATCACCTCTAATTTGGACAACTGCGGGAATTGCTAGCTGGATTCCTTGCTTACATGATTGTACCTTTATAACTTATATTCTGCAAAAAGTCAGAGTGATCTTTTATAAAAAATGAGTTAGAATATATCACAGCCCTGTTCAAGACCTTCTGATGATGCCCTTTTATGGTTGAAAACTCTTACCAGGTCTAGGTAACCTGGCCACTGCCTTCCCTGCTCTTTCAAGTCACCCACCTGCTCTTTCTCTGTCTTCCAGCTTCACCAGGCTTCCTTCTTGATTCCTTGAAGTATGTGCTGCTCACCCTCCCTAAAATGCTTTTCCTCCAGCACATTGTGTGGCTAATTCCTTCTCATCACTGAAGTCTCAGCTCAAAAATTATTTCTTCAGAAGAGGGCCCTCATTCTCCTCACCTCTATGTCACTATCCTGTCTTATTTTCTTTACAATCCTTAATATTACCTAAAAGTATTCTCTTTCTTCCTTTCTCTTTGTTATTGTCCTCTCACTTTAGCAGAGCCTATCAGGGCAGGCATCTCATCTGCCCTGTTGACTACTGTATCTCAGTGCCTAGGACAATGCCCACTACTTATCAGATACTCAACAATATTTGTTGAGTAAACACCTAGTGTTCTTGCTGCAGCCACAAGTTCTCTTATTAGCTGTGTACTGAGTATATACTGTTGACTGATATATCCACCTCCCCTGGGAGGTCTCCCACTGAAATTACCCTGCTCAGGAACCGTATTTATTCTATTCTATTCTATTCTATTTTATTTTATATTTTATTTTATATTTTATTTTATTTTATATTTTATTTTTTATTTTATTTTTTATTTTATTATATTTTATATTTTATTTTATTTTATTCTATTTTATTTTATTCTATTTTATTCTATTCTATTCTATTCTATTTTATTTTATTTTATTTTATTTTATTTTATTTTATTTTATTTTATTTTGAGACAGGGTCTCAATCTGTCACCCAGGCTGGATTGCAGAGGCGCAGTCATGGTTCACTGCAATCTCTGCCTCCCACACTCAAGCAATCCTCCTACCTCAGCCTCCTGAATAGCTGGGACTACCAGTACATGCCACCACACCTGGCTAATTTTTTGTATTTTTAGTAGAGATGAGATTTCACCATGTTGCCCAGGTTGGTCTAGAACTCCTGGACTCAAGTGATCTGCCTGCCTCAGTCTCCCACAGTGCTGGAATTATAGGCGTGAGCCACCACACCTGGCCCAGGGGCCCTATTTTGAGAACCAGAGCTATGCTGCTTTGTGCAGTGAAGTAAGTGATGAGTCCCCAATCCATTAATGTAGCCAATACATAGGCTGGCAATCAACCACTTTAATGTGGTGTGGTCTGAAAATATGGACTGGGCCATTCAGATTCCCTCTCTGGAAATCTTACTAGGAAAAAAGAACAACTGAGGGAGGTATCAGTTGGATCTGAGACTGAAAGATCATGAAGTAGTGAGAAGGTGGAAAGAACATGATGGTCCATGTGCACGCCAAAGTTGTGAAGAAGCAAAGAGAATACATAAATACCTATGAGGGGCCTGGCACCGTTATTTATGCCTGTAATCTTAGCACTTTGGAAGGCCGAGGCAGGCGGATCACCTGAGGTCAGGAGTTCAAGACCAGCCTGGCCAACATGGTGAAACCCCATCTCTACTAAAAATGCAAAAATTAGCTGGGATGGAGGTACGTGCCTGTAGTCCCAGCTATTTGGGAGGCTGAGGCAGTAGAATCGCTTGAATCTGGGAGGCAGAGGTTGCAGTGAACCAAGATTGTGCCATTGCACTCCAGCCTGGGCCAGAGAGTGAGACTCCATCTCAAACAACAGCAACAACAACTACTACAACAACAACAACAAAGCTATGAGGCAGAGAAAGAAAAAAGATTTACCATGCTGTAGCTGGGTCATGTTGGTGTTTTTACCAAGACAGTGCATTCTCACCTCAGGTAGGAATATATATATATATATATATAAAAAAAATATTATACATTATTATATTATATTATACTATACTATATATATTATGTTATATATATATATGGGTTTGGTTTTGTTTTTGTTTTGTTTTGTTTTTTGAGACAGCGTCTCACTCTGTCACGCAGGCTGGAGTGCAGTAGCATGATCATAGCTCACTGAAGCCTTGAAGTGGATGGGACTATAGGAACGCACAACCACACCCAACTAACTTTTACATTTTTTGTAGAGATGAGTTTTTGCCATGTTGCCCAGGCTGGTCTCGAACTCCTAGGCTCAAGTCGCTCAAGCGATCCACCCGCCTCAGCCTCCCAAAGTGCTAGGACTACAGGCGTAAGCCACCATGCCTGGCCTGGATATATTTAATATAAAGTGTTCTCTCTATGCTGTGTGTTCTCTCAACAGCAATGGAACATACATGACAACACTTTTCATTTAGGAGTTTGATAGCATTCTCATTACGGCCACATCGCCTTGAAGTTCTGTGATCTCTAAATGGCTTGCTGTCTCTCTCTATTTCTGTGTGTTTCCTGTGGCCCTGCTTTCACAAGCTCTCACTCACTCTCTCTCTTTCTGAATTTCATGTTGTCTGTGTGTCCTCCCAATGGGCTCTCACCATGGCTGCATGTTCTCTTGATACTTATATGTTCTTACTATGGCATATGTTCTCAGTTTAATGTTGTATTTTCACTAGAGGTGTGTGTTTCACCTTAGCTGTATGTTCTTATTATAGTGTGCGATTGCACATTCCACTGCTGTGGAGATTTGCTCTCCATGTGGTTATGTATTTTTCAACAGAACTTGATAGTCGTAACTGGTCAAATTTGTCCAAGGGTCAGGAGCCAGAAAATTTTTGTGTGAAAAAATATTTTCACTATCTTATATTCTTACCACTGTCCTAATTATACATACATCTTAGGTTGGATATTGATGTGCTTGCTCACTACTCTTGGGGATATTCTCAACTGTGCATCATGACTATTTACTGCCTGACTGAACTCAGAACAGCCCCTAGGTATTATTAGATGGTTTTTACCATCTAATACCATTGATGCCACAGGTCAAGGGAGGGGTATCTCCATTGGCTACTCAGAGGAGAAACCTCCACAGGCTAGTGAAGCCAGCTTCTAAAGGTCTAAAGTACCCAACACTTCTCGGCTGGTTCTCAGCAAGGATAACATCTCATCCCCAGGCAGTGAGATACCCAGGGGTCTGGACATAGGAACCAGGAACCTGGAACAAGATGGAGTTCTGAAGATAAACAGGGGGAGTCAGAGGACTCAGAAAGATATGCAAGAACAAAGGGAGGCAAGGAGGTACAGAGACACATAGAAGTCCAGGGAGCAAAGGAAAGCCAGAAGGCTCAGCAGGGCATTGAGCAAGGAGGACACAAAGAGTCATAGGGGCCCAGAGAGGTCCACAGACGGCACAGCCATAGGAGGAGATGGCAGACAGGTGGATGAAGTTAGGGGCTTGGGCAATGACAGAAAAGATTGAGAAATATGCCTCAGAGATAAGGGATGCAGAAGGGCATGCAGAAGGATGGGGACAGAGGGGACAAAATAAGTGACACAGTGATGACAATGGAGAAATGTGTCAAGGATGGGAGATACAAGTAAAAGAGATGTGAGGGCACACTGGGGGAGTTGGGGGCATCTCTCACCACTGAAGGCATAGGTGGCACCATGGTTGTCAGACATCAGTGCAGACAAGACTAGATGTGGGCTACAGCGCATATATTCAGGGCCATGGTGGGTACCGTTCCCATGGCCAGTCCCATTCCTGTGTCCATGGCCTGGAGAGAGAAATGGGTGAGGAGAACACAGAAGGAGGCCAGAGGTCAGAGTGAGGTCCAAGGTGGAAGAGATGGCTGGGGTTAGTGGGGTGTGAGTTTTCCCATATGAGGGCAATGGGAAAATTCAGAATGGAAATGGGGCTAGATTAAGGGCCAAGGTGTTGCAACATGGAGTTAAGGTGAGAGCTAGAACACATGAGATCCACAAGCTCAGGGAAGGTGGATGAATTCTGACAGGTCTCAAGTGTTAGGACTTTCTCACCTCTGCCAGGGCAGGGCATGAAGTAGTCTCGGACATCCAGCGGGTACCTGGGAGGCACCTCTCCCGTGACAGGGTTGAAGCGCAGGAATTGGTTACCCTGGAAGCAGTAGTAGCGGCCCAGCCATCTCAGGGCAGAGGAGCAGTTCCCAACAGCTGACCAGTAACGCTTCTTCATGGTTCCCGTAGCCAAGTCCCAGAACCATTTGTGGTCACCTTTGTCCAATCAATCAACAGGCATTTGGTGAGACCGAGTTATACCCTCCTTTGTGCTTTCTCTGGGTCCCAGGATGGGCCAGATAATGGTACTGACCACATGGAGCTCACAACCATCAGAGAGACAGCTAAAGGAGAGTGATCATACACCAAAATTCAGCAGCAAAGCGCACAGGATCAGTTCAGCAAAGGCAGTGGGGAGACTCAGGGAAAACTTCCCAGGGAAGATGATACTTCAACTGAAATCTGAAATAGGAGTTAAAAGGCACACAACAAGGAGAGATGGAACCCCAGAGAGAGGAAAGATTCCAAAGCAGGAAGGAAACTGAGTGTACAGAGAATAGCGTAGGGTTTCTGGAGCTTAGTGTTAAGGTAAAGGTATGATAAAAGTCAAAGCTGAAGGGCCAGTAGGGATTTAGCCATGGAGAGCCTTGTATGTAAGACTAAGGAGGGTAGATTTGTCTTAAGGGTCATGGGGAACCACGAGGTTCAGTGAACCAAGAATGTAATTCACATAGAATTACACTCAGTTACCTTCACCAGAATGACTTCCTCTCCTTCCCTCACTTGACCTCTAGACCATAAGTGGCTTCTCTATTTCCCTTCCTTAAAAAGCCACATAGTGGCTCCACCACCACCATCACTACCACTATTACCATCACTACTGGCATCGCTACCAACCCACCACTACTCCAGGTTCTTGGATTCCAGCCTGGACTAACCTTGGAAGAAGAGGATGCCTTCAGCTTGACATTCTCCACGGTGACATTCCACGGCTGCATCCAGTGGGGATGGGATTCCAGGAAATTTGTCTTGGAGCAACTTTGGGTATCCTTTCTCCTTCTTTTCAGGAGGGTATACCCAGACTTTGTCCCCCTGCATTCAAAAGTACTCTCTTTTTGACTGTACATCCCCAGACACTGCCACTCTGCATTTACACACATTTTTTTTTAACTATTGTGCTTGTACAATATCCTCCTGTGGCCCCACACATTCTCAGTCCATCTGTGGACAACAATGTTCTGTCCTTTTGCACAATACACACCCTCAGTTTGTGCAAATCCAGTCACTATTCCTATAACACACACACCTCTAGCTCTGTACCCAGACACTCCTGTGGCACATTTATCTGCAACACCATCAGTGTTGACAAACATATCCACAAATGTTCATCCTGCAATCATCCATACATTAGTACATTCATTTCTTCATTCATTCATTCATTCATTCGTTCATTCATTCATTCATTCATTCAAGAAACAGTCACTGAATAACTACTATATGCCAGGCATTGTGAGAGGCACTGAGGATGACAAGACTCTGTCTTTCACTTCGGGAAGTTCACTGTACAAAAGCAGAAAGGACTCCTACAATCCTAGCCATGCAACAACCAAGGTGTAGTGTAAAGAGCGCACTGAGAATATAAACGGAGTGCCTAAGTCTGCCTAGAGAACTTGTGGAAGGTTTCACACCACAGAGGAAGCACTGGGTCTAAGAGCTGAAAAATCAGCAGGAAGTTTCCAGGTTGACAAGTGAGGAAAGGGTGTTACCAGCAGAGGGAGCAGCATGCAGAGCCCAAACATGAGGAAGCAGTGTGCTCCAACTTCATGTAGATTTGTATGGCTGGCACACAGTGAATGTGGCCGGGGAATAGATAAACCTGAGAAGATAACCAAGGCCCAGACCGTGTGTGCACTTGGTTTGTAGTAATCAGGCACATTTTGGGGTCATTTACTGAAACAGGAAACACAGGAGGAAAGGTTGGTTTGTAAAGAAGATGCAAAGCTTCGTTTGGGGGATGTTGAATTTTAGATGCCTGTGGAACATATAATTGGAAAGAGATGTCTGGAGTTCAGAAGGTAGATCTAGATCCAGTGTCCACAGCATAGATATTCCTCAGAGCCATGGTGATGATTGAGATCACTGAGGGAAGGTATATGGAAAGGCTAGGATGGATCCCCAAGGAACATTAGGGAACTGGCTGAGAAAGAATGAGACATTTGAAAAGAGAGAGAAAAGAGGCAGGAGGGAAAACAAAGTCAACAGGACTTCCCCAACCACACAGCACCTTTGGCAAGGTAGGAGAAGGCACCCCTTCCTCTGAGCAGACACAGCCTGGGTCACATGGGACTTCGCGAGCACAGCAGACTGGATTTCATGCTCCATATGCTCTTCTGCCCAGGTGCCATTGTGTTGGGAACAATTTGCCTTGCCCTTTGAAGAGGACTTGATACAGGGTCATAGAAGGCAAGGGAAGAAATTGCCAGGGTAAAAAGGATGGCCAGCAGTGTGAAGTACAACAGAATGGTGTAGAACTAAGACTAGGACTGAAGAATAGCCACTGGATGGTGTACCTGCCAGGCCCACATGCATGCACACTCCCTTAGCCTGAGCTTTTACAGGAAAGGAGGGCACATGGGAAAGAAATCTGCTACCTATTGCTATGGGCTCCATGCCAAGGCCATTTGGGGGAAGGGTCCCCAGTGCCGATTCTAGACCTCTCCAGCCTGGCCCTGATTTTGGCCCAGCAGTACCTTGATCAGAAAGACACTGTTGTGACCATGACGGAATGCAGCATCCACAGGGCTGGTGAAATTCTTCCATGTCTCTGAGATTAACTCCCGGGCCCATTTGTGACTCTTCCACACAAACTCTCCTGAAAAAACCCACACTCACTGAGGGGCCCAGTGAGAAAACTTTGACCTACAGAAATAGCTTGAGAGAAGCTGTCAGTGATACCCTCAGATAATTCCTAAGACCTCCCACAGACAGGGATACCCTTCATGAAGGAGAATAAGGTCCTAAATACCCCAACCTCAGTCCCTCCTACCTTTAAAAAACAGCATGGTTCCATTGTCATCCAGGGTGGTAGCATCAAAGCTCCAGCCATCTGAGCAGCGTTCTGGGGTGGTAGGGAGATGGTAAAGTAAAAAACAAACAAACAAACGAAGGTGATAAAATGCAGAGACACAACCAGACAGATAGATAGACTTTGAAAGTCAGGGCCTCACCAGTCACGTCTGGGTCTGGCTTGGTCTCGCCTTCAGCAACATTCCCATGGGCACTAGTCCTAGGGAGAACAAGATAGATATCTGGGTCCATTGGGATTGATTCCTTTCCCATAGCTCCTGACCCCAAATTTGACTGAGGCCTAAAAACTGGCCCTACCTTACCCTAGCCCAGAACTCAATCCTTCACTTCTAGTCCCAGCTTTACTCACGGAGGAAGAGGGTTGGCAATGGCCAGAGACCAGCACAGGCTCCACAACCCCAGTGCAATGGGTGCTCCCAGTGCCCTAGCCATGCTGAGCTGCAGATGCCACAGGACAGCTCTGGGCGACCAGTTAAACTCTCTATATAAAGTTGGCAGCAGCACCACCCCCACCTCCAACTCCACTGGGAATGAGCTGTCTCCCAGGACTAAGCCAATATTGGCTGATTACATCACTGCAAATAAGGTCAGGGTCTGGAGAGAAATCTGAATCCAACACTCCCTTTTCCCGGCAGCTGCCCCCCAACCCCCTTCAGCAACTTTCAAACAGTGACTGGGTTACACTGCTGATGTCCAGCTGTGACTCTCACACTGGCAATGGGTCCAGGCGCCCATAAGAAGCGAGTAGACTGAGGATCACCTTTTATGACTGAGTTTATCTCCACAATGGGGGAGGTGAGAAAAGGAGGGAACTAATGTTTCTCTGTACTGTGTCAAGCCCTGCTCTAAGGCAGCTAGAGACAGCAATACTTACTACATTTAGTAACCACACACACAGATAAACTCACTTAGAAATACTCAGAGAACAACTTTTCCCAACCTTCATCAGGGGACTTTCTGGGGCATGCTCAAGCCTCTTCAGCTTTACCCTTGGGCTAGTGAGTCTGGGGACAATAATGTCTCACTGTTGTCAAATGTCCAAGCCCCATGCCTAGCCTCGCACCTTCCCTGACTGGCAAAGAGCTTTGCAAAAAGTGCCTGGAAGTGAAGGGTTGACAGTAATGAGACAGGAAGAGAAGGTGTCTCTCTTCCAGAGAGTACCACCACTACTAGTCATTAGTCTTTCTTGGTAGTTTCCACCTTGCGGGAAAATGCTTTATTTACCCAACACAGAACAAATAGAACTGTAACTGGGGTTTCACAATATTTATAACTGACTCCTGCTTAAATGCTACCTTCTCAATGAAGCCTTTCTTGATCACGTTATCTAGCCATTTCAGACCCTTGCTTGTTTTATTTCACTTACTAAAACTTGAAATTCTTTCATCTACTTATTTGGTGATGGTTGTTGTTGCTTTGCTTTGTTTTGCCTGTCTTGTTTACCATTATATATCCCTGACTCCTAAAATAGTGCCTAGCATATAATAGTTGTTCCAGAAATATTTGTTGAATGAAAAAAATGCAAAAATGCATTTCAAGTACTGAGTAGTGTTGCTAGTGTTACAGTCAAATTTCTGACAATTTTCCCCTGTCTAGGGTAGGAGAATATTAGGAATTGGGGGTAGGTTATGGTAGTAGGCATAATGAGATCTAAGAGTCACAGACGCCCTTTATCTGACAGTCATGTTCCTCTCTCCAGTGTCTCAGCCCCACATCCATCTCTTCCTGGGATCTCACCTGCTATCCTCAGTACTTCCTGGGCCCACTCCCAAAGCTGACCCATTTCTATGTGAGATTTGCCTACTGAGTCAGAAAAGAATTATGGGCAGACTCAGCTATGGGTCAGGATGAGGTTCCAGGACCCCCACTCCTTAGCCAAGGCTGAAAGAGCCCTGATCCCTCACAAATGGCTCCATACCCCGGACAGTCCCATATATAATCTTACCAAAAGTCTCAGATCCCTTTTCTACTCTGCAAAGTTTCCTTCCAACAGGAAAACAAAGATTCCGGAATCTCTGGAACAACATGTCACCAGGCCTCTACCATTAGGCTCGATGTCCTCTCATGACTTACGAATGAAAATGTGCTGTGAACATCATTCCCTCCTCATAGGTCAGTGGGCAAGGCTGGACTCTCTGAGTCCTTGGCAGCCTGGGCAATGCCATCACTGCTACAGCCAATGTCTCACACTCACCTTCTCCCCATTGCAGGGTATGTCTTGTTTCTGGGTGTTAGGCAATGGGAGCCACTATTTCAAGACTCCCCCTTACCTTTTCTTTCCCTCTCAGCCTCTGAAACCTTATATTCTCCCTCCTGAGCACTCTGTAACCCTCCATCAGGAATTTTCTCAACAACTTGTCTCCAGCTGTCAGAACCCTGCCTGAATCCCACAGATTTTGCTGGGCCTGCCCGGGGAGAGGGAAGCTTTCACCCCAAGAAACAAACACCCCACAGAAAACCCATAGTGAGTCTTTAATAGTCCTACTAGCTGACTTGCCAGTCCAGGGGTGCAGTCTCCTTCTGGCCTAACAGGGCTGTTCTGAAGGCATACAGCACATATACTGGATGATCATTTTTCAGCTTGACCCCTTCCCCACATGGCCCTGGTCCGCCTCACAGCATGCCTGGATCCATCTATCCCAGAATACTACTTTATGGTCCCTTTTCACTGCTGCTTCCTAATTCACCTGTGTACCCCAGAATGGCTTAGATACCATTACTGGAGCTTCCTGCTCCACCCAGGGACTAGGCCAGCAGAGTCATCTGCACTGCAGGCAATCCAGGTTGAAGTCAAGTTTTGGGCAGGAGTTGAAAGTAGAAGATTGTACGCATTTGGGAACCGAGGGCTGTGAATATGTTGGCCACCCTGGTGTTGGTCACAGGGTACAAGCCAAGACTTCTCAGGGTACTCAAGACTCAGCAGCCTTGCTTCTCTTCCCTTCACTACAGGAGGCCCCCTTCTGTGGGTCCTCAGTCCTTCCCAGGCTTCCTGCCTGGGCTGAGAAAATAAGCTTGTGGGTACTTGGGCCTGAGCACCCCCTGGAGGCCGCAGGAATCACTGCACTTCCGCCCTTCAACTAGAGGTCAGAGCCCAGGAGTTTTTCCTCTCTGAAACTGGCCTCCATAGTGTTCGTCCCTCACTGCTCTCAGCCCTGTCTGTGCAGCCTTAGTGGCATGCACCCTTCTATGCTTCTTTCCCTTCCCCTGCAAACCTTGCTTCCCAGAATGGATTTGGGGACCCTAATGTCTTGCTTTTCTGGGAACTCGAGCCCAGAGAAATTCAACCGTCTCTTTTTCTGTGTAGTCTTCTCAATCCTCCTAACCAGCAGCTTTTTTACTTCTCCCAGAAGGGGTCTGAACATGAATCTGCAAATGTTTTCATGGACAGAGCTTCCTCCTGCGTTGCCAAGAGTCATAAGCTGGACACTGACCTACTATCCCTTGGAATGGCTATGTCCGTGTCCAGCCTGCTCTGCTGTTGATGAGTTCTCTGACCTTAGCCATTTCTCCTGGGTCCACTGAGTGCTAGGTGTGGTGGGCCTGAAGCCTGTGAGTGTATACTCCAGGGAGCAGGAATTGAATGTCCGCTTTCCTCAGGGGTAGGAGGCTTAGGGATAAAGCTCCAGGCAGCCAAAGAGCTTGCTAATCCCAGCTGACCCCTCCAACATAAACATTTCCTCTTGCTCAGTCTATAATGGGCCTTCTGAATAGTTCATTCTTGCTTCTCTATCAATAAATAGTAATAATTTGCTCATATCTATTGGATACACATGTCTGGCACTTGATATGAATGATATCATATAATTCATATCATAGCTATATAGCACTTGCTATGGTTTGAATGTTTTTGTCCCCTCCAAATTCATGTGTTGGAAGCTTAATTCCCAATGTGCCAGTGTTTGGAGGTGGGGACTCATGAGAGGTGTTTAGGTCATGAGAGCTCTGCCCTGATTAATGCATTAATGCTGCTATAAAAAGGGCTTTCAGAAGTGGATTCTCTCTCTTCTGCTTTTCTGCCACGTGATGAACAGCATTTGTCTCCTCCAGAGGATGCAGCATTCAAAATGCCATCGTAGAAATAGAGACCAGGCCCTCACCACACACCAAACCTGCTGGGCACTTCCATCTTGGAATTCCCAGCCTCCAGAACTGTGAGAAATACATTTTTGTTCACTATAAATCACCAGTCATGGGCATTTTGTTATAGCAGCACAAACAGTCAAAGGTCGTACTATTAGTCCCATTTTATGAACAAGGAAGCCAATATTAGGTATCTTAGCCACATCACATTGTTAGCAATTGGCAGAGCCATGATTTAAAACTTGGGTGCCTGACTGCTAGGGGTGTGTTCCTACAAGGATAGTGTGTTCTTAGCAAGGGGTTTGCTGGTAAATATTTAACAACTTCTCTCTAGAGGGGAAAAAGCACTGATTTGTAACATTTGCTGATTTTTGTGATATAAATACTCCTACCATGGCCAACTTTAAGCTACCAACAAGACATCACCAAATGTATAGTTGGGAAGGGATATACAGTAACACTGCATGCAATATTCCTACCATATAGATATAAACAATCATAAGAGCACAGGGGATAGTAAAATAATTAGGAAGTAATTAGTTTTAAGTACCGATTATCCTTGGTTTTAATAGAATGTATTTAAGTTTATATAGTTTGATTTTAAATAATAGCTGTATTTTAACAACCAGCTCTCAAAATTCTAAATTTGACAATCAGCTCTCATGAGCCAGCTCCAGCACCCCAGTTTACCATGCTGCCTTTGTGTACAGGACAAGGATCCTACCTGCTTTAGTCACTGCTATATCTTCAGCACTGAGAACAATGCCTGAAATACTGTATGTATTTAATAAATATTTAATCCTGTTATTCCTACTTCCTAATTATACATAAAATCCGTCCATTTCTCTCTGCCTCTTTAGTAATACGAACACCATCTTTTCTTGTCTGACAATTGAAATAGCTCTTCTACAACACATTCTTTATAACAACCACAGTGATCTTTAAAAATGTATCTGAAATCACCTTATGCTCCTGCCTAAAATGTTTTCTTGAAGTCAGCTGTAATTTTTTTTTTTTCTTGAGACAGAGTCTCGCTGTCACCCAGGCTGGAGCACAGTGGCACACTCTCGGCTCACTGCAACCACTGTCTCCTGGGTTCAGGCAATTCTCCTGCCTCAGCCTCCCGAGTAGCTGGGACTATAGGCGCATGCCACCACACCTGGCTAATTTTTTGTAGAGATGGGGTTTCACCGTGTTAGCCAGGATGGTCTTGATCTCCTGACCTTGTGATCTGCCCATCTTGGCCTCCCAAAGTGCTGGGATTACAGGCGTGAGCCACTACACCCGGCCTAAGTCAGTTGTAATTCTAATGTATACACAGTCTTCAAGAGGAACAGTTTAGAGATGCTGTTTTCTGATTTTCATTCTCAATTCTCTTCCTACCCTACAGAATCACTGTCCAGTTTAAAGTCTGTTTCACAGGGTATCCCTTTCATTCTTATCACTTAAACTTTTCAGTGGTTTACTGTTATACTCCAAACCAAATCCAAGCTCTTTACCTTAAATGATCCAAGGCAGGCCTAATTCTCCAAACTTGTTCCTTTCCCCTCTCCCTCCAACCTCCTTCCTCTCTAGCCACTCCTGGCCTCCTTTCAGATTCTCAAACACATCAAGATCTCAACCCCTCAGGACCTTTGTACTTGTTTTTCCTTTGTCTGAAAATCTCTGTCACCTCTTCTTAACACAGCTAGTTCCCTACCTACCCGCTCCAGCCCTACAGGTCACTGCTTAAAGAGGCCTTCCTTATTCACTCTACTTAACACTATATTCTCTGTCATTGTATTCTATTCATTTCCTTCACAGCTTGAACTCAAATTGTTATTACACATTTAGTCCCTTGTTGCTTACTTGTCTGCCTTCTCCACTAGACTGTAAGTTTAATAAGGGCAGGGACCATTTCTCTGTATTCCCAGGGCCCATTCCTCTGTCTGACTAATAGTAAGTACTCAACAAATACTTGTTCAATAAATAAATGAACCTGCAGGCCACAAATGGCCATAGGGCTGTTCTGATCACCAGACAGCCCTATATGAGCAAAGTGTGAACGCTTGCAGGACCACGACATTCTGACAGCAGGGGCTTTGCTGTGCCCCCCAAATCTGTGACAATCATTCAAGACCTGGCCTCCACTGTCAGGCACTACTTTCATCTACTTGGCCCCAAGGCCTGAATTGGAAAGAAAATGCCCACCATGGCTGGATTTAGAAGGAACAGAATGACTCCACCTTGATGTACCTTTTCCATGGCATAGGAAGACTACCTAATCTGAATCTATGGAAATCAGCCCTAGCAGCCTGTTCTTAGGCTAGTAGAAAAGCCATTTGTGGCACCCCACCCAAGGAAGGTCACCCTTACCGCCTTTTTATTCCCCTGCTACTTTTAGGTGTTCACAATGTAAACATGTGAGAGGTTGAGAGCCGGAAGCTTTGAGTTTCCATTCTGTATTACTGCTGGTGCCTTGCTCAAGATAGGGGTGGAGAAAAATAGAGCATCACCTGAGAGCTCTTGGGGAGGACTTCACTGATGCTGAGCGACTGATAATTGAGCACACCATCTCTGCTGGCCAGGGCATGGGCTTAGGCAATTCTACTCATAATCAGAGCCAGAAGGGCAGGCTCCATCAGAGCACCTGCACTAAAATAAATCTTCAGGGAGCTCATCTGTCCCTCCACCTATCTATCAG
This sequence comes from Piliocolobus tephrosceles, assembly GCF_002776525.5. Lineage (NCBI taxonomy): Eukaryota > Metazoa > Chordata > Mammalia > Primates > Cercopithecidae > Piliocolobus > Piliocolobus tephrosceles. The sequence goes on along the minus strand of NC_045446.1, from coordinate 58,471,083 downwards.
GTTTCTTTCTTTTGTGTGTGTGTGTGCGCGCCTGTGTGTGTGTTTTGAGGTAGAGTTTTGCTCTTGTTGCCCAGGCTGGAGTACAGTGGCACGGTGTCAGCTCACTGCAACCTATGCCTCCCAGATTCAAGTGATTCTCCTGCCTCAGCCTCCCAAGTAGCTGGGATTACAGGCACCCACCACCACGCCTGGCTAATTCTTATATTTTTAGTAGAGATGGGGTTTCACCATGTTGGTCAGGCTGGTCGCAAACTCCTGACCTCAGGTAATCCATCCACTTTGGCCTCCCAGAGTGCTGGGATTACAGGTGTGAGCCACTGTGCCTGGCCTATGTATCAGGTTTCAGCCAGTGGGCCAGAGAGGACCAGGGAAGTAAATATAACCAAGATTTCCATATAGTCCAAATGGGACGCCCTTGATCTCTACAAAGCCCCCATGGTCTTAGACAGATCCATGGATAGTCCCTCTTATCCTAGCCCCAGGAATTGTGCTATACCAGATCGATGTCTTGATCTTTTCCATGACCTCTCATGATCTACCTTCCCAGATCCAACATTCCCCAAATCTTGTTGAGTGCTTTCTCTGCCAGCCATCATGCTAGGTGCAAGGGGCACAAGGGTGAACAGGGTGCTATAACTTTACCAGTTAGGAGTATGACAGCTACAGATTCAAATCTGGGCTCTGCTCTTCATCAACAGTATGACCTATTTCTGTGAGCTTCAGTCTTTTGTAGAGAGAAATCATAGTACCTACTTGCCAAATCATCACTGACTGCTGCTTTCAGTTCTCTCCAGAGATGGCAGCAAAACCCTGGCAGACTAGAACCCAGGAGAGAATGTGAGGACCCTCATTCCACTGCAGGGAAGGGGCAGCAATCTTGGAAAGGTGAGAAAGTGGATACATCAGGGCTCCAGGGATTCAGCAATGACTTTTAAAATTAGCCGTGGAGTCTCCTACACATAGCTACCACCTGGGCTAGCCCAATTCCCTTGCCCAGACTTGGACTTCAAAGTTGCTTTCACACCCTGAAGCTGTTTTCTCTGCACTTACTGGCTGTGTGCTGGGCAGAGGTCATTCCCTCCCCCTACAACCCCACAATTCTTCCCAGCCCCAGGGCAGATAGGCAAAGGACTTGCCTACTTCTGTAGGGCCTGGGGATGGGGATATGGCAGGTGGCTCAGGGTCCCACGGGTTCACCCTTTCTTGCTTCTCTCTATGCAAGTTTCAAAACATCAGGACCTGCTTGGGAAGCTGGGTCCCTTGCCTGCCTGCTTGCCCACCTTTTAGTCCAGAGCTAGTCCCACCATCCCATCTCTTCACTGCAGCCCTGCCCCACAAGAACCCAGCAAAAACATCTTGGTGAAGACATTTATTTAATATGGGGGGTGGGGTATTGCTGTCTCTGTCAGTGTGTATAGGGTGGTAGGGAGACAACTAGAGAGACTTCTGTCCTGGAGTAGGAGGCTGTTCTGGCCCCAGGCTGGGGGATGGGGAGCAGACTGAGAGGGGTGGGGAGGTGTGAAAGAAGGGTAGGGTGAAGCTCTGCACACATCCTTGGGACCACAGTCCAGGCTCACCCAGTCACCAAAGCAAGAACCGAATAAATAAAGTGCAACCGTGGGGGTGGGGGTAGGAGAGGGAGGGCACCGGGCGCACCCACGCCCACAGCCCACATTCAGTGCTGCCAGGTCTGGCCCACCTCCCAGCCAGACCCTCTTTTGTCCAATCCCCCCAATGTCTGTCCCTCCACAAGCCAGGCAGGGCCTCTGTGCAGCTACTGGAGGTAGCGATAGGCTTTAAAGCAGTGGTTGCCAGCATCAGCCACCACCACGTGGCCATCCGAGGTCAGTGCCAGGCCCTGTGGACCATACAGTGGTTCTGCAGATGTGTTGATATAGGACAGGAAGGAGCCAGAGCTGTCGAATACCTGGGGAAGGAGTGGAGAATGGAGGGAGAGGCAAGATCAGGCAGATGAGTCTGTTTTGGGGGAATGGGCATATGGGACACAGCAGGAAACCTCCCCCTCATGTCATTTCCAGGCCTTACTCACCTGGATGCGGCTGTTGCCCCAGTCAGCCACAATGATGTTTCCATTGGAGTCCACAGCTACTCCTGTGGGGGCGTTGAACTGCCCATTGCCTTCGCCATGGGAGCCAAACTTGAAGAGGAACTCTCCATCGGCACTGTACACCTGGTGGGGGAAGGGGCTAGGGACTGGGGACCTGGCCTCAGGCCTTGGAGGAGGACAGGGTGAAGCCCCAGGGCTGAGGACCCCCACCCAGATCTACAGCTACAGCCCAAATCTGCTTCACAGGCTTCACATCCATGTGCCCTACTGCCTACTGGACAACTCTTGCTGATGTCTGTTGGGAATATCAAATCTAACAGCTCATTTTCTCTGGGAAATCAGTTCTCTCAGTTCTCTGTCTCAATGACTGGTGCCACCCAGCTGGCCATGAGTCACTCTTGACTCCAATTTCTTCTCTGCTTGATAAGCCAATGAATTAACACAACCCTTGATTCCATCTCAAATCTCTCTCTCAAATCTACACCCTATGCATACACTGCCATGTCTTTCTCATGGTCCAGGCTCACATCATTTCTCATCTGGATCACTGCAAAAGATTGATCTTCCTGCCTCAGTCTTGCCTCAGCCTGAGTGATCTAAGACACCCAGGACTGCATCACTCCCCTGCCTGCAATACTGTGACTCCCCATAGCTCTTGGAAGGAAAGTAAGCCCCTTAAGGGGGAACACAAGCCTCACCCTCAGCTTTCACGGTCTGCTCCTCAAGTTGAGTCTAAACTACTTGTGATTTCTCAAACACACTATCAAGGTTCCCACCTCCATTCTTGGCTCTTTCTGTGTCTCAAACGCTCTTGTCCTCCTTTGCCTTCCATTTAATTCCCACTTGTGCTTGAAGTCCTCCTCACATAGTCTTTCCTGAATCATACATTTCAGTATCCCTTCCCACAGTTCCCTGTACCTTCCTATCACAGAATCTATTATATCATATTGTAATTTTTTGGTTACCTTTTTCTCTTCCCTACTAGACTATAATCAAGAAGACACAGAATACATTTGCCTTGTGCATCACTGTATCTCCAGCTTCTAGCATACTGCCTGGGACAAAGCAGCCATGCCATAAATGTGTAAATGTGTATTGTTTGAGTGAGTGATCTCAAGGGGGAAAAGGAGGAGGTAAAATAGAGAGGAGTCTTGTGGAAGAGGAAAGGATGTTGGGACAGTGGTCACGGAGGGAGGGAGGGAGGACACTGACCTTCACTGAATGGTTATGGAAGTCCGTTACTACAATCTCATTCTTGTTGTTCACAGCCACAAAATGGGGCCCTGAAAATACAAAGTGGTCTTCAGGGCAGTAAGCTGGGACACCGAGTGGCATGGGGAAGAGTATCTGGGAAGATAAAGCTAGGGTGTTAGGAGAGGGGTGGGATCTCTAGGACTGAGACGACAGGGCTAAAGTATAGGGAAGTGGGATCTCCAGAGCCAAGATATAAGAGGAGAGGGCCTTTAGAGCTGGGGTATCTAGTGGAGGTCTCTGGAACAGGGGTATCAGCATAAATCTTGGAGCTGTCCCCCCATACCTGCAAAGTGGCGGTCAGTGGCCCCACGGCCCCCAAAACGGCCAACCAGTTTGCCATTGGGCTGGAAGGTAAAGACGCAGCAAGACTTGTTGTCGACCACAATGATATGTCCATTCCGGTCTACGGCCACTCCCTTGGGGCCCATGAGGCGACCAGCTCCAATCTTGGTCTGGAGGAAGAGAATATCCATAAGAAGTTTTATTCTGACTAGTGGGGATAGTAGTCCTAACCCAGCATCAAAGCAGAACCTTGGGCTGGGGAAAGAACAGTGAGGAGGAGGAGGTAGGTTTGGATCAGTCCAGACCCTGACCACCAAGAGGCACTAGACTGGTCAGTTCAGCTGAACACCAGGGTAAGTAAAGTGACAGCAGGCCTCTCACCTTGAACTTGCCCTCAGGGGAGAAGATGCTGACCCAACGGTTGTCATAGTCTGCCACAATAATGTCTCCATTGGTGTCCACTGCCACACCTGTGGGGCGCTGCAGCTGCCCAGGTGAGCGTCCTCGGACCCCAAAACGGAACTTGAACTGGCCCTCATTGGAGAAAACCTGGAGCAGAGGAGCAAGGGAAGGGAGCAGGTAGGAGGGGTGACACTGTGGGCACAGACAGAAGGGAGTAGGATCTTGAGGGAGGAGACCCCCCCACCACCATTTATTCAGTCATTCAACAAGCACTTACTGACAAAAATCAAACATGGCAGCAGGTCTGGGGGAATGCAACAGAGATGTGAATGGGGTTGTGAGAACATGAAGGGATGAAGGGGAATGGTGACAAAAGGCTCCAAGAGAAGATGTCTCAACAAATAGCCTAATAAGGATGCCACATAAACCAAATACGGCCAGAAAAGGAAAAGGAAAGGTATTCGAGCAGAGTGAGCAGATTGTAAAAGGCACAAAGTCAAGTATGGGCACCACTTGAGGACCTGTCCAGTGTGGCTGGACTGCAGGGAGCACCCAGGTGAACAAAAGAAGGAATTATGTTTTATCCTGGGTGTAATGAGGAGTCTCTAAACATTTCTAGGCATAGCAGTGACAAGATCAATTTTGCTTTTAAGAAAGAACATTCTGGCTGTAGGGAGGAGTCAAGCTGCCCAGTCAGAGGCTGTTGCAGTATTCCAGTTGAGAAACAATGATGGCTTGGACCAAGGAAATTGGCTGGAGGGAAGCAGATGGACTCAAGACACATGTAGCAGGTAGACTCAGGAGACTTAGTAGCAGACTGGAATGGGGTAGGTGAGAGAGGAGAATCTATACAAGAATTAGTTCATTCAGGCTATGGGGCTGACAAGGAAACCTTCCTCCTAGACAGAGTGAACCTTTCAACCTCTCCCTTCTCCAACCTCCTCCACTTTAGCTGCCCAATATGCTCAGGTCTCTCTGTCCCAAAAGCACCTCCTTTAATCCTCCTTCCTGCTTTAGCTAAGCTTTCTGGCTTTTCCTTCACAGTCAAAACATTACGCACTACGTAAGTCTCATACACTTTGCTTTGTTATAGGCTCTGGGGACACAAGATGTACGAGAGCCAGGAGCGGCCTTGGAGAACTCAAGTTCTGGGCACTGGCCTTGCTCTTGGATTCAAACCTGTGCCGTCCTTAATGGACTGGTCTCCCCGTCCCTGCCCCACACCAACCCCATCTCTTAGTCCTGCAGGGCTGTTTAAACTGGTACCACCAACAGGCGTCCCTTTCTTCTAATGTGGGCCTTCTACTAAGCTCTTCTCTGGCTGACCAGCACAGCTCTTGGGTTCTGCAGTGGTCCCCTGTGGCAGGACAGCACTCATCAGTATGAGAAGGGAGATACCACGAGCTCCACAAGCTAAATAGAAGTGAGGGGGACTAAAAGGTACAGGTTCAGCAGTGAGGTAATGCCTCTCCAGTTTGAGCAGCTCAGGTTCTGGCCCAATACTGATGAGGCTTTGGGATATCTTGTTCTTCCGGTCCAATTCTATCCCACCCCTGACACCTGGCCAACTCTTACTCATCTTTCCATTCTTAGAATTTTCAGGTCACTTGTTCAGAGAAGACTTTAATGACCACCCTCCACCCTACCAAATCAATATGCACACATCAACTTAGGTCACCAGGATATATGCTTTACAGCTCTCTTCATAACAATTATCATTTTGCAGCTAAGTAACTGTTAAATATCAGTGTCCCCTTCTAAGGATGTAAGCCTCGCATGGCATAGGGACTGCATCTATTTTGTTTGCTGCTGCATTTGCAGCACTGATATGGCATTTGGCACATAGTAGACATTCAACAAATGAATGAACTCCCCAGCTCAGTCTCAGACCTGAACTGGACATCTCCACTTGAATGCTGCCTAGCTATCTCAAACATCTGCAAAAGCGAATTCATCAACTTAAACCTGGGCCTGCTCCTGAATGGCAACACCATCTACCCAGTTCACAAAGTCCTGCCATTCTTGACATTTGACGACTCAGCAAAATCTGCCATTCTTGCTTCCTTAATATCTCTAGAATCTGCTGGTGTCCTAGTTTGGTCCTTAACATCTCTTTCCTATACCATGGTATCTGAAAGTAGATCCCTGACTTCAGGGATCTCACAGTCTAGTGGGGGAGAAAGACTTAAACCAAAATAAAATAAAACAAAACCAGACAAAAACAAAAACAAACCAGTGATTTCAGTAAAGTATGAAAAGTACAGCAGGAAAAGGCTGAGGGAACTGAGAAGAATGTGGTTTAACATTCTGCCTAGGGGAATGAGGGAATTTTCACAGAAGAGCTGATAAAACTGGAAACTTACACAATTACACAAGGACATAATATATACAAATCAAATCATTCATTCAGAATCACAAAATGTTTTTTGTCTTCTGTCAACTGATGCTGGTTCCACTCAGTGAGGGGGTCTGCCTCATCCTCCAACATAGAAGGATCCAAAAGGGAAAACGGTCATGTCGTGAGGATCCCAATCCCTATGTACTGAGAGGAGGAGGCGGGGGGTCGGACCTCATCAGGGAGCCCAGCCCATGCCAGCCCTAAGGACTCCAGGGTAAAGAAGCAGAAACTCAACTTAGAAATCTGAGCCAGGCTCCTAGCAGTGGCGACACAGAGGACAGATGGAAGTAGAAGCAAGAGGAGGACTGCCATAGAAGTAGCAGGTGTTTGGAAGAGAGTGGAGCTATACCAGGTGTTCCTTCTTGATTGCCCACTCTGATACAATGGGGAGGCCAGGTGCAGTGGCTCATGCCTGTAATTCCAGCACTTTCAGACACCAAGGCAGGAGGATAGCTTGAGCCTAGGAGTTCCAGACCAGCCCAAACAATACAGTGAGACCCTGTCTCTACTAAAAATAAAAATAAAATAAAATAAATTAGCCAGGTATAGTGGCATGCGCCTGTAGTCCCAGCTACTTGGGAGGTTGAGGTAGGAGGATCGCTTTAGCACAGGAGGTCAAGGCTGCAGTGAGCTGTAATCATAGCACTGCACTCTAGCCTGGGCAACGGAGACCCTGTCCCAAACAAACAAACAAACAAAAAATAATGAGGAAGCTCAGCCCCCTCACCAGGACAAAGTGGCATTTATCTGTGCATGTGAGCAGGCAGCACACCTGTGTGTGCGCACAACAGAGAAGGGGTCCCAAATCTCAACTTTTATGCCAGGAAGCATTCCCAGCCTAGGGAGTTGGAAAGGAGCTGGAAGGTGTAACTGAATAGGGACTCAGCACCACCTCATTACTCCCCTGCAATCCCCTCCTCACTATTCAGGCTGGACCCAAATGCCTTTTGTGCTGCACAGGGCCTCTCCATTCCTCTGCTCTTAGAAATAGGGTAGGAGTAAAGGCAGACTGGACAGAACTGGAAATATGGCCACAGAAGAGTCCCTGGCACTTTTAGACTGTTAGGTGAAAAGCAGGGGTCAGGGAGTAGCCATCACTGAGGGAAAGGACCTTAGCACAGCTGGATCAATGATATGAGTACTCAAGCAGGGTCAGGAAGTTTAAACGTATAGGTGTTGAGAAGTAAGGATCTTCAGCGAAAAGTTTTGCTACCCAGTAAAATGTTTCAAAGAAGTAAAGTGCATGGTAGTTAGAAACAATCCCCTATAGGATAAAATAAAAATTCCACACTCCATCTCCAAAACCATTTACAATCTGACCTCAGCTACCCCCAGCTTCTAATAGTAATCTACCTCCAAGCCTGCTGGGCTCCTTCCAGTTCCCTGAACCACCTCCTCCAGCTCTTTCCCACCTGCTTGCCTTTGTTTACAGCCTCCACCTGGATGATGATATTTTTAACAATAGCTAACATCAGAAGTTTCACTAGATGTCAAGTACAGTACATCATTTAACACTCCCCACAACCCTATCAGATATACTTTTCCTAATTTTACACATGAGTTAACTGAAGCTCAAAGAGGTCATGTGACTTGTTAGTATGTGACACAGCTAGATTTCAAGTTCAGGTGTCTGGTTTCAGAGCCGGAGCTTTTAACTGCTCTGCTGTGTCAACTACCCTGGTACCCACTGTACTAGGCTCTGAGTTTTTACTACAAGAAACAGAGAAAGAAAAAGGCACATTTCCTGGCTTTGAAAAGGAGCTCACAGTGCAGCAGAAACCATGTCCATTCGGTGTGGTGGATGCTATAATCAGCTGTAGGAGGTTATGGGAGAGGCAGTGGGAGGAACACCTGTGAGGTTATGCTACAACTTCTAGCCACTGAAAGATACCCGCTTTGGCCAAGATACCCCCATGTGAGTGTCTAGCCAACCTGATAACTTCAGAGACTCCAGACAGACTACATACATTCAGGAGTCAGGCAAGCATGTTGGAAGACAGCAAGGGAGGGCAGGCCTGCATCCTGGCCACCAGGAGGAAAAGGGAGAAAGTAAGAGGCTCAAGGAGAGGCAGAAGGGAAGGAGGAATGAGCCAGATCTTTGCAGTCCAGGAGCTGACCTGGCCTAAGCCATGGCCTACAAAGTAGAGGCTACAAGCATAGTAAACTCTGGTTTCTGACTGAAGGTGCTGGTTACAGTTGTGGCCTATGGGAATGGGGTGGCCGGTGGGTGCATAAGGGGTGATCCTTTGATTCACCGCTCTTAAGGAACGGTACTATCTGCAGGGTTCCATCTTCCAGGAGGTGACCTGTGCTTTCTATCTTTTCAGGAGGCTGTAGCTTGAAAACTCTTATTTTGGTGGTGGAGTCGAGCGGTAAAGGTGCTTACCTGAATACACTGGTTGTTGCTGTCTGCTACCACGATGCGGCCGCTGCTGGCTGCGGACACACCTTGTAAATTGGTGAATTCACCTTTCTCCCTTCCACGACTGCCTGTGGGACGGGATGAGAGGGAAAACAAAAGAATTCACTCAGAGGTCATTTTGAACCTCCCTTCCCTCCCCACCCACTACCTCAGCCTGGCCCATCTGGCTCTGCCCTCGGCTGTCTGTACCAACACGGAAGACGAGCTCATCCTCAATTGGGTTGTCCTTTCGTTTGCCGCCTGTGCTGTACATGGAACTGGGCCTACGCACTGCCTTCTGGCGCACATGGCTGCCGGGGCCGCCAGGGGACTTGACACGGCGCTTCACATCGTCAGGGGAAGGTGGCAGGTCCCCAGGACGCAGGGCACGCACGCGGAAAGGGCTGCCACGCACTGGCTGCCCGTAGAGCAGCACTGAGAGGAGCAGCTCGCCTTCCGTGCGCGCTGTGTACACCAGCTCATATGTGCCATTCTTGTGGTCCACCACTGGCACCGGAAGGCGCGTGCCGTCCGGACCGGTGATCTCTGCGCGCAGCTCAGCGCTGCCTGTGCGCACCAACCGCCCATCCTTGTCTTTGGTAGTGACAGTGAGCGAGGCAGGCTGGCCCACTAGCGCCTGGCGCAGGCCCTCTCCGGTGGCCACCGTCTCGTGTGCAGTGGCGCTCGTGGTGAGCAGTGCGCCCAGATTGAGCACCGATCGCCGCAGCCCGTCCACCTCAAGGACCAGTTCCAGCTGTGCATTCTCGTGTGGCCGCTCCGGGAATGCCTGTGCCGCCAATGCCGCCAGCCGCTCTCTCATGTGCTTGCGCACCAGCAACACCTCTGGGGCCGAACCCAGGCGCAGTGCCTGCTCTGCGAAGCTGCAGCTACTGCCGATGTGTTCCTGACCCTGGCGCAGAGTGTCCAATTGGGTTTGCAACACCTGAGGAGGGGTAGGGGGAGGAGTGGGTGAGCAGACTGGCACAGGGGGAGTCTCTGTGATTACTGAAGTTGTAGCACTGTGGCATAAAAGAAATACAGGAGGGTGCCTGTGGACAGAGGACACAGATGCCCACAGCACCTACTGAGGGCATGTGAGGAGGCAGAATATCTAGGCCGGGGAATGGGGAGCTGGTGTGGAAGACAGAGGAACAATGGAGGCAATAAAACCATCACAAAGGACGATGGTAGGGAAGGGTGAACACAAGACACACCTTCTGTTTGGCCCCACAAATGGTCTCCAGATCTCTGACCAGAGCCTGCTTGCGCTGCTGCAGTGCTTGCTCCAGGTCTTCGAAGGCTGCACTGATCTGGGCCAGGGCCTCTGCCTTGCGCTCCTGCAGCTGCTGGCTGATGCCCCCAACTAAGGCAATTGCTGCGGACAGCTGTGGCAATCTGGAGGGGGAACATCTCATGCCAGAGTTGCTGAGGGTGGCTTTGTAGAAGTTTCCCTTCTCCCTGGGGACCCTATTGCTGCCCTCGTGGAGATCTCCTGCCTGAGACCTCCCTGTGACTTCCATGTCTGCCCTTCCCAGACCCTTTATTCCTCTCCCACACCATCCCTGTGGCCCACCAGCCCAGGACCCTGCCCAGTGCCTACCGGCCACGCACAGCCTCAAGCTGGCGCTGCAGGGCCGCCTTGTGCTGCTCCACCACATCCCTCAGCAGCACTGTGCCGTGCTCACGATGCTCCCCGGCACGGCACTCACCACACATGGCCGTCTCACAGGCCTCACAGTAAAACTCCATCGTCTGTAGTACAAGGACTCCAGTTGGGTAATGGCTAGACATCACACTTCTTTGTCCCCTCCCCTCCCCACCTGCCCTCCCTGCCCCTTACTTTCTAAGTGCACCCCCTACCTGGACCACTCATCCAGAGCAGTACCCTTTCACCCAGCCACTCGGCACCCCCCAGTGCCTCTCCTCTCCTCCCACCCCAAGTCCCGGCCTCACTGGGCCTCGCTTGGGCCCACCTTGCCTTCATGGTTGGGGCAGGAGAGAGGGCGGCCAGCCACTGCACTGAGGGGGTGAGGGTCCTCTGGGTCGTGGGCCCCATCAGATGCCTGCTGCATTGCCTCCATGAGGCTGCTGATGAAGAAGTTGTTCTGCAGTGCCGAGACACCCTGCTCTGGGAGGATGGACGTCTGCCGGCATACTGGACAGGATAGCGTCAGGCTCTGGGCAGGGATATAGTTTTGGAGACACCTGTCCAGGAAGAAGGAGAGTCGAAGACCAGAGTGAATGGGGTAGCATAAGTGCACCCTTCCTTATACTTCCCATGGGTGCCGACCCCTTCCCTCACAGGTGTGCCATTACACTTCATTTTAAAACCTCTCTGCTTGACACATCTCATCTGCCAGCAGGTATAATGGCCTTGCCTCTTACAACTGAGGAACACATCCCTGACCCCTCTTAGAAGAGCAGACTATCCACATTCCTCACAGTGTGCACACAGGCTCACCTTTCACAGGTGTTCACAAATGCTTCTCATAGGAATGTGCAACTAGGCACCCCCTGCCCAACTTCTTTAACTCATTAAACATTTACTATCTACTCTTGCCAAATTTATGCCAAGCTCTGGGGACAAAAAGATAAAGCACAGTGCCTACCCTTAAAATACTTCCCACCTACAGAGAAAAAAGTCACAGGAATAGTACAGAAGTAAATAACATGATGATTAAGGGAATGGGTCCTGGAGCTAGGCTGCCCAGGGCAACACCCTGTCGGTCACCTGTTATACTGTGTGACCCCTGACAAGTTATATAACTTTGGCAAGTGAAGGACTCTTCCTTTGTAAGATGGAGAAGTACAGACTTCACAGAGTGTTAGAGGATTACATGTAAAGTACGTATTTATATTTGAAGAGAATTAAATGAAAAATGCCTGACTCACAATAGCACTATATATGGTAGGCTACTTGTATTACTTATTGTTAATATAAGGAATGTTAGATACAGTGATAAGGAAATGCATCTGGCTCAGGGAGGTGAAGAGGGTGTCCAGGAAAGTCTTCAGAGAAGTTGATGTAAACTAAATCTTCAAGGATAAATAATTGTTAGCCTGACCAAAGAAAGGTGCAGGCAGAGGGGGAAGGGTAGTCCAGATACAGAAGGCAGCAAGAAGCAGCATAGTATGAATAGGGAACTGTGAGCAGTTTGATGTGGCTGGCTAGAGACAAAGTCCAAGGCAAGGAATGGTGAGAGAAATCAAGGAGCTTAGAAGTTATCCCACCAGCAATAGGAAGCTGCCACAGAGTGGTATAGCCAGGTATACATTTTACCAAGCTCCTCTTCACCACCTCTGTGTGGGGAGTGAATTTAAAGGGAATGAGACAGCAGATGGGGTGGAGGGGGGTGGGGGGGAGGGCGGCGAGGGCAGTGGCATCATCAGCTAGTTACCATTTATTCAGTGCATATGTGCCAGGTGCCATGCTTTCTGATTTGTGTTTCTGTTAGCAGGAGGAAGGGCAAGTGGCCCAAGGTAACAACAGCAGTGGGTGCTGAAGCCTGTCTTCAAATGCAAAGTATGTGTTTAACCAGTATACTCTTATAACAATCTAGGCAGGAAGTGAGGAAGACCTGGATTTAGGTAGTAGTAATGTAGACTATGAGGTGGAAACAAATTGGAGAAGTGTTTCAGAAGGAGGGAAGGTGGGAGGTGTTGTCTGATTAGATATGGGGAAAAGGGAGGTGATGAGTCTTCATTGACTTCCAGCTTCCTAGCTTAGATAACTTGAGTGGATAGTGGTGACATTCACTAAGATGAGAAACATAGAAAGAGGAGTAGCTATAGGAAAGTTCAGCCTTGTCCTGGTTGAATTTACTGTAACAATAAACATCCAGGTTGAGGTCACCAGTAGACAGTTAGGAGAATGAAGATTAGAGACAAGAGATGGGTATGCCATCAACATTTAGATGGCTTTGGTAGCACTGGGAGAGGAGGAGATCAGCCAAGAAAGTATAGATGGTGATAAGAGAGAGGGACAGAGCACTCAGCAAAAACCGAATGAGGACAACAAAGAAGACCAGGCCGAGAGGCAGGAGGAGCAGCAGTGTTAGGGCAGAAAAGTGAGTGGTACATTTCCAGGAGGGAATGAGTAGTCATCAGTGTCAAAAGCAGCTGAGGAGTTGGGTAAGGTAAGGACAGGAAAATGTCTACTGAATTTGGCAAATGCGAGGGTACTTTGTCTGTAGGGAAAACAGGGAGGGAGTGGCAGAAGAAAGAAAGCTTGACTGCTGGAAGTTGAGTGAAGGGGAGCTTGAAAGTTCGAATGAGAAGGAGGTTGAGGGGCTGGATGGTGCTAGAAAGGGACAAGGTGACAAAGGGTTTTTATCTGTTTGGCATGGGAGTTTTGAGCTTGCTTATGCATGGAGGAGTCAGGAGAGAAGGAGAAGGGGAAGAGACTAGAAAACTGAGAGGACAAGATCTTGAGGATTGGGGAGTGCAGAGGATTGGCCTGAAGAGGAGGACTGGATGTCAGTCTCTGGATGGAGGGAAGGAGGAAAGGAGAGGAGGATGTAGAGGGGTACAGGGGACACAGGAGAGTGAATGATGGAGGATTCAGGGGCCTGATGATGGCTCAGATTAGTCACTGATGGGAGGGCAGAGGACACTTACTAGAAACAGATATGAGAACTGAAGGCAGCTGTATTTGAGGACCTCAAATTTGTGGAGTGAAGATCTGCATTGTGCAAACTCTCCCATATCCTCAATCTCATGCCTTAATGTTTCCTATAACTTAGGATCTTAATTAAAATCTGACAAACACTATGTGCCAGGCATGATTCTAAGTGCTTCACAAGTATTCACATATTTATTTTCTTTTTTTGTTTTTTTGGGTGTTTTTTTGTTTTGTTTTGTTTTTCTTTGAGATGGAGTCCTGCTCTGTCACCCAGGTGGGAGTGCAGTAGCACAATCTTGGCTCACTGCAACCTCTACCTCCCGGGTTTAAGCGATTCTCTTATCTTAGCCTCCCAAGTAGCTGGGATTATAGGCACATGCCATCATGCCTGGCTGATTTTTGTATTTTCAGTAGAGATGGGGTTTCACCATGTTGGCCAGACTGGTCTTGAAGTCCTGACCTCAGGTGATCTGCCCATCTCGGCCTCCCAAAGTGCTGGGATTATAGGCGTGAGCCACCATGCCCAGCCTAACTTATTTAACTGTGACTTACTTTTCCCTGCACTCCTCTCAAGTAGAGTGGTTTTTGTCTCATACTCCACACTCCTTAGGGCCAGAAGGTGGGCTTGAGCCCTCCCTCTTCCCAACTGGAACATTTCTAAACTATTCAACTCTAACTCCTTTGAAGCTCATGCCTTCTATCTATATCACTCCTTGTTATTGTCTCTGCTAACCTAATGGTTGCCCCCTCCATTTGTGGACATCTTTCTCTTAGCTCACTCTCTTCTTCCATTACCCCCACCACCACTCTGTCATCATTCTCAGTGGCACTAACATCCATCCCCCATTGTGATTTCTTAATTCCTTGACCTCATCCTCAATGATCTTTTCCCCCTTCTCATGCTCCCACTAACACCCATTTCTCATCAACTATCACTGCATTTCAACGATTCCACTCTATTCTTCAGCAGCTTTCTTCCCAGCTCACTGAATCTAGTGTTTCCCCACGCAAAATACCTTCTAATTCAGCAATATCCCCTTCCTATTTGTCAAGTGTACCTGGCTCATGATAGCTTCCTAACTGGTCTCCGATTCCACTCTTGCTCCTTTATAATCCATTCTCTCCATAACAGCTAGGGTGAACTTTTTACATCAGATTATTTCCCTGTATGTGTGTATGTGTGTGTGTGTATATATATATATTTTAAACTCCAATGGTTTCCCATTGCACTTAGAATAAAATCCAAAAACTTTCCGAAAACCTACAAGCTCCCCCTTAAACTGCCCTTATTCTCTGCAATTTCACCTCATCCCACTTTCCTCCTCACTTGGCCACACTGGTTTCTTTGCTGGTATCTGAACATGTCCTGTCTACTTCTTCCTCAAGAACTTTGCACAGATTTTTCTATTGCCTAGAACAATCTGTCTCCTTCTTATCCTCAGAACTCAGGTCAAATGTCACCTCCTCAGAGAAGCTTTCCTTGATGACTATATAGAATAGTTCTCGCCCCAAACACCCCTACTTCTCTCTGTTTATATCCTGCAAAACATTAATACAAGCTGCAGCTCTCGTTTTCTTGATTGCTTACTGTCAGTGACTGCCCACTAGAACATACTCTGAGAGCAGAGACCAAGGGATACAGTGAGAGCTCTGCAGTGAAAACTGGATTCAGACCTCAGCCATGTACTTGCTGTGTAGCCTTGGAAATATTTCTTT
Source organism: Piliocolobus tephrosceles (assembly GCF_002776525.5). Taxonomy (NCBI): domain Eukaryota; kingdom Metazoa; phylum Chordata; class Mammalia; order Primates; family Cercopithecidae; genus Piliocolobus; species Piliocolobus tephrosceles. The sequence continues at coordinate 58,455,941 of NC_045446.1, read as the reverse complement.
TATTTTTTTATTTGTTTATTTATTTAATTTGAGATAGAGCTTCTCTCTGTCACCCAGGCTAGAGTGCAGTGATGTGACCACAGCTCACTGCAGCCTCTACCTCCCAGGCTCAAATGATCCTCCCACCTCAGCCTCCTGAGTAGCTAGGACTACAGGTGCATGCCACCACACCCAGCTAATTTTTAAATTCTTTTGTAGAGACCACATCTCACTATGTTGTTTCCCAGGCTACTCTGGAACTCCTGGGCTCGAGTGAACCTCCCACCTTGGCCTCCCAAAGTGCTGGGATTACAGGCATGAGCAACTGCACCTGGCCAGAGATATTTCTTAATTACCTACTGATTTTGAACCTTAGTTTCCTCCTCTCTAATATGGGGATACCTGGGTGTGGTGGCCTGTACCTGTAATCCCAGCTACTCATGAGGCTGAGGCAGGAGGATCACTTGAGCCCAGGAGTTCAAGTCCACCTTGGGCAATACAGCAAGACCCTCATCTCTAAAAAAATAAAATTAAATTAAAAAATTAAAACAAGCTGGGCACGATGGGCCTGTAATCCCAGAACTTTGGGAGGCTGAGGTGGGCGGATCACAAGGTCAGGAGTTCAAGACTAGCCTGGCCAACATGGTGAAACCCCGTCTCTACTAAAAATACAAAAATTAGCCAGGCATGGTGGCATGTGCCTGTAATCCCAGCTACTTGAGAGGCTGAGGCAGGAGAATCACTTGAAACCGGGAGGCACAGGTTGCAGTGAGCCAAGATGGCACCACTGTACTCCAGCATGGGTGACAGAGAGAGACTATGTCTCAAAAAAAAAAAACAAAAAAAACAAAAAACAAACAAAAAAATAAAAATAAAATAATAAAATGAAGTTAATAAAGTATCTGTTGCAGGGATTAAGGAAATCAGTATGTATAAATCACTTAGCCAGTCTCTGGCAAACGGTAAGCATCAATACATGGTAGCTATTATTATTAAAATTTCTCAGCCACTGATTTTCTTCAGGAGTGCTCAGTGATCTGGGCACAGGAGAAAGTGCAGAGACATCCAATTTTGGCTCTGATCCAACATTGAGCTTCTATTGCATGGGCTTTGCAAAGGATAAAGATGTGAAAGAACTGCAGGGGAGCCAGTCGGTCAGCCACATGGTCCAGGATGGGCAGGAAAGAAAGGGAGGCCAGCATGCAGTTGGTGACTGGGAAAAGAGGGAGCAAAGGGGCTAGACATTTATATTGTATCAAAAGTGGTGTAATGGGAGTGGGGTAATGGGAGCCAGGAGTGGAACGTTGGAGTTTATGACTACAGATAAGATTCTGGATGATAAGATTCAGGGCATGGTTGGGAGGGAGTGTTAAGTGAGGTGGAATGGGGGACAACTCTGAAGAAACAGTTAAGAACCAACAGGCACAAGAGGGTGGTTGTCCCCAGGGTGACAGAAGAACTTGAATGGACAAGAAAACTGAGGCCATTTCCAGTTGATAAAGGAGAGTGGGCAGTGGAGCTGGAATCTCAAAGAGCAGGGCTGGCAGGGAAGCAGTATCCCTGGTGCAGAGCCAGGTTTCAACTGGAGCAGAAGGCAGAGGAAAAGTGTGGATAGAGGCAATGGTGAGAAGACCCAGGGACCAGGCCATCCAAGAAAGAACAATGAGAGATGAGGGCCCAAGAGAATACTGTCAAAATACAGATGCGATCACATATAAAACCCTGCAAAGGCTTCATGTGGCTCTCAGGGTAAAGGCAAAATTCCCTAACAGGACTACAAAGCCCTAGATGGTCTGGCCTCCATCTACCTCTCCAGCTTCATCCCATGCTACTCTCAGTCACACTCACTCTGGTCTAGCCCCACCAGGCTTCCTCCAGGCCTCTTACCTGACATATTTTCTCATGTCACATGGGTTTTTCCAATGGTCTTCCTTCTGTGTAGAATGCTCTTCCAACTCCCTTTACCTAGTTAACTCCTATTCATCCTCTGAATTGCTCCTCAGGGAAACCTTCCCTGATTCTCCAAACCATAATAGATTCCATATGCCAATCTCTCATAGCTCAGCACTTTATTTGAAGCACTTACTAAAAGTTCTATTTATCTATAATCTGGCTATATGATTATTTGATGACTATCTTTCTCTTTCACTAGACTGTTAGCTCTTTAAGAGTAAGCATTATAAGTGATGGGTACCTTAAATACCCTACTTGATTGTTACCCATTCTATGCTTGTAACAATATATCATATGTTCCCCGTAAATATGTAAACTATTGTGTATTCATTTTTAAAGAGTAAGGATCATATCTGTTTTTGCTCATCACTGCATACCCAATGCCTGGGACAGGGTCTGGCACATAGCAGTTGTTCAATAAATGAATATTTTGTTAAATGAATAAATGATTGATAGAAGCCTAGAGGCTGGGATGGGTTGCCATTCACTCAGTACCTGAGGACAACAATGAGGACAAGCAGGGAAGGACAGACCTAGCTTCAAATATCCTCCTACTAGTCATAAATTGCTGATGCCAAAGCTGGTTGAGTCTCAACACTGTTTGATTTATCGGGTGGTGTCAAAAGCCGCCTTGAGGTTTGGGAAAGGGCAGAGAAGGCCCTATTCTGGACAGGAACCATGGCCCAGTGTTACAAGCTTATGGTTCTCTCACAGGTTCTTGCCCCCACAACCTCATTTCCTGCAGGCTGGGGTTCACCTGCTCTCCTCCCAAGTAAGCATGTTGCCCTCACCTACTACAGGTTTACACATGCTCCCTCAGGGGAGCCCACAGGATCCTCATCCCTCCCCAGTACACACATCCCCTCACCTCTCACAGAAGGTGTGCAGGCAAGGAAGAACCTTGGGGCACTGGTACCGATCCAGGCAGATGCTGCATACCAGGAACTGCTTGTCCATTGGCTGGACCTCTGGGCCAGGGCTGTCCTCCCTCTTTGCCATGGCGCCCACAGTTGGCTCCTGCCACTCACACCAGCCTCTGTACGGAGAGATGGTCAGCACCAGGGAATCCAGCACTTCTCCCCACCCAATCCCCGCCACTCAAATCCCCTGCAAAGAACTTGCCCCCACCTCTTCCCTGCTAGGGGCAAGACAGGGCAGTGACTGGAAGGATCAGGGTGATGTGACCCCTGAGCCTGGTGTTCTGTTTAAGAGCACAGACGTAGGATTAGACTGGGTTTCAAACCTGGCTCAGTCTCTCACGAGCTGTGTGAGTTTGGACAATTCATATAACTTATCTGAGCCTCAGTGTCTTAATTTGTAATTACAAGAATAATAATTTGAAAATGTGACATAGTGTATATTGAGTGCATGGTACAGAGATGTCCATTTTCACTGACACACTTACCCTTCATCTCCTCTGCCTCCCCCAAATCCTCCTCCAAGAGACCTGAATGGAGTGTCTCTCCTTTGACTACCTGCAGCTCTTCCATTTATTCCCTGACCCACCTCTTAGCACAACTACCTGAAACTGCACTCTTTTTCACACCCAGCTGGTATCCAGTTCAGGACTGCTTCCTGAATATCTTAAACCATTGTCTCCAAACCCACAGCTACTCCCCACCTCCAATTCAGGCGACCATCAGTTCTCTCCTGGAATACAGCAATAGCCTCTTAACTGGTGTTCTTGTCTCCTCACTGACACCTTTCCATCTATCTTCCTTGCAGCCAGAATGAAGCTTTTAAAATACAGATTTGATCTTGTCACTACTCTCTGTTTAAATTCCTTCAGTGGTTCTCCATTGTCCAAAGTCCTTAAATTGGCCAATGAGGCTTAACTTTGCCCCATACCTTTTCTACAACCTCATGTCTCATGAGTCTATGATCAATCATTCTTGCTAGTTTTTTTTGTTTGTTTGTTTGTTTGTTTGTTTGTTTGTTTCCCTAGTTCCTGGAAAACTCCTTGTTCTCTTTTGCTTCTGGGAGATCACCCATTCGTTCTCTCTGTCCTGAGATCCTCTTCCTGGCCCCTTTTCCTGGCTGATGTGACACCTACACATCTTTCAGGTCCCCATATAAATGTCACCTCCTTTAGAAGACCTTCCATGACTACCCAGAGTCTGGCTTGGGTGCTCTACCTCTGTGTCCCTCAGCACCCTGTATTTACTTCATCCTAACTCTTAGAAGCTATGCTGTGATTTTCTTGTGACTTCTCTGCTTTCTCCATTCCATGCAGTGTTCTTGAGGGCAGGCATTTTATTTATGTACTTACATTTTATTTTATGTTTTCATTCTTAGCACTTAGCACAGAGTCTGACATAAAGATTGACCTATACTTATTGAACTGATTTCAGGAATTCAATGAATATTTACTGCCTACTTTGCACAGGTGTTAGGAATGGAATGATAAAACAGATATGGTCACTGTCCCTGTGGTGGGGAGGTGGTGGCAGACATTCTAAAAGTAAACAATGGTGGCAGGGAAGTGATATAAAGAAAAAAATGGATGCTGTGAGGAAGAACACTTTTGATTGGGTCATCAGGGAAGGCTCTCCAAGGAGGTAACTTTTAAGCAGAATTCTGGGTGGATGGGAGAAAAATGGTATGGGTGAGGGTGAGAAACAACAGGGAATCAGGAAGGGAAATCATTCTAGGCTGAAGAAACAGCATAATAAAGGTCGTTATGCAGAAGGCTCATGGAGAACCTGGAAGGACTGTGTGGTTGGAGCCAAGTCAATAAAAGCAAGACGTGAGTTTGGGAAGAGAGGTGGAGATGAGATCAAGAAGGACCTTATAACCGCCATTAAGAATGTGATTTTGGCTGGGTGCAGTGGCTCATGCCTATAATACTAGCACTTTCAGAGGCCAAGGCAGGAAAATCGTTGAGCCCAGGAATTGGAGACCAGCCTGGGCAACATAATGAGACCAATATCTACAAAAAATTTAAAAATTATCTGGGCATGGTGGCACACACCTGTAGTCCCAGCTACTTGGGAGGCTGAGCTGGGAGGATTGCTTGAGCCCAGGAGGTGGAGGCTGCAGTGAGCCATAATCGTGCCACTGCACTCTAGCCTGGGATGAGACAAAGTGAGACTCTGTCTCAAAAAAAAAGTGATTTTATTCTAAGTTGGAGGGGGGGATGATGTGGTTTATAAATCAGTGAAAATAAATTAGAAAGCTACTCTGGCAGCTGTGAGAATTGAAGACAAAGAGAAGCACGAGTGGAATCAGAGAAACCAGTTAGGAAGCTACCCAAGTTCTTTGGGTAAGATAATGCAGGGTATCATCTGAGCTACAAGCAAAAAGCTGGACTGATTTGCGAAATATTCATTGACCAGGCAAGATGGCTCACATCTGTAATCCCAGCACTTTGAGAGGATGAGGAAGAAGGTTCACTTGAGCTCAGGAGTTCAAGATCAGTCTGGGCAACATAATGAGACTCCATCTCTATAAAAATAAAATAAATAAAAGAGAAATCAAAAGGACATCAAGATGAACTGGGTGTGAGAGGGATGTCAATTATGACTCCTAGCTTTCTCATTTTAGCAAATGATGGGCCATGAATAGAGACAGTGAGAGCTGAGGTGGAGCTGATTTGGGGCATTTTGTTCTATGTACTAAGTACGATGTGTCTCTGTGATGTCCAGGTAAAGCTGTCAAGTGAGAAACAGAATACAGGAGCTCAAAAGTCTGGGCTGGTTACTGATTTTGGATCACTGGCATATAAACGGCACTTACAGCAATAAAAACACATGAGACCTCCTAGGGACAGAGGGCAGACAGTGATAAGAAAAGGGCCTGGCACAAGGGAGGGGAGCCAGCAAAGGTGACTGAGAAAGAGAACCCTGAGAAATGGTAGGAAAACCAAGAGAGTGTGAAACCAAAGAAATCAATAGAACAGTGCAAGAAAAAGAAGGGGTGAAATAAGAAACAGACTGAAAAGTGTCCACTAGATTTGGCTGTGGTGGGGTGACAGGGGCAGAAGCCACGTCAGAGTGACTGAAGAGTAAATGGGAGATGAAGTTAACACAGCAGATGTAGACAATGCATGTCAGGGATTTGGTCATGAAGGGTGGCAGAACAATAGCTGAATTACTCCAAAATAGGCAGTGAATAGGACCAGGTCACCATTGTCTGTGCTGTTAGATGCATTATGAGCCTTTTTCTAAAGACTGTGAATGAATGAATGAATGAATGAATGAATGAATGAATGAATGCAGGAGGGAGTCTAGATTTGGGGAGGGATAGAAGGGCTGAGTTGCTGTGCCTTTTGTTTGTGTAAGAGTGGACCTGGGTAGAGTGGGAAGGGCATGCCTGAAAGTATCCTCTCCTGATGTGGACACTGGCATCCTGATGTTCTCTCTACAGTTGTAATGGGTTCTGGAGTCTGAAGACTTAACACCAGGAAAACATAGCAGGAGGGAGGACAGATTGAAGGTTGGCAGAAGGACCAGGAGGCGGGAGGCAAGCTGAAGCTTCTGTCTGGTGAAGGAAAAGGCTGGGAGGAAGAGTGGGAGTGGTCTGCTGGGTCCTGCTGGGGTAGCTGGATGCCAGGCTCCACCTCTCTCCAAGCCTAGGGGCTCTCCCAGACTATCACACAGGGGTGGGGATTGGGCTATGTCCAAGGACCAATAGCTCCTCCCCACCTCCTCCCCTTCCTGCTTCACTTCCCCTCCCAGACTTACTGGGCATGCAGCCGCTGAGGCCACACCCCTGCCTGAATCTGAGATTCTCTTCCTCCCGTGGGGTCCTAGCTCTTCCATCCCACTGTGCTCTAGAGATTTGCCCCCAAGATCCTATAGGTGGTGGTTCAAGTGGACTGTTTATCACAGCAGACACTTATAAGGCCTTGGTCTCAGAGTTGGACTTCACTCTCCTTCCTCAGACTGCCTTCTGCTATCCCTGCATTGGTTATTCCCACCATCCTTTATGGCTTAGTTCTCAAGGCACCTCATTCCCTTATTCAGCATTCACTTGACACTGCTGCTAGGCCTGAGGACACAAAGACAAATAGTCACAGCTCAGCCTTCATGGATTCCACAATCTAATAAATAGGTTACTGCAATGCAAAGTGGTGAAGACCATGATGAGGAAGCACCAATTGTTCCAGGAGTACAAAGGTTACCTAACCTAGATCTGGAGCAGGGATGGGTCCAGAGGTTGGAGGCCAACCTTTCTCCTAAAGAAAGTAACTTTAGTAACTCCTAAAGAAAGTTACTTTCTCCTAAAGAAAGGACAGACACTATGATGGAAGGGCTAAGAAACAAGATGGAGAGGTAGGCAAAAGATACATTATGCAATGCTTTGTTGGGCTTATCAAGGAGTTGAGACTTTACCCTTACCTGCTAGGGGATGAGGGATTTATCCAAAAAGCAAAGGAAAACCTTGGTAGTGGTGAGGGCTATTATGTACAGAGTGACAAAAGTACATTTTTGGCTGCTGTGTGGAAAATAGTTTAAAGGGCAAGGATGGAAAATTAAGAAACTGCCTTGATTAGGAGAATAGCAAAGAGAGGCCAAGATAAATGAATTTTGCAGGGGGATAGCAACAGAACTTGGTGGCTGGGTATTTACATATGAAGAGTTAGGGGAGAAGAAGGAATTAACAGACGATTCTTTGGAAACTCTCAAAGAAGAGCAGTTTGGATGAGAGGATGATAAGTTCGGTGTTTATCTTTTAAGGTTTTTTTCATTTTTGTTTTTAAGAGACAGGGTCTTACTCTGTTGTCCAGGCTGGAATGTGGTGTTATGATCATAGCTCACTGCAGCCTCAAACTCCTGGGCTCAACTAATCCTCCTGCCTTGGCCTGCCAAAGTGTGGGGATTGCAGGCGTGAGCCACAGCACCCAGCTAGAGTTCAGTGTTTAATGTGATGAATCTGAGGTGCCTATGGGATGTAATTCAAGTGGAGAGGTCCAGTTGGCAGTTGGCAAGATACGCTGAAGCCTAAGAGAGACATCTGGCCTGGAGACATGAATTTGGATGTTAGTGTAGAGATGGTTCCTGAAGCCATGGAAGTGGATGACATTACCCAGAGAGGGTAAAGTGAGAAAGGAGGGCCTGTCCCCAAGGAACCTCAATATTTAAGAGATAGGCCCAGGAAGCAGAGTCTGCAAAGAAGATTGAGAAGGCACAGCCAGAGAAGCAAGAGAATCGGGAAACAGAGATGTCATGAATGCCAAGGGAGAAGAGAACTTCATGAACAAGGGAGTGAAATGCTGCAGAGGTCCCATTATTTAAGCCCAGAGAGGCTCTCATTAACCTCAGAGTGTGTGGTTTTCAGGGGTTGGAGGACAGGAAGCCAGATCCAGGGAGTCAAGCAAGAAGCTGATTGTGAACAAATGAAGACAGCCAGTGCTGACTCTACTAGATCCTGGACATCTGCAAAGCATGTGTTTCAAGGCTTTTCAGTTTCTCCAAATTCTCAAACAGCATTAATTTCCCCCAGGACTTCCTCCTACAATCTCACAGGATTCCCAGTATACATGAATTACACAGCTGTGAATGGAGGTAACCAAGGCATTGTTGAAAATGGATGTGAGAGGCCAGCTAGGCTCACTTGCTTGCTAAAATAACTCATGTCTACTCACTAGCTTCCAGGTTTATCTGATCATTTGAGACCTCAAAAAAATGACAAATGACTGCAGGTTACAGTCTTTGGGCTTTCTCCGAAACAAATGAAGCCTTGGATGGGGCAAAATCCTTAAAGCCAATGAATCCTTTAAATAAGATCGGCAGGGAAGCAAAGCAATGAAATTCATGGCCATCTCCCCCACACTGCCAGACTGAGTAAAGTGAATGAACCATTCAATCAGACTTCTCTGGGCACATTGTGGGCCAGGTCCTTCAGCTGAGAAATGGAGACACAAAGCTGAATCAGACACACTACCTGTCTTTCACAAGTTTTTAGACTAATGTGAGAAACAGAAATGGAAACATGTAACTACAATGTGATAAGTACCATGATATTGACATGTTCAAATTGCTAAAGCAGCAAACTGGAGGAAGTATCTAACTCTGAGCGTGGTGTAGAATAAAGAAGGCTTCCAGAGGAAGGGGTATTTGAGCTGTCTTGAGGGACAAATAGGACATGGATACGTACATTGGGGAAACAATGAATAAAGAAACAGAAACAAGAGAAACTAAGAAATATGGACCAGATGGACAGACTGCAAATCTCAAAAAGGCAGAGGTTACACATGATGCTTTTACATCCTAAAAGCATAAAAATAAATAAATCTAAATAAATAAATATAAGACACCACCACTCACCTACCCACACAATCCAGAACCCTGGCAGTCTTCTCAATTATGCCTTTTCTTTCGCCTTTCAGATACAAGCTATGACTACATCCGCAATTCTGCCTCTGAAAATGTGGCTAGGTTTAAAAAGTGAGGAGATCTAGGATCTAGTCTTGACACTGTAGCTAACACCACTAACACAAGGTGAAACTCTAGGCAAGTTCTGACCCCATCCCCTTACTTGTAAATTGGGAGAAGAGGGGTGCTTTCTCAAAATCTGAGACTCCCAAGGTTCCCTCTCAAGCCAAGAGTCTCTACAGATACCATGAGCCCATGAATAAATCCCATCTTGTACTACCTCGATGATTTGACTTCTAGTTTTCACTGTTAGGCTAAACGTGTTAGAGGATGGTCTTAGTTCCCTTGCCTCCCCCCTCCCCCCCCCACGCCCCTCCCCACTCCCCCCCACCCCCGGTAAATAAATGTTTGCTGAGTTTTAAGTCACCTGTGACACTCTACGAACGCTCTCTATTCTAACCATAGGGTTTTTCTGCTTTTTCTGAACCTGGGCTATACTATCTCAACTATGGACTTTTTGCTCAAGTTCTCTCAGCAAGAATGCCATTGTCTCCTAAGTGGCTGTGGCAGTACCTGGCATGCAGGAAGTACTCAGTATATGTTGGTTACAGGAGAGCCCTGTTTACATCTCTGCAGTTCCCTTTCATCAGAGAGAGACGCAAAAGTAATGGCAGTAACAAGACAGTGAATAAAGTCCCAAGAAGAGAGACCTCTGCTTATATAAGGAAGCTTTTCCACAGCAGAAGGTAGCAAGTGCTCTGTCACTGGAGGCATACAAGCCCAAAGAAGCAGGGCTCCTGTCAGGCCTGCAGCTCTGATTCCAATTCTGCAGCAAATCATCCCCTGCTTAGGGGATGAATGGGCACCAGTGAGCTAGACAGACTGGCCAGGAGAGACCTGTGATATTTTCTGCACCTGCTCTGACCTCCCAGATGTGATCTTCCCGCTAGGGCCAGTCCTGAGTTTCTGTTGTCCACATCAGAGAACCCCCACACCAAGAACAAACCCAGGGCCTGCCCTCAGTCGAACTGACCTCCCTGGGGTGCAGCCTGCCCCTCCAACCTGCAACCATCTGTCCCTGCAGGTTTGCAGCCCAGGATCTGAAGCCAATTCCAGAAGAGAGGAGGTCAGAACCAGGGAGGGGCAAGGGGTCCTCCAGGCAGGGCTCAGGCTACAGGAGAACCAGAGGGGTCCTTTCCCACAAAAAAACAGCCTCCACATGAGGTTTCCTGTCCACAGAGCAGTGCATGGGGAGGAAAGGGTGTCCTCCATCCTGACTGGTGGGCCTGTGGGTGCCAGAGGATGGAAGGGGCGGGGGGTGGGTAGGGTGGGGGTGGGGAAGCAAGGGGTGGAGGTGTCTGCGCCAGGGAGAAAAGAGCCCTTCAGACAAGCTGGGCCACAATATTCCAGAGTCCCACTTAGCACCCACCACCACCACCACCACCACCACCACCACCCTCGGCCGCAGCGTTCAGCACCCTCCGCCAACACACACAAGCTCCCAAACCCCGCGCTCCTCCAAGGAACCATCACCCATCCACCCGCGCCTCCCCGCCTCAAAACAGAGACCTCACGTGAGCAGCCACAGCCCGAAGAATCCCCCTGCTGCTCTCACGGACATGGACACGCCTCACGTGGGCAGAGAAGCACAGCTTTTGAAAATCATCCGTGCCCCCACCCACAGACGCTCGGACCCAGACCCGGGCTGACAGGAATACAAACGCACCCTTGGGGCCCGCCCGTCGCAGTCACCGCGTTGGAGCAGGATGCGAGGGCAAAGCTTGGACTCCGGCCACTCTGAGGGGCCCGCGGCGCTGCTACTGCTGCCAGCGCCCGTCCGCCCGGCCCTGCCTGCGCCTCCGCCTGTCCCCGCGCCGGCGCCGCCGCCGGACTAGCAGCACAGGCCGGAGGGAGGGGCCGGGGCGGGGCTGCGGACCGGCCGGGGGAGGGGGCGACTCCAGCAGGGAAGACCCACCCACGCCCCGCCCACCGCCGCGGAGGCCCCGCCCACCCTACCGCACCGGCACGCCCCTCCCCAACGCCCCATTCTCCTGGGGACTCTGCCTCCTCGGTGCTGCTGGGGAGCTGGCGAGACGGATCCCGGATCTCGGATCCCGGATCTCTGCCAGCTGCCTCCCGCTCCAGGAAGGGCGGTGTAGTCGGTCTCAGGGACTGAGATGAGACTCAGTCAAGAAAAGGCAGCTGGGGCAGCAGGGATTTCGGACTCTGGGTGCCTGTCTGGGCCGCCTGCCTCCTGGAGGCGTCCTTTCCGGCTTCCTTGGAGTGCTCCTATGGAATATGCTAGTCTATCGCCTGACCAGGAATATGTAGAAACCGTCTGTACCTTAGCACGATCTCTGGGCGGCAGAAGGGCAGTACCCAGAACTCTGGGAGGAGTTAAGGGGTAGAAAGGTGGGGGATTTGATTAGGCTTTGGGTGCTTCAGGAGCCACCTCCTGTGGAAATTCTGGTTCAGACCATCCAGCGACTCCCTTCCTCACACCAAAGACACTGGGCAATTCTCAGAATCATCACCTTGTGCAAAAAGCAGCCCCAAGTGGAAAATAATTACAACAGTTTACAGGGACTGAGTGGTTATTATGTGCCAGACACAGAACTAGCCACTTTACATATATTATTCCATAGTCAGTAGGTAGCGTCTTTTATTGGCCTTATTTTACAGTGGAAAATATAGGGATCTGGCTCCCCAGACATTAGCCCTCATCACTCAGCTAGAAAGTGGGCAGAACCTGGAGTTGAGCCCTGTTTTTAGGCCCTACAACCAGCATTTGGAGACTCAGTACCTTACATGTTGAAAAATCCCCAGTGGCCCGTTAAGTGGCAGCTCATATGAGGACCACCTTCTTTGCCCCAAAAATCAAGCTCTAGTCAGATGACTGCAGGCTGACCAAAGCCCAGAAGACTGCCTGGGAGCTGCAATATCCATGACAAAGGGCAAACTCCGGCCTGTGAGGATCCCTGCACTATGGGAATCTGCTGAGTGGGTCGTCCCCTTCCTCCAATCTTCCAAAGTTGGGGAGAATCCTGAAAAATTCTAGTTTCCTTGGCCAAAGGGTATTCAGGTGATGACACCTGAGCCCTGACTAAACCGAAGTGCTGTTAGGGAGCTTTCTTGTGACGGCTCCACAAGGTTCAGATTTAAGCTAAAACACCTGATTGCAGCAGGAGCTTTTGGGAACCGGGCAAAAGTCCTTAACCAGCCTGCAGTCTTCACCTAGCCATTCCCTCTTCATTTTTCATTCCAAGCAGTTCCTCCTAGTTCCTATTCAGAGCCTTCATTATATGCTGGCCTCTCTGCCTGGGATGCTCTTCCCTTTACCCTGCCTCCTGTTTGTCATCTACTCACCCTTCAGGTCTCAGCTTTTTTTTTTTTTTTTTTTTTTTTTTTTTTTTTTTTTTAGACAGAGTCCTGCTCTGTTGCCCAGCCTGGAGTGCAGTGGCACAATCTCAGCTCACTGCAAGCTCCACCTCCTGGGTTCACAACATTCTCCTGCCTCAGCTTCCCAAGTAGCTGGAACTACAGGCGCCCACCACCATGCCCAGGTAATTTTTGTATTTTTAGTAGAGACGGGGTTTCACCTTGTTAGCCAGGATGGTCTCGATCTCCTGACCTTGTGATCCGCCCGTCTTGGCCTCCCAAAGTGCTGGGATTACAGGCGTGAGCCACCGCGCCCAGCCCGGTCTCAGCTTCCAAACTGACATCCTCATTTCCACCCCAGTCCATGCCAGATGCCCTTCCTTGGTGCTCCCATAGCACCCTGTACTTCTGTATCCTAATGCTTATCACTGTTTTGTAGTTGCCTGGTTACTTGTCTCTTTCCCCCAATAGGCCCTAGGCACTTGGGCAGGGACCCTGTTTTATTTACTGATGTTTCCCCAGGGTCTAACGCAGTGCCTGGCAAATGAAAGCACTCAGTAAATATTTGCTGTATGAATCAATGCATTATGGTCAGCAAACCCAACCCCCTCTGGATCTGGTGCTCTTAAGATCCATAGCTATCTTGGTGCTGGCTAAAGGACAAATAAAACTTTGGCTCCAACTGGGGCTGGGAGAGAAGACTGGGCCTTTAAACCATCTGTGAAACCTGTGACTTCAGCTGCCTGGCCCCAGCTCTTGACTTGATAGGGTTCTGGTATGTGATTAGACTGAGCATGTTTCCACCCAGGCCACCCTCCTAGAGTCCCCCACAAATTGACCTCGCTGGGCCTGCTTTTATGAAAGGTTTATTCCTAGTGCTAGATCCCAATCTTCTTGGGCTCTAAGCACAATTAAACTGGGTGGGTGGGTGAGGGTAGGCCTATTCAGATGCAAGGCCAGCAATGGGGCACCCCATTATCCCCACCCTTTTGGTCCCAGTCCCCTTCTCTGCAATGGGCACGCATAGAGGAGAGACAAAGGGTATTAGACGCAACATCATTGGCCCAGGGGAGTCTGAGAAGAGCTGCCATTGGCTGACAGGGCATTTTGAGGCTCTGTCATTGGTCAGGGGGCACACCCCAGCCTGAAGAGTGATGCCATTGGCCAGGGAGTGGTTTTGTCATAGCCGTTGGCTGTGGAGTGGAAGGAAAAGATCTGGGAATGAAGCCCTGTGGCCAGGAAGATAGACAGGGCAACAGCTTCTGGGCCTCCAGGCCCTCTTCCCACCATAGCAATGTGGGCAAAACTGGTGTCAGGCCCCAGCCAGAAAAAGGAGCCCAAGCCAGAGGGCAAGTGACAAGGGATGTCCCATGTCCAATCTCCCACACCCTGGGGCTGCCCTTCCCAATGTCCTTCTTGATAGCCAAGGTGGGCTGGGAGCAGCTCACTGCTCCTCTAGCCAGGAGGGTTTCTCAGCTCCTGGAGGCCGCAGCTTGATGTTGAACTGCTGCAGGGTCTGCTCCAGCTGTTTCTGGTTCCCAGCAAAGTAGGCGGACACGGCATTGTGGAAGAGCAGCAGCTGCTTGTGCATCACCTTGATCTGGGGGTCCAGCAGGGTCAGCTAAGGCTGGACTCAGGCGCCCTTTTTGAGGGTCTATGAGCCTGAGCCCAGGCACAGACCAGGGGCACAACGACTCTGCTCTGATGGTGCTTTTGGGGTAGGGGCTGAACTCTACCCAGGGAGTCAGAGAAGGGTCAGTCTGATGGAAGAGACCTCACTGGATTTGTTGAGCCTAGGGTTTTGGTACCCCAGCTCAGGGGGTGATTTTTTCCGTTATGTTCCTGGGACCAGCAGCCAAATCCTCCAACGGGAAAGGGCCAGGAATTGGAGGGAGGGTGATCTGGAAAGGCCCAGGGGTTGAGGGGGTAACATTCTACTCCCTAGCTAGGCTGCATTTCCTCATTCAATAATGGGGAGGGTCTGATGGGGAAGGTTAGTGTCACAGATGGAGCGGTGGGCTAGGGTCAAGGGGGTGGGGTAGGCACCTTGTTTTCTTCCAGGAACTTGAGCTTGATGGCCACATCTCCCCGCAGCTTCTCATACTTGTCCCGATGGGCCTGGAAAGTGGCCTGGGCACTCTCGAGTCGACCATGTGTCCCTGCATCCCGGGGGCCTAGGCTCAGCTCCTCTAAGTCTGTTCGGTAGGCATCATATTCCAGCCTGGGAAGGGGGTGATAAAGGCTGGTCTCCACCCCTTTATCCTCAAGACATACTCTCCTTTCCTTCCTGAAGTCTTATGCCCCTAATGCCCACATTTCCACCCATGCTAGCCAACTCCCCAAACCCTAAGCCCTGCCAGTGCCCACACCTGGCAGCCTCATACTGTTTCACAGTCATGAGCGTGTCTTCCATGGTCTTGGTGACCAGTGTGTTGATGCTAGAGACAAAGAAGTTCACAGCTCCTAGCAGCGTTTCCCCATTCTTGCATAGCAGTTTCTGTGTTTCTGCATTGTAGCCAAACTCCTCCTGAGGGCAGAAGGGAGGAACAGACCTTGAATAATACTACCTACCTGACTGGAGCTGTACAGCCCTTCATTTCCCTCCTCCCCGGGCAGGAAACAGCCAGCAAAACTGGAAGAACCAAGGACTGCCTCCAGCAAGGCTCTTTTAGCTAGAAAGTCTGTGGGGTCACCCTGGGGATACCTGGGGTAGGAATGTGGGTGGTGGGCATTCTTGGATAAGTTCACAAGACTGGAACAGTCTAAGAGCTAGTGTGGCAAGCAGGGCAGGGGCTCTGATTAGGCTGAGCACTGAAGGCATTCTCCCCAATGCAGAGAGGGGTTATTTGTGAAGCACCTAGTGTGCCCCCTCCCCCACCCCCTCCAACTTCTGGACCTCTGTACAAACCCTTAGGCTGCCTCCACAGGTGAGTGCTGCTGGGGGTAGGGCTGGGCCCACCCTGAAGGGGTTCTCCCTGTGGGCTGCAGGAGGGAGGGAGGATGAGGAATGACTGCCTGGGAGGGCCCATGCCCAGTTCCCCCACCCTCTTTGGTCTGGGTGAGGCACCTGAAGCTCTGGGGACTTCTGGCTGAGGTCAGCAAAGGCATCACCCAGTGCATGCTGGGTCTGCAGCAGGCTGTAGAGGTGGGCTGTCAGTGCCCGGCCCAGCTGCAGGACACTCTCATACTTGCGCTTCGTCTCACGCAGCAACTCAATCTGCAGCTCTAGCTCCAGGTCCACAGTCCGTGAGCCTCGACCAAATCGTTCTGATAACAGTTGCTTTGTGCACTGATTGGGAAACGGGGGAATAGATCAGAGATCCTAATAGCCTCCCCACACAACAGGTATCTACCCCAGCACCGCCCAGACTCCTACTCTCAGCCACAGATGGGATATTACGATCATGAGGAAAGGGGAAAAAGGTACCCATAACGAGTTCTGGGGAAGTGAGAGGTGCTCAAATCCTACCTTATAGGTGTTGATGCCCCATTTCTTGACGATGTCAAACTTTTCTCCAGCAATGCCCCGAGCCACCTCATCTCCAGGGCCAGCAGGAGTGGTGCTGTGAGATGGATGGCGGCCAGACCCTAAAGGATCAAGTTCTCTGACACCAGCCTCTCTGATACACCAGACACCTCTGTGGCCCCACCCGTGCTTCTCTCCCAGCACATGAAATTGACTTCCCTGAAGGAGATGCTAGAGACAACTGGATTCTCCTGTTTACTAGGAGGAACTTGGACCTTGCACAGTGATAACCAAATCCTGATATACATATGGCCTCCTTGGAGGCCAGAGGAGGGGTTTGCAGGGAGTTGTTGGTGTATAGGGGCAGAGGAAACAGAAGAAAATACACTGAGTTTGGGGGCAGCAGGAGTCAAGGATGTGGGTCATGATAACAAGAAACCTGGTTGCATTCCCATGTGGAATCTTAGTGTGAGATTCAGGGCTGTTTGTTCCTCTAAACTTTAGAATCTAAAAATTCTGAGAAGCCTCACAAAGTTCCAACTCAGCCTCAAGCTGTAGAGCGGGGGCATTCCTGTGAAGTAGGTCTTAACTTGACGCAGGTGGTGGCAGGGAAAGGACGAATGAGCCATTTCAGGGGCCAAGTGGCAAAAGGGAAATGGATGGACAATGCTGGGAGTTGCTTTTAGGCTGAGGAGAGTCCATGGGGTTCCTACAAGCAGAAGTTCCTAAGATCTCCAGACATAATTCAAGCTTTCCTAGACATATCCTATGCTTCCCCAAACCATTCCTGTCCCCTCCTCCACCCAAGCTTCCTGTTTCTGCACATTCATACCTGTGGGGATGAGTCCATCACCAGAGCCCCCATAGCCACCAGACACAATGCTGGTTTCATTGAGGTTGGGTCCTGACACCATCACTTGCTGGAGGTCCTATAGGCCAGAGAAGAGGGGTTGCTTCAGGAACATAGGGACTGCAGAAGCATTTTGGAGGTGGGAACAAGTTTGGATTCAAGCATCATAAAGACACTACACATGGGAAGTCTGCACAGAATCAAAATGATATGTAAAATTAAGGGAGTCAGATAAGTCAGGGGAAGACTACTGGAATGGAGGGTGAGAACCCAGGATTTATAAATTGGATTCCTAAATTGAAACAATTAGAAGAATCAAACAGAAGCACCTGCTCCAGCCCATCATCTTCAGGAAGCTGCCTGGCTTCGCCGTTCCCGTGGATAGGGATCTCCATTGTGGCTGCCTTCCCTAGGATCCCGTCCGTCATGGCTAGGAAAGGTATTGGAGTAAAACTCTCCACCCCAGCACCCTGCAAAGCCCAACACAGAAGTTCTGGGCACTGGCCAGCACTCTAGAAGAAGGAGGCCTCCTCTGTCATTTCTTTAAAGGCTGTCCCAGGGTTTGAGTGTCCCAGCGTTTGGTCATCATTCCTTTCTTCAGGTATATGTATTTCTCCCCTCCAAAATGCACATTTGTACACAGGCACACCAAAGCACGGTGTCTTCTCACAAGCCCCCAACCTCACTAGGACTCTGGTGATTATTCTACACTCATTCAGTCATTCAGCAGACATTTAGTGAGTGCCTACTATGTGTCAGGCACTATTTGTGACAATGAAAACACAACAGTGAAGAGGGAAAGTATGCTCTTAGAACTTATCTCCATGCAGGCGTGTTTATGCTGAGCAGGAGATGAACCCTTTCCAAGGCTCAGGTCTTCACCCCCCATTCAGGTTTGTTCTCCATTGGTTGGCCTTTCTCACTCCTTTAGTGTTTCTTCCCCCTTCCTTCAGGGGGTCTCCCCTCCTCCGTCTCATACACCTCCTCTTCCTCGGGCCCTCCCCACCAGACCTTAGTTAGATCAGTTGGTGTATGTTCCCAGTCTCTGGCAAAAGCATGTCTTTCCCAGGATATCGGTGATCCCTTCCACAGTCAGTTATGTCTCCCAGGTATGTGAGTCCCCGCCCCCACCCCCATACACCTGGACATCAGGTGTGTCCTCATCCTTCCCCAGGGCTCGGGGCATCTTGCCCTCTGGACAGGTTTGCGCGTTCAACTTCCCGTCGCCCAAGCATGTCCCTCTCACCTCGGGCCGGGCCACTCTTCCCCTCAGGGCGCCAGGCCCGGGCCGCGCGGGGACCTCGGGCTCCAGTTCCCGTCGCGATCCTAGCAGCAGGTCAGGGACTCGGCGGAAGTGACGTCCTCTCCGGGCAGAAGAAGCCGGCCACGTCGCAGATTATAAGGGCGGAGGTGACGTCGCAGCCGGGGCAGGGCGATACTCTAGCTTGGTTCTCGAGAGCAGCGAGAGGTTACTTCCGGGGCGGCACCGAGAAGCTGAAACGGAAGTGGTGTAGGGCGTGCGCCCGTGGCGTGATGGAGCAGCAGCAGCAGCAACAGCAACTGAGAAACGTGAGTGAGGACTAAGTCATTTCGGGGCCAGACGTTCAGCTCGCATTCCTGCACACATCGCCGAAACCCCATAGAGCCAGGGATCTGAGGGCTGGAAACTTCGGGTTATGGTGCGCGGGCCTGGGAAACTTTGGGCGGCGCGACCTTGAGTAGAAGTGTGGGGCACATATCGCTGAGTTCGTGGTCCCCGTTTTCTCCCAGCTGCGTGACTTCCTGTTGGTCTACAATCGGATGACAGAACTCTGCTTCCAGCGTTGTGTGCCCAGCTTGCACCACCGAGCTCTGGACGCTGAGGAGGTGGGGAACTGTGTAAGGAGGTTACGCTGCAAACAGTTTAGCGGTAGACTGCTTCCCTCCTCACCCCACTTCCCCTACCTCTGGTCCTGGCCTTCCCAGACCCTCACCCCTAGGCTGTGCATGGGGAAGGAAGGAGGCGGGCCCGACAGGACACCTTTATCCTCCGCTTAAACCCTATCTTCCTTCTAGGAGGCCTGTCTGCACAGCTGTGCTGGGAAGCTGATCCATTCCAACCACCGCCTCATGGCCGCTTACGTGCAGCTCATGCCTGCCCTGGTACAGCGCCGCATCGCAGACTACGAGGCTGCCTCGGCTGTGCCAGGCGTTGCTGCTGAGCATCCTGGGGTCTCTCCATCAGGCAGCTAGCCATCACCAATCCCAGGAGGGAAGGCCTTGGATGGACCCTCAGATTGAAGGACCCAGTGGACCTTAGGGTTGGTGAATCCTAAACGGAGAGAATTCGAGGTTGCCTGAAAGCTGGATGTCCTTGCTCCTTTTCCTGGAGCCAATATAGTCGCTTTTTACTCTGTTTGATTTATATTCTGGGCAAGGAAGCTTTGCATGCTTTATTGGCATAATCCTTTGTTCTGTCGTTTAGCCATATCTGCTGGCTTCAGCCCTGGCAGCTGATAAATTGTCTTCTATATGTAGAAGGAAAACCTGAGTATTTGCAGGCATCTGGTTAAAGCAGGGTCTGTGTGTACAACTTTAAAATGAGTAATATGTCAGGCTTTATCTTAGTTTATCTTTACAACAAAACTACGAGTAAGCGGTATTAGCCTCACTAAACAGATGAGGAAGCAAGATTCCAGAATGTACCAGAAGGCCATTTGATACAACAGGAGATTGGTTCCTGCCCAGGTGACAGAAAATGGGAGCTCTGTCTAGTTGTCCTTAAGTCTGACTGACTTCAATGGCTTATGACCGTGAACCAAGTATTTGTTGGTTCATAACTGTTGTTTTGTGAACTATGTCTTATATGTCTAGAATTCTGCTGGATCTAGGGAAAGGAGAAGCTGTCGAAGTACAATGGATCAAAAAACCACAGGGCTTTTGGGCACTGCCTCCTTGAGAAATTAGTGGCCCCAGAAGAGAGATGAAACCTGTAAGAAATCTGGAGTCTTGGAACTTCAGCCATTTCCCCAGGTTGTTACCTTCTTAGTATGTACAGTCTTCTCAGGATGAGCAGTAAAACCTTTGAACAAAGGTCTGTGTGCTTATCTTCACGGGCAATCGGGAAGGGAGAAAGTTGGGGACCATATTCTGCAGTACAGCCAAATCTGAGGAAGAGAAACTGAAGGGAGAAGTAGATGGCAATGGTTATGATAAAAAGGATAAAACGAAATCTTCGGGACTTCCTTAATGCTACCTTAATGTTTCACTGCTTGTCTAGAATCTCCTAATTCCAGCTTTCCATCATCTGCCCCACATTGGTCTCATTGAGTACATTCTGTGATTTCTAATTCCAGCCTCTCCATTCTTTTCTCATTATTGCCTCCCCTGCCCCCCAACTTTGTGTAATTTACTTCTGTATTCAGCAGCCTGAATAGCATATCATTCCATCACCCCATTTTCTTGCCACCCTTGGCCACCTTTTTGTATCATTCCACTTATTCTGTCTTTTCTTTTCCTGCTAGAGAAAAACAGTTGTGTAATGAATGCTACTAAATATTCAAGGCCTCCAACCTCAGCCTAGTCCTCACACCAACACGCACCTTTATGGGTTCCTGGTCCATTTCTTTCTCTAATTACCATGGCAGTTATTTTACACCTTCACGGCTATCTTTAATCCCATACCCCACCCTCATCAGGTGACCCTGTTTCGTGATTTAGAGGAATTGAAGCTCTTAGACATTGGTTTCCACAGTAATAATTTTAAAACTTCTTACAACTACCCACAAAGCAGATGTTCTATCCTATCTACAGAGCGGAAAATTGAAATTCTCAAGTAGGGTATTAAAGTGCAGATCTGACTTTAAAGTCCATGTTCATTTTAACACACCAGGCTGCCTCTTAAGATAGTATTTATTGAGCACCCACTTTGTGTAGGTTCTGATTTTCATAGATATCATGCTTTATCTTTACCACAACTATAAGTAAGAGGTATTAGCCTCACTTAACAGATCAGGAAGCAAGAATCCAGAATGTGCCAGAAGGCCCTTTTATACACAGTTTCTTTTTCTTTTTCTTTTCTTTTTTTTTTTTGAGACAGTCTCGCTCTGTTGCCTAGGCTGGAGTGCATTGGTGCGATCTAGGCTCACCGCGACCTCTGCCAACCGGGTTCAAGCAGTTCTCCTGCCTCAGCCTCCCAAGTAGCTGGGATTACAGGCATGCGCCACCACTAATTTTTTTGTATTTTTAGTAGAGATGGGGTTTCACTATATTGGTCAGGCTGGTCTTGAACTCCTGACCTTATGATCCGCCCACCTCAGCCTCCGAAAGTGCTGGGATTACAGGCATGAGCCACTGCGGGCAGCCTATACAAAGTGTCTTATTGAGAAAAGTGGTTCCAATCATGTTTTTTGCCCCTTTTAGCTGCCATCTCTTGAACAGAGATGTTAGGAAGGTAAAAGTTGCTGACCAGGACCTTACCCACTGAGTGGCATTCTGTCCTTGGGAAATATAAATGCGAGTAAAACAGGTTTGAACTTCTTAACTTCCAGAAGACAGGAGGATGGGACCTGTGATACTGTGCTGCTGGTGAGAGGGCCCTTCCACATCAACATGTGTGTGTATCCTTGGAATCAACTTCCATTGTGAATTATCTGTGCTCCCGTCCTTCCATGTCACATAATAGTAATTGCTAAAAAAGAGCTAGGAGCATATATCTGTCTGACTCTAAAGCCTTTGCTCTTTGAACTTTGAGAGCTTCTGTCTGTACTTAACCTGCCTCTAGGCATGAAAAAACAAGTGTCCATCAGTCTGACCTATCTCTTAATCCCTTTCTTAAAATCTCAATCTCTTGTCCTGGTTCTTTCCTGTTTCTAAAAATGTTCAATGTTCAGGAGAAAAACTTTATTCCTACCACTCTGCCTTCCATAACCTGGTCCTCAGGTCTTGCCATAAAGTGATAGCCATTGGCATAATGGGAGCAATGTGATATTCCAAGCACAGCACTAAAGAATAGATGTTAACAAGCTTTATCATATTATCATAAACATAAACATTGGAGATACTCTGGTGTTCCTGCCATTGTGACTTCAGACTGCCCACTCCTTTGCGAAGTCTCATTCTTTTGAGGCTGTTCATCCATACAACCCTCTCATTATTTGTCTACCACTCTCATTTAGTACTACTCTCCTGCTACTTTACTCTGAATAGCTAGCCCTTGGTCTTCCTATCCACTCCTTGATATTTTAACATTTACATAGACACTTTATTTGGTGTTTTGTCTCTTAGTTTTTTGGCCCAATCTCTGATGATTTCCACTCTGTCTTGGCCACTCACTCTGTTTGTCATGTCTTGGCCATTATCATCACCACAAACTGCTCTATCTTCAAAATACTTGCACCTTATGTATTGACCATATTCCTTCCACTTGGTTTATCGAACTATTCCATCATTCTCTGATTTCACTGCAACCAATGCTTCTACTTTCCATTAGTACCTTCCTTCTTTAGATTCCTGTATAGCTTAAACTAGTGGTTTTCATGCAATAGGCTGAATTTCCTTGCCTTTCATCTCTTTTTGAACCCTTAAATAAAGTGAAACTTATCTGTACCTGCATTTGGACAGCTAAATGCCACCCAAGGAAACAACTGTGGAGCAGATTTATATCACTATGAATCCATGGTTTTCAGCTTCAAATGTAGTCTCAGCCCCATAGTCCTAGATTTTTCTAGTCATTTTAACTTTTCCCTGCAATAACTATTTCAAACCAACATTCTTAAATCTCTTATCACTCCCCCACACCATTATCTTCACTTTATGCAAATAACTATTTCTTACCTCATAGACAAAAGTAGAAGGTATCGGTAATTCTCTCAACATCCTCCAACTTATTTACCCACACATATGCATCATTGTTTTTCTTGTCTAAACAAGGCAAGCATACCTCTGTCTAAGGCAAGTGCTTATTCCTGTTTTCGGAATCTTAGTCCTTCCCTCTTGGAGGATCTTTGACTTCCACTTTACTGAATTCTTCTCATCAGTGTTTAAACATGCTAAAGACTCCCCTGTTAATAAACCACTTCATATCTCATTTCCCCTCCAGTTATGCTTCCATCTTTTCTACTTTACAGTTAAACTTCTCAAAACAGATAGTTTGGGCCTCTCCATTTTACGAGTCATTTTCCATTTGCATTCCTCAACCCAGTCCATTTTGACTTCTACAACCCTCATTCTATTGAAATGGTTCTTACCAAGGTCACCTTGGTGATCACCTTCCAGTGGTTATTCCCCAGTCCTCACTGCCTCACTTTTCAGTAGCATTTGGTATAATTTTCTAGTTTCTTATCATTGATACTCTTCCATTGGTATCTTATTGTACTGTCATGGTTTTACTACTACCTCTTTGACCACAGCTGCTTAGCATCCTTTGCAGGCTCATCTTCCTCCCAGCCTTTAAATCTAAAAGTTTCTCTAGGTCCTGTTCTTCTCAGTCTAATTTTCCTAGGACAGTTTCATCCCCACTCTGAACTTCAGTTACTGGTAACTTCCAGATCTCCTCCAAGCTGTTTGACATCTCCACTTAAGTATCTCAAAAACATCCCAAATTCAACATGTTTCCTAATAAACTATCCTATGCCTGGTACTCATCCAGTTGGAGAAGATAGAAGGCATTTCCCTTTTTTTCCTATCACTCAATTGCCAAATCTTGTGAGTTTACATTTCTAAATATCCCTGGATTCTCACTACCTCTCTCCACCCTCACCGTAATCTCCCACTAGGATTATTGCAGTTGCTGCGCTTCCAGTACACACTTTTGTATCCCTTCAATCTTTTCTTCACTCAAGCCATAAAATAAAAACTAATGCTTAACCTTTGTAATAGCTTTCCATTCTTAGGATAAAAACTGAGATTCTAAATATGATCTACAAAGCCCTGCATGATCCAGCCTCTGTCTACTTCCAGCTTTATCTTATCAGTAACAAACAATGGACTGTCAATACTATTTGCTGAATTTATCAAATCACACTTCACTCTTTCCTTCTGTGCTCTAGCCACACTGGCCTTTCACCTCCTCTAAATTGTCATATACTGTTTCATCTCAAGGCCTTTGTATGTGCTGCTTCCTGGCCTACAATGCTTTCCGCCTTTATCTACTTCTCATTCTTGAGATCCTAGTTACTATTTCCTCAAATAACTTCCCCAGACTCCAGCTCCCATAATTCCTCATGCTTTTGGTATATCACACTTTTTTCAATATATTTTTCAAATTTTACTTTGAATGATGTTCATTATAGCATTTGAAGGGGAGGATCTAAATTCACACAAAATGGAAGACTCTAAAATACACCCATTAAACTGCTAAAAAATAAATTGAGTGGTGAGAATACAACAGAAGTCCAGTTTAGATTCTGAGTGTTGTCACCATGTGATTCTTCCAAACTTGTATCTGGAACTCCTGGAAGCTATTTCATATTCTGGTGGAGGGGCACAAAACCACAGCATGAGAAGGAATTAAGTCCTGAGTTATTGGCTTCATCACATCTACTCTCTTTACCCCAGAATGGCACAAAACAAACAGTTACCACACCCTGCAGACATTTTGGTGTAAAAGAGGTGATGATGAACTGGGGTGGAAACAGATCATGAAGATCTGTCTAAAAGAGTCCCTTTCAAGTGAGTTTGCACACACCATCAAGCAACAAGCCTATCATTAATTAGGGTTAGGAAACGAAGGTTCAATTCTCAGGAAGTCACAATTTCATTCATTTACTCAATATGAATTTACAAAATGCCTACATATTATCAACTTCCACATGCAGTCATTTCTAGATAAAAAAGAAAACTGGATTCTGAGGAGGGGCCACCAAGTTGCCTCCCCAAGTCTATAGCTGAAAGGACGTTTTTTGGAATTGGGTTTCTTCTCTATCTGAAAGGGTAACATTTTAAAACTGAATTATCTTTAGCCTGGAAATCTAACATACTTAGCCTGAAAGTCTAACATTTAGCAATGCTTGCATCCCAAACATACAGTAAAAGATACACTAAATTCTAAAGGTAGCTCTGCTGCAAAATAATGTAAAAGTAAATAATTGTACAGTATTTATGCTCGAAATTTCAGTTCCAGACCTAGTGTGTAACCACTGGCATTGTTATTCTTGCCGTCCAGGACAGCTGACAGTGTCATTTTGATACCTGGCTTGAGGGTCTCAGTGTATTCTAAACCTATTAGGCAAGAGTTGTTCACTTAGCCAAGAAGGAGGTGTCAGGGTTGATCAGATACTTGGGTATTCCAAAGTGAGTGTTTGTATTAGTCTGTTTTCACACTGCTGGTAAAGATATACCTGAGAATGAGTATTTTATAAAGAAAAAGGTTTAATGGACTCATAGTTGCACGTGGCTAGAGAGGCCTCACCATTGTGGTGGAAGGCGAAAGTCACATCTTACATGGTGGTAGGCAGGAGAGAAAATGAGAGCCAAGTGAGAGGAGTTTCCCCTTATAAAACCATCAGATCTCGTGAGACATTCACTACCATGAGAACAGTATGGGGAAACTGCCCCATGATTCAGTTATCTCCCACCAGGTCCCTCCCACAACACATGGGAATTATGGGAGCCATAATTCAAGATTAGATTTGGGTGGGGACACAGACAAACTGTATCAGTGTTACTGTTTCCTGCTGTCCAGGTGAAATTGACAGTGGTCTCCAACTTGTTATTTACCTTCTGGTAAATGGAACCACCAAACTCTCCCATTTTCACATTAGTGTGAAGTTGGAGTTCATCAGACTTGTAGCCAACTGCAAAGTTGCTCTGGGTCACTCAGGATTTTGCAACCTCAAAATTTATCTGGTAGCCAGCCAGCCACCCTTGTAATCCAGCACCAGAGCGCCCCAGATTGAAGGCCGAGCGATGTCAAAATCCAGGTTACAGTCCAGGTTGATGTGCTCCTGCTTGTACCTGGTGTTGATGTTAGCATTTTCCCCCACTGTTAGGTGACAAGGATGAATCAAGGGTCAGCTTCAGTCCACTTGCAAGGTGATCTTCCACAGTAATCCCAGTCCTAGTGTTGTGTGTTTCACTTCGTAAACATCAGGCCATATTCAGTCCATCTGTACTTGGTCTCCAGACTGCCTGTCACTTTGGTGAATTTCAGTGTTGGTTGAACCTAAGCTTACAAATTCCAATGCATTCTCAGATTTTGTTTTCAAATCAAGTTTTATTAGGCCATATCCATAGCCCTTGGTGAAGACATTCCTGGCAGATTTGCCAAGATTGGCATACTTGGGTGGCACAGTCATCTTCTGCTCAGAGGTGGTGGTGGCAGGCTTGGCGGCAGCTATGACAGGGGCTTCGTCGGGGAGGCATGGAGCAAAGCAAGCAGCCGGTGTGTAGTGCTTTTAATGGTGTTTCATTGTATACCTCATAAAGTCAGAGTCCATGACTGTATTGCTCACCATTGTATCCTTATCACAGTGCTTAGCATATAATGTGTGCTCAACAAATATTTGTTGAATGAACATCTTTGAATCTCCTCCCAGCTCAATTTACTCTTAATATAACTAAGAGAAAGGCTTTTTATCAGAAGAGACAGAAGTGAACCTGCACATCTAACCTTTGATGTTATGTCAATGATTTAAAGATGTTTTACACCCAAAATCTCAGTAGGTGGTATCTTCTACCCTTAATAAAGTCACAGATCAGACAACATCTAAAAGACCCCATCTGGAGCAAATCACTCTGCCATTCTAGTTTCCATAGTTTCCACCTAATTTCTAAGTCCTATAGTTCTGCTTAAATATCTCTTGAACCCTTTTCCTTCTCTCCATCTTCATTGTTATTACCTTAACCAAACTTTTATCAGCTCTTTCTTTCTTTTTTTTTTTTAGATGGCGTCTTGCTCTGCCCAGGCTAGTGTGCAGTGATGCAATCTTAGCTCACTGCAACCTCTGCCTCGCCTCGCAAGTCTCCTGCCTCAGCCTCCCAAGCAGCTGGGATTACAGGTGCCCATCACCACACCTAGCTACTTTTTGTATTTTTAGTAGAGATGGGGTTTCACCATGTTGGTCTGGTCTCAAACTCCTGACCTCAGGTTATCCGCCTGCCTCGGCTTCCCAAAGTGCTGGGAGTACAGGTGTGAACCACTGCGCCCGGCCCCTTAAAATTTTATCAGCTCTTATACAGATTACAGCAGCAGTCTCCTAACAGCTTTTGTTGTTGTTACACTTTAACATTTTTTTAATGTAATTTTTAAAAAAGGAGCCCCTCCAGCTCCAGCACAGAGACACAGGCTCAACAGAGTGCTTCCTAATAGCTTTTTGTCTTGAGTCTGGACCGCTTTTGATTAGTTAGGAATTAGCTTAGTTACATGTAATAGAGATTCTGTTTTTCCTTTTCTGGGTATGCCCCACATTCATCTATATATTCACATATTCCACAGATATTTGAGTGACTGGTTTTACCAATTTTAGCGTAAGCCCCGCAGATACAGAGCTGAACAAGAACATTTAATCCGTGTTCTCTTGGAACTTAACGTAGTTACCTGAAGGTTAATAAAGGACCAGTAATCACAACTGTGATGAATGTTATAAAGAAGAAATGTGTCTTGTAATGGAAACATACAGTAGTGCAAACTTTTTCTGTTTGAGGAATGAAGGAGAGCTTCACTGGAAGTGATTTTGAAGCTGAAACCAAAAGGATGAATTAAAATTAACCAGACAGACCTGTCATGGTGACTCACACCTATAATCCCAGCACTTTGGGAGGCCAAGGCAGGAGGATTGCTTGAGCTCAGGAGTTCGAGACCAGCCTGGGGAACATAGTGAGACCCCCATATCTACAAAAAAAAAAAAAAAAAATACAAAAACCAAAATATGCTGGGCATGGTGGCACATGCCTGTAGTCCCAGCTACTTAGGAGGCTGAGGTGTGAGGATTGCTTGACCTCGGGAGATTTGAGGCTACAGTGAGCCGTGGTCACCTCACTGCCCTCCAGCCTGGGTGGCAGAGCAAGACCCTGTCTCAAAATAAAACAAACCAGACAAAAGACACGGAGAAGGTCTGTCCTCCTTTCCTTCAAGTCTTTGCTCAGATGTCACCTTTTTATTAAGGCTTACTCTGATTATTCTATTTAAGTGGTAACCCATACTCCCCTTAGACATTCCTGATTCCCTTTGCTTTGTTTTTTTCCATAGCACGTATCACTTCTCACATGCTATGTAAGTTTATTCATTTTATTCTTTTTTTTTTTTTTTTTTTGAGATGAAGTCTCGCTCTGTTGCCCGGACTGGAGTACAGTGGCTTGATCTCAACTCACTACAACCTCCATCTCCCAGGTTCAAGCGATTCTCCTGCCTTAGCCTCCTAAGTAGCTGGGACTACAGGCACCCATCACCACACCTAGCTAGTTTTTGGTATTTTTAGCAGAGATGAGGTTTCACCGTGTTAGCCAGAATGATCTCAATCTCCTGACCTTGTGATCTGCCTGCCTCAGCCTTCCAAAGTGTCATTTTATTCTTTATTATCTGTCTCTCCCACTGGAATGTAAGCTCTGTAACTCAGGAATTTTTGTCACTGTTTCTGTTTTGTACACTGATAAAACTGAACATTGTTTTGTACACTGATATTACCAAACACTGAAAACAGTGCCTGATGCAGTTGATACTTAGTAAATGTTTGTTGAGTGAAAGGAAGCAAGAAAGAATAGTCCCAGAACGAATGTATAGAACTTGCCTTTAGAGAGAGAAAGAGCATCTCTAATTGGTAACAGGAAGGAGGGAGGAATGGATAAGAGCAGATCTAAATGTTTTTAAAATTTGGCATTTGGAGATTGAGAGAATTCCTTTTATTTTATTTTATTTATTTTATTATTTTATTTTATTTTATTTTGAGATAGAATCTCACTCTGTCACCCAGGCTGGAGCGCAGTGGTGCCATCTCTGTTCACTGCAAGCTCCGCCTCCCAGGTTCACACCATTCTCCTGCCTCAGCCTCCCGAGTAGCTAGAACTACAGGCGCCGGCCACCATGCTCGGCTAATTTTTTGTATTTTTAGTAGAGCTGGGGTTTCACTGTGTTAGTCAGGATGGTCTTGATCTCCTGACTTCATGATCTGCCTGCCTCGGCCTCCCAAAGTGCTGGGATTACAGGTGTGAGCTACCATACCCGGCCCTGAGAATTCCTTTTAAATAGCATATGATGGTTAGTTTTGTGTGTCAACTTGGCTAGGCTATAGTACCCAGTTATTTAATCAAACACTAATTTGAGTGTTACTGTGAAGGCATTTTTATAGGTATGGCTAACATCTACACTTAGTTGGCTTTAAAGAAAGGAGATTACTCTTGATAATGTGGGTCAGTTGAAAGCCTTCAGAGTGAAACTGAGGTTTCCCAGAGAAGAAGAAATTCTGCCTCAAGACTCCAGCATCGGGCCAGGTGCAGTGGTTCACACCTGTAATCTGAATGCTTTGGAGGCCAAGATGGAAAGATTGCTTGAGTTCAGGAGTTCAGGGTTTCACTGAGCTATGATCTGCACTCCAGCCTGGGCAACAGAGTGAGGTTTTGTCTCTAAAAAAGTAAAAATTTTAAAAAATTAAGAGGAAAAAATAAGACTGCATCATTAACTTCTGCGTGAGTTTCTATCGTGCCAGCCTGCCCTACAGATTTTGGACTTACTAGCCCCCACACATGTGTTAGCCAATTTCTTAAAATATATCTCTTTATATGAATGCATATTATTGATTCTGCTTCTCTGGAGAATGCTGATTGATAATACAGCATCTCCTTTTTTCAAATAGAAGATAAAGTCATCATCTGAGAATAAAGCAGAAGGAAATGGAAGATGAGAGAGTACAAGAGGTTTGAAATACTCATTGCCCAGAATGGAGGAGTGAACTGACAAACAGAGTTTTAGGCAGTGTTGAGGGTTCAGCAGAGCTTACTGAACAGAAATCCTTTCTGTCTTTGTCTGAAGAGCTTTGATTTTGTTTTGTTGTTGTTGTTTTTGTTTTTTGAGACAGGGTCTTGCTCTGTCGCTCAGGCTGGAGTGCGGTGGTATGATCACGGCTCACTGCAGCTTTAACCTCCTGGGCTCAAGTGATCCTTCCACCTCAGTCTCCCAAAGTTTTGGGATTACAGGAATGAGCCACTGCACCCACCTTTTTCTTGTTTCAGGCCTATTGTGACTCAGGTACTCTTCCTTGCCCTTTCATGAAAGAGTTGTCCATGCTCTTTATTCATGCCCTCACTGAATCCTTTGTCTTGTTCACGGTTATGTCAAAATGAATAACAATCAAATACTTAACAATTATATCAAATGTCAACTACTTACCAGGCTCTATTCTAAAGCATTTTGTGTGCATTAATTCACTTAATCCTCACAACAATACTATAAGGTAGACATTATTATCTTCATTTTCAAAAAGTGAAACTGAGGTAAAATATCCCATGACTAGTAAGTGATGAAGTTAGGATTTCAATCCAGGCAGTCTGATTCCAGAGCCTCTCTTCTTACTCACAAATGAAGATTGTTATACATTCATGTATTTTTTTCCACGAATATTTTCTGATCACATACTCATGGTGCCTAGTATAGGAGCTGGGGATAGAGTAGGCAGCAATCAGAATCTCTGCTACCATGGAGCTTATATTTCTAGTCAGGGGAAATAGGAAATAAATAAGTGTTTATATGAAATGGTAATAAGTGCTATGGAGAGAAGTAATGCAGGTAAAGAGGATAAAAATGTTGGGGAGAGAGTTGCTATTTTCTGTTGGGCAGTTAGGGAAGAACTCACTAATGAGGTGACATTTGAGCACAGAATTAAAATGAAAGAATAAGCCTTGAGAGCATCTTGAAGAAGTGTTCACTCTTCTACTGTTCAACTAGTTGTGTAAGCCACTAGTGGTTCCCTAGTATCCACTGTCTCCCTCTTTCTTTACGAAAAGAACCTCTAAATTTTCTTTTGGCATATGACCACTGAAAATAAAGATTAGATTTTGTAGCTTTCCTTACAGCTAGGTTTGGTCATGTGATTGATGTATGCAGTTGCCAGGCTGTGCCCTTAAAGGGTATGCCTTCTCCTTTCCTTTTCCCTCCATCTTACTAGTTGAGATGGGACCCGGCACATGGTGGTAAATTACTCTGGACCTTAAAGATGAGAACTACTTCCTTCAAGAAGGCAGAACAACTAAAGGCTACCATGGTAGCCTCAGAGTACTTATATTTGGATGGTTACTTGAGAGAAAAAAATAAACTATCATGTTTAAGCCATGATATTTTGGGTCTTTTTATTACAGCATTTGTGTGGTAGGTAGAAGTTTTAGATCGGGGTCCCCAACCCCCAGGCCTCAGACTGGTACCAGTCATGGCCTGTTTGGAACCAGGCTACATAGCAGGAGGTGAGTGGTGGGTGAGCAAATGAAGCTTCATCTGTATTTACAGCCACTCTCCATCACTCACATTATTACCTGAGCTCTGCCTCTTGTCAGATCAGTGGTGGCATTAGATTCTCATAGGAGCATGAACCCTATTGTGAACAGCACATGCTAGGTGGCATGCTCCTTATGAGAATCTAATGTCGGATGATCTGTCACTGTCTCCCATCACCCCCAGATGGGATTATCTAGTTGCAGGAAAACAAGCTCAGGGGTCCCACTGATTCTACATTATGGTGAGTTGTATAATTATTATATATTACAATGCAATAATAAAATAAGTAAAGCTCACAATAAATGTAATGCATTTGAATCATCTCGAAACCATTAACGCCTCCCCTGGTCCATGGAAAAATTGTCTTCCACTACACTGGTCCATGGTGCCAAAAAGGTTGGGGATCACTGTCTCTGAGATTTCCTGCTCTCTAGTATATATCTCCCTAGTATATCCTGCATATTCCATGGAATTGTGAATATGACAAATTTTACTTACGTGATTAGATTATAATATATAGCATAGTTGACTGTAAGAGTGATCGTCTGGGTGGGCCTGATCTAATCACATGAGCCACATGAGCCCTTTAAAAGCAGAGTGTTTTCTTTATGGTTGCAGAAGGGGACATCAGAAAAGTGTGAAGCATAAGAAGAGTTTGAGGTACTATTGTTGGCTTGAAAATGGAGGAACCACATGTCAAGGAAGACAGGTGTCCCCTAGGACCTGAGAGTGGCTCCTGGCTAATGGCCATGAAGAAAACAGGGACATCAGTCTTACAACTGCAAGGAACCGAATCTTTTTTTTTTGTTTTTGAGACGGAGTCACCCAAGCTGGACTCCACTCTGTCACCCAAGCTGGAGTGCAGTGGCCAGATCTCAGCTCACTGCAAGCTCCGCCTCCCGGGTTCACGCCATTCTCCTGCCTCAGCCTCCCAAGTAGCTGGGACTACAGGCGCTCACCACCTCACCCGGCTAGTTTTTTTTTTTTTGTATTTTTTAGTAGAGACGGGGTTTCACTGTGTTAGCCAGGATGGTCTCGATCTCCTGACCTTGTGATCTGCCCGCCTCGTCCTCCCAAAGTGCTGGGATTACAGGCTTGAGCCACCGCGCCCGGGCAAGGAACCGAATCTTGCCAACAACCATAAGAGCTTGGAAGTGGATACCCCCACACCCCCCACCCGCTAGAGCCACCAGATGAGTAGCCCGGTCAACATCTTGACTTCAGGCTTATGATACCCTGAGCAGAGAATCCAGTCAAGTCATGCTGGACATCTGATCTACAGAACTATGAGATACTAAGTAGGTGTTGTTTTTAAGCTGCTTAGTTTGTTATAACTTGTTATGCAGCTCCAGAAAACTTGTGTATTAGTGAGGGTTCTCCAGAGAAACAGAACTGATAGACTGAGAAGTCCCACAATCTGCTGTCTACAAACTAGAGAACCAGGAAATCTGGTGGTGTAATTCAATCCAAGTTTGAAGGCCTGAGAACCAGGAGCACTGATGTCCACGGACTAAAGATGAATGTCTCAGCTGAAACAGCAAATCCACCAGCTGCCTGTTTAAATTCTGTTTAGGCAACAGACTGTACAATGTCCATCCACATTGGTGAGGATGATCTTTACTTAGTCTACCTATTCAAATACTAATCTCTTCCAGGAATACCCTGAAAGACACACCCAGAAATAATGCTTTACCAGCTATCTGAGCATCTCTTAGCACAGTCAAGTTGACAAATAAAATGAACCATCACGGCCAAGCATGATAGCTCGCACCTGTAATCCCAGCACTTTAGGGGGCTGAGGTGGGAGGATTGCTAGAGGCCAGGGTCTCGAGACCAGCCCTGGCAACATAGTGAGACCCTGTCTCTACAAAAAAATAACAATCATAACTTGTGTATCTCCAAACTGATACATAAGCAGACAGCACAGCATGTATGTAGTCTGTGAGGTGGGAGTGTGTCTGGTGTGATGCAGGCACAGCTGTAGTAGTATGTGAATATGGACAGAGAAGGCTACAGAGGTAGCAGGCAGTTATCAACAATTTGTAGGCCATGATAGGACTTTGGCCTTCAGTTGAAGGAATTAGATAAGGGGGCATTAGTAAGCTTTGAGCAGAGGAGTGATAGGATCAGCCTATATTTGAAAAGGATCACTGGCTGCTCTAAAAAGAATAGATTATAGGGGCAATGATGAGAAGCATGAGAAGGGTTTGAGGCAAGGAGAACAGTTCGAGGGCTGTGGAAAACCCAGGTGAGAAATGACAGCAGCATAGACCAAGGTTGTCATACTTAAGATTGTGGGAAATAGTTGGATTCTGGATATATTCTGAAGGTACAACCAACAGAATTTCCTGAAGGATTACTTATGGAGAGAGACAGAGAGAAAGAGAAAGAGGGGTAGAGAAGGGGTTTGGAAGAGGTCTCAAAGCTGACTCTAGGGTTTTGATGTAAGAAACCAGAAAAGATGGATTTGCCATTGACTGAAGTGGGGCAGACAATGAAAGGAGCAGCGTTTCTTCGGTGGGGAGAGGGTGGTTAGGAGCTTGCTTTTGGACATTTTAAGTTTGAGATACCTATAAGCTCTCCACGTGGAGACATTAAGTAGGCAGTTGGATATAGTAATCTGGATTTCAGAGGAGAGGTGGGGCTGAATTTGTTTTTTTTATTTTAATCATTCACTTTTTTGTTTGTTTGTTTGTTTGAGACGGAGTCTCACTCAGTCGCTCAGGCTGGAGTGCTGTGGCGCGATCTCACCTTCCGGGTTCACGCCATTCTCCTGCCTCAGCCTCCCGGAGTAACTGGGACTATAGGTGCCCACCACCACGCCCGGCTAATTTTTTTGTATTTTTAGTGGAGACGGGGTTTCACCGTGTTAGCCAGGATGGTCTCGATCTCCTGACCTCGTGATCTACCCGCCTCGGCCTCCCAAAGTGCTGGGATTACAGGTGTGAGCCACTGCGCCCGGCCTCATTCAACTTAATTTTTAAAAAGCCCCTCCATAAGCTCTCCCCCCAAAAATCCCTGCCCCCGTGCCAAATAGATGTTGAACTCCTTGAGATCAAGGATTTTGTTTTATTCGGGCTTCTCGTGGGGAGGTGGGATAGGGTAGATGGATACGTTGGGGGTGGGGATGGGGAAGTACCAAAGACATACTAAAGACCTGGCACTAGTTTAGACAGTGTATGGATATAAACACCTGCTTACGACACCCTCTAGATTGCTAGTCTCCTGAGTCAATCGTGCTGCACGTTCAGACCCGGCCTGGTCCCCTGCAGGTCCCTGTCCCAGGCAAGCCTCAGCCCACAGGTTCGGCCTGGTTCGGCCCCTCCTGGCTCGGGCTCTCCCCTCTCGGCCCCGCCCATATCGGACCCTGGCCCCTCCTCTTTCTGGCTCCCCCGGATGTTCCTGGCAAAGACTCAGTCCTTCTGGGATCTTGTAACGGTTCTAACTGCTGGGTGCGGGTAGAGCTGCGGGGTGAGTCCTCGGCTCGGGATCCGTTTCTCTTTGTTCTCCAGGACCCGCTCTCGCCCCTGCGCTCAGGACCCCCTCCCACAGAGTCCGCCTCCTCTTCCCCGCGTTCCCAGCCCCCCTCCTTTGCCCCTTCTTAACGTCTTCCCCTACCCGCATCCTGACCGTCATTTGCCGTGCCTGCTCCCCGACTTTCTGTCTTCACGACCTCCTTAGCCTGTGGGCGAAGATGTCATGGGACTGGGGCTTTGCAGCCTCTGAGTGACGACCTGTTAACCCGTTTTTCAGGCGATCGCCAGCTCCAGTGCAGATTTCTTGCTGTGACTGAGGTTCAGAGTGAACTCTGTCAGTGTGTCAGTTTGCCTCTTCAGGTGATTGCACGTGTGTGTGCCAGTCTCTCCGTGTATGGGTGGCTATGATTAGGGTGAGCCTCGGACTGGAACTCAAGTCTAAGTTCATTGACTGCTCCAGCAGGCACTCTTCCATGAAACCTCATCAGAAGATCGGGCTCTCTTCCCTTGCCTTGCCTCCTAAATCCCCTAGGCCAGGTGAGGGGGACAGGGTATTGGGAGGTAAGAAGGAACTCTTCTGCCGGGAGGGCTCTCACCTCTGTCTTAGGCCTGCTCCTTACCAGAGTCTTTGGGGAAGCAGTAGGGAGGACCTGAGGGTCTCAGGAAAGGCTCTCTGCTGATCTGGCTCTGCTCTGTAGCTCTATCTATTTCCTTGTCCCAGGTCCTTTCTTCTTCCTAACCCCATTGACTCTGACCATCCCCTGCCCAGAACTTGAGGTCCCTTCTCTGGCCCCTCTCCTGGGCTGTCCCATGCAGGTGAGGCCTGGCATCTGGCATCCTGGAACTGGCAGTTGGAGCCTGAGCTGTGGGCAAGGTCACTTCGACAGCAGTTGAATGCCCAGCTCCTCATGGTCCCAGAGGAGAAGAGGGTAGGTTTGTCTTCTGATGAGACATCATCTGATGCCCTTAAATCTTGGCACTCCATATGTGTCTTGGACAGCAAAGAAGAGCCCTTGGCCTGTCAGCAGAAACAGAGGCAGTTCGTGAAGCCAGCGACTGAGTCAGAGCAGCCCACAGTGCTGGAACTCCTGCTAGCTGAGCTCCGAACTCTGTTCTCAGCTGTGTTGCAGGACAGTAGCCCTGCAGCTTGGCGCTATCTGCATGCAGTACTGGGTTTACTGCCTCCATATCGTGAGTTGCTAGTTGGCCACCTTGATTTTCTGCCCTTCCTGGAGCAGCTGTACTGCTGGGCACCCAGGGTCCAAACCCACCTCCATCTGGACCTGCTAGGTGCCATTAACCAGGCCTTTCCTCCAGACAGCTCTTTGTTAGATAGTGCTTCCCATGCTGACTGCTGTCCCCAGAAGCAGAGGCTCCATCACAGGCCCCCATGCCCAGCTTGCCCTTTTGTGCAGGCCCGGTGGAGTAGGCAGCAAGTAAAGGAGGAGCTGGCCACCTGGCTGCGACCATTGACACTGCCCGAGCTACAGCGCTGCCTGGGCATTGTTGGTGCTCAGGTGGCCCTAGAAGAGGCTGTGTGGCTGGATGGACTTAGTCTCCTTCCCTTGGCACTGGCAACGGACATCCCTGTACAGTATGAAAGCAGTGACACTGACAATGCAGAGGAGAAGCCTGTTGGAAGAAAACAGACCAGGTAAGTAAGGGAGGGCTTTGAGTCTAGGGCTTTGAGCAGAGGAGAAAAAGGAGCTGTTTTATGGGTGCCTGTAGGGCCGCTTGGAAATTTAGATCCAGCTCTCTGTTGATCATAGGGGTTAGCCCAACTCCACGCAAAGCTAGTGTGAGGCTACTTTTCTCTTCCTTTTTCTCTGCAAAATAAACCCAGTGGTGTTAGTGTTAATCCCCATGGAGAAATACAGAAATTAATGAAAATCAGAAGTCAGCTATGAGGCAACCAAAGCTTTAGAATAACAGCTTGACTTTTCAGTTTCCAGGCTTCTTTCTTAGATGATGCCAGAAATCTCCTTAATTCTTTTTCTGTAATTCATTCATAATCACTTAACATTGCCCAGGCCTACCGTGAGTTGATTCCTGGATGCTGGGTCTTTCCCTCAAGGTACCCCTAGGGAATGCATGTCTGAGTGTCCTTACCACATGTATGTGGGTTAAAACAGCTCCAAGGCAGAGTGGAGTTGGCAGCACTACTGGATAGAATTTCATTTTGACCCTTCCAGAGTCTTCTTGTCCTGCCAATGTGGGCACTCTGGCCCCTTGAGTGATTATTTTTTTCTTTTGTTTCTTTTTTTTTTTTTTGGAGATGGAGTCTCACTCTGTTGCCCAGGCTGGTGTGCAATGGCGTCTCACTCTGTTGTCCAGGCTGGTGTGCAATGGCGTGGTCTTGGCTCACTGCAACCTCCGCCTCCCGGGTTCAAGTGATTCTCCTGCCTCAGCCTCCTGACTAGCTGGGACTACAGGCATATGCCACCATACTCAGCTAATTTTTGTATTTTTAGTAGAGACGGAGTTTCACTATGTTGGCCAGGCTGGTCTCGAATTCCTGACCTCATAATCTGCCCACCTCTGCCTCCCAAAGTGCTGGGATTACAGGCTTAAGTCACTGCGCCCAGCCCTGTTTTTTTCTTTTTAAAAATATCTGGCTATCAGAGCTCTCTACAGGATTTCAGAATGCTTACAGAGACCTTCTCTTCTCAGTGTTCTTTAACTGTAGATTTTTTTTTTTTTTGAAACAGAGTCTCACTCTGTCACCCAGGCTAGAGTGCAGTGGCCTTATCTTGGCTCACTGCAACCTCTGCCTCACAGGTTCAAGTGATTCTTTTGCCTCAGCCTCCCGAGTAGCTGGGATTACAGGCTCATGCCACCATGCCCGGCTAATTTTTGTATTTTGGGTAGAGACAGTGTTTCGCCATGTTGGCCAGGCTAGGTTTCCAACTCCTGGTCTCAAGTGATCTGCCCACCTCGGCCTCCCAAAATGCTGGGATTACAGGCATAAGCCACTGCGCCCAAGAGAGTTCTTTAACTTTAATCTTGGAATTCTCCTTGTCCTCTGACCTGATTTTCTAGACAATGCTTTGCAGCTGTCTGTGACACATTTACTGTTTGGGAAGAAGGCTAGTTTTACCTTTAATTAAGCTTGACTTCCTCAGTTTTTGCTGTTAGTTTATGGCTAGGTCGAGTCTTTCCATTAAAGCCTAATGTTGGATAGATAGGTAGACTCCTGGGGTGCTGATGGAAGGTGGCCAATGCCACAAATTTATGGTAGGCCTATCGGAATCTTTTCCTTTTTCAAAGACCTGCCCTGTGCCCTGAGTACAAGTTTCATTTCCTAGGGGAACTTAACTGAATTGGCATGGGCTGAGATGTTGGGAAGGGATCAAGTTCTTTGTCCTACCTTTGAACCTGGCAGTAAACCTCTAAGGTCTAGCTAATATGGCTTCATTTGCATTACATTCTCCAAGAGTGGCTTCCCAGGCATTCATTCATTTAGTAAGTGTTGGATAGCTACATTTATTAGGAACTGCAAGATTCTAGGGATACAGAAGTGAATGAGACAGACTCAATCCCTTCCCTTGAGGTATTACAGTTTAGTTAGGGAGAGATAGTTAAGTTGATAACAAGTAAAATATAATTACAAATTGTAATAAGTGCTATAAAACAAAAGAATACTGTCTTTTGCCTGGCTGCCCCTCTGGGGGTGGGAGAGAGAGAGAAAGAGAGAGGGAGTGTAGTTAGGGGAAAGTACCTGTGGGGAATGTTCAGTTCTAGATTAGATTAACAAAAACATTGTTGCAGGTTAGGAGGTGAAATAGAGTTTCAAGGAGGAGGGAGCAGTCAGTAGTATTACATGTTAAATGAGACAAGAAGAATGAAAGGGTTCATTGGCTGTAGTAATAAGGAAGACGTTAAGTTTTGTGGGGAGGAAGCTAGATTGTGGTGCATCGCGGAGTGAATGGAAGATGAAGTGGAAATCACATTTTACAATTTTTTTGTGAAGCTTAGCTTGAAGGGAAAAGACAAATAGCAGGGCAGCAGCTTGAAAGAATTTTGGTGTCTGGGTAGGAATTTTTTTTTTTTTTTATAGAGAGATGTTGATAGCCCTTAACATAGTGCTTAAGAAGTAGGTGCTCAATAAATATTCATAGACTAAATGAATAAATAGACTAAGGTAACAAGAAGAGTAGATTAAAAATATGTCATAGAGAATATGGGATCCAGAGCACTGATGGAGGAATCAATCTTACAGAGAAGAAAGGATACCTCTTCCTCTGAAATTGGGGGACAGATAAGTGTGTGGGAAGGCAACTGAAGTTGAGGGAATTGGCTAATGGCTAAAAACTTCAGCTTTCTCCAGGCAGGGAAGGAGACAGAGAATGGGATGGAACTGGGAGCTCAGCAGGGCTTGCATGGGGTTAGGGATAGCAGTTTGAGAGGCCTGAAAGAGGTAGCTGCCTGAGGACTTGTGTGAAGACATCAGAGCAGAATGAGCCCACAGCTGATTGGATACCAGGAACCTGTAGAGGAGCAAATGTCCTTGGTTTTGTGATCTTCTGAATATACCATATCATATAGGACTTTGCTGAGAAAATGAACCTATAAGAGCAATTATACCATTTAAGATGTCCTGATCTAACACAACAGTTCATCAAGGACATATTTATAAAGGTTATAAACCATATTGTTGATATGAATTCTAGAATAGGATTGCACTGTTATCCCTGGGGAAATTTGTGTTGATCTAAGTTTGGGTCAGTTAATGATACTGGTATATTCTGACTGGCTAAGTCTAAGTTAAATCATTCCCGAGTTTTTTTGTGTGCGCTCTCAGGTCACCCCGACTAAAAATTATTAGTCATTCGCTTTTGAGTTATTGGTAACTAATTTCCATACCAATTTTCTTGACCAGAATGCAGAAGAGTAAGAGGATGAGCGTATTGGTGCAGGCTTGGGGGGGCCACCATTAGATCTTGGCAGGAAAGGAAATAATATGAAGCTAGAGGTTGGGTAATGGTGGGGGAAGAGCAGAAAATGTAACAGGCATGGAGATCATTCAGGGTTGGAAAGCACATATAATGGAATCAAAGATAGAATATTAGATCTGAAAGGCTAAGAAGGTTGAGCTGGGAGGGGAAATCCAGTACTGTGGGCTTACATAGCAATGAGTTGTGAAAATAAGGTCTTCCCATTATTTGTACACAATATTATGTAATACTGACTTCACGGTAATTATAATCAATCCAGAATGATTATTTGTTTATCAGAAAGGGAGAGGTTGCTCACACACACGTTTGTGTCAATATTGTTGCCTAACTGTGTTGCATAATGCACTATATTTGCCCAGTATGTGGTATCTTTGAATATAGATGGTAGTCAGGCTCTGACAATGCCATGTCAGGTCTCCTCAGGCACCTGATCTAGCTCCTCCTTTCACTAGTCAACAGTGGCAAGGCCTCCCTCTAAGGTACTTGACCTTTTTGCTCTGCCTTTTCTCTCCTGACTTTTTGTCATACAGGTCTCAGCTTGACTATGAAGTTCCCAGGGAAAAGACCCTCCAAAAGAGCAGCACTGGCTTCTCACCTGAGACTTCCTTCCTGGGTAGCCAGGTGATAACTACTCTGAAGACAGAGAGATACCTGAAGAAGATCCACTTCCTCTATCTCAATGTGGCTCCCAGCCGGTACTTTAGGTGAGAACCTATGTCCAGGCCCCTTCTCCTCCCGCTGCCTGGTTT
This sequence comes from Piliocolobus tephrosceles, assembly GCF_002776525.5. NCBI lineage: Eukaryota > Metazoa > Chordata > Mammalia > Primates > Cercopithecidae > Piliocolobus > Piliocolobus tephrosceles. The sequence goes on along the minus strand of NC_045446.1, from coordinate 58,415,421 downwards.
CCTTCTGTGCTATCTTCCGCCTCTTCTTTCTCCGCGTGTGCACCCTTCTCCCTGTCCTTTCTCCACATACTCCTCCTCTGACTCCAGTGTCCCTCTCTCTTCCCTTCTCCTCAGCCTCCTCCTCCTTTCCACTCTCTACCTCCCCTTCACTCCCCTTTGCTTTTGCAGCCTTTTGTCTTACACATCCTTTTCTCACGTTTTGCTCTTCTTTATTCTATCCTAAAATGATAGAAACATTTGTTCATAGCCTCAGAAGTAAATTTTATGGTGATCTCTTCCAACTCCAATGGAAAAATCATGTGTTTGTTTAAATCTTTGCAGTGTCAGGAAAATTTTTTTCCAGGCATCTTGTTCCTTAGACTGAATCAAAGTCTGCTTTCTTTTAACTTCTACCTCCTGGTTCTAGTTTATCTATGTGGCTGTAAAAACAGGTCTCCTCCTTCCCCATGACTCAAGAGGCATTTATTCACTTCCTCTCATTAGATCCAAATCACACCTACTTTTAAAAATTTATTCTTCTTCTTATTATTTTGAAGCAAGGGCTCACTCTATCACCCAGGCTGGAGTGCAGTGGCACAATCATGGCTCACTGCAGTCTCAATCTCTCTGGCTCAAGCAATCCTTTCACTCAGCCTCCTGAGTAGCTGGGATTATAGGCATGAGTCACCACACTCGGCCAGTTTTCTAAAATTTATTTTTTGTAGAATGAGGTCTCACTGTGTTGCCAGGCTGGTCTCAAACTCCTGGGTTCAAGCCTCAGCCTCCCAAATTGCCAGAATTACAGGCATGAGCCACCATGCCCAGCTCAAATCTCACCTATTTTTAAAAGCCCTATTCAAGTCCATCTGCTCCCAGAAATAATTGTAGTAATTGCCTTTAACCAGGCTCTTCAATATATTAGGCACTGTGCTAATAAACTCATGACATGGGTTACCTAATCCTCATCTACCAGGTAGGTGCTATTATTATTTCAGTATATGAGATGAATGGACTGATACATAAGAGAGGTTGAGTAATTTATCCAAAGCTACATAATAAGTGGTGTAACTAGGATTTAAACCTAGGACTATCTTCATCCAAAAGTTTATGCTCTTAAGCAGTATCTAATACAGTCTCCCAAAGAACCTTATTTCTTGCACACACTGATCTCTTGAACTTAGGTAGCACTAATGATCAATATCATTCATTCACTGATCAATTCATTTAATAAATGTTCACTGAGAGCATCTGCCAGTTATTAATTGATTGTCTGTTGATTCTAATTCTCCTCTTCCCTCTCTGCTTTGTGATACTAGGGCTGAGGTTCTGCAAACTTTTTCTCTTTTTTCAGCTGGCCTCCTATTAGGTTTGATTAATGGAGAGTGCTAGGAGACTGGACAGCAAGATAAGAGGGGAAGGGACTTGCTGCTTCGTTTGCTTGCTTTTTCTGCCATCATCGCCTCAGCAATGGTCTTTCACCCTGGCATCAGCACTTTCTTTTTTCTTTTTTGAGACAGAGTTTACTCTTGTTGCCCAGGCTGGAGTGCAATGGCACGATCTCGGCTTACAGCAACCTCTACCTCCCTGGTTCAAGCGATTCTCCTGCCTCGGCCTCTGAAGTAGCTGGGATTACAGGCATGTGCCACCACACCTGGCTAATTTTGTATTTTTAGTAGAGACAGGGTTTCATCATGTTGGTCAGGCTGGTCTTGAACTCCTGACCTCAAGTGATCCACCCGCCTCAGCCTCTCAAAGTGCTGGGATTACAGGTGTGAGCCACCGTGCCTGGCCCAGCCAGCACTGTCTGAATCAGCCTTTTCATAACGCTGAGAGGTACCAACACCAGTTGGTAGCCCCTTTCCTTCAGAGTTCTTTTTGTTGTTGTTGTTTTCTTTTTTTAGACAGTCTTGCTCTGTTGCCCCCACTGGAGTGCAGTGGCAGGAACACAGCTTGCTGCAGCCTCTACCTTCTGGGCTCAAGTGATCCTCCCACCTCAGCCTCCCATGTGACTGGGCCCACAGGTGCCCACCACCGTGCCTGGCTAATTTTTAAATTTTTTGTAGATATAGGATCTCACTTTGTTGCTCAGGCGGGTCTCGAACTCCTGGGTTCAAGCTATCCTCCCTTCTCAGTCTCCCAAAGTGCTGGAATTACAGGCATGAGCCATTGCACCCAGCCCCATTCAGAGTTTTGAGTCTCAACTCTGCAAGGCCCCTCCTCCAATCTCAGCTTCTAATAACCCGAGCCTCTTTCGTTTGTTCCTCTAGTTCTGGAGCTTTTTTTTTTTTTTTTTTTTTTAAATGGAGTCTCGCTCTGTTGCCTAGGCTGGAGTGCCATGGCGATCTTGGCTCACTTTAATCTCCGCCTCACAGGTTCAAGTGATTCTCCTGCCACAGCCTCCCAAGTAGCTGGGATTACAGGCACCTGCTAATATGCCTGGCTAATTTGTGTATATTTAGTAGAGTCAGGGTTTCACCATATTGGCCAAGCTGGTCTCAAACTCCTGGCTTCAAGTGATCCACCCACCTTGGCCTCCCAAAGTACTAGGATTACAGGCGTGACCCACCGTGCCTGGCCTCGACATCTTTTCAAAAACACATTCTCTTTATTAAATTCACTTTGTTGAAATGCCTAGTATGGTTTCTATTTTACTGCCTGGACCCTGGCTAACACGGTATCTGGTATTATGAGTGGCCCCAGGAAACTAGCCTCTAATATAGGATCTTCTTTGATTTGGTAATGTCCTTGGCCTAAAACAGTATTGAATTCCTTGCTAATGGGAAATAGGATACTAGTAATCCATGACACATAGTGGCATCACTATTAATTAAATTATCACTTGTGGTTGAATGTGATACTGACACCTAGTAGCTGCTACACTTGACTGTCATGGCTGTAATGATAGTAATGGTGACAATGTGGGATGGAATGCCTACAAACCATAGTGGAGAGCTTACAGAAAGCAAATGACAAGCATAGGGCTTTAAACTATTAGCATCTTTTATAATCAGAGAAGCATCACGATCAAAGACAATGAGGCACATAAAGAGACAAGAAACTATTGACAAGAGAACTAAAAAGGCAATGGATGATTACAGGGCCAGGATCTGCCCAAGAAGGAAACCCGTTGCAATGAGTTCAGTATTTGGTGCTGCTTTTCCCCAGACAGAGGCACCTCTCAATTCCTCTCAATATAAAGGTAGTTAAATGTCAATTTTGCTATACGTTCCTGAGATACTGAAAAGAGGAGCCAAGCTTTCAACAGACTCAGGGAACTAAATGAGCAAAAGTTGCAGTTCAGGTCCCATACCAAGGAGGAGGTATATTTCTGGTTTCACTTTACTCGTGTGTTGTAGCCATTTGGGGTCTCGACCGGAAGCCTGGGGGATTACATTTTTGGGTTCTCTGATGTGTTATACAGATATTATATTTCATGTATTATCCAGTTTCATATGTTATCCAGATAGTTGGCCTAGTTTTTCTAGTTGTTCTCAAGTGGGAATGTTGGTCCAAATTTCTAGTGTACCATCAATAGAAAGAACTTTTTCACTTGTTTCATTTTATTTCTTTATTTGCTATGTAATAGGTTTTTTAAATGTGTTTGAATTTATCAAAATTTTAATTGCATTTTCTCCAGTGTTTGATTTACATTTAGGAATTTATTCCTTCACCTCCTTTATTCCTTGAGTCTTTGCTCAGCTGTCACTTCCCCACCCTTACCACCCCATTTAAAATTGCACTTCTCCCCTGGCACTGCCAATCTCCCTTTGCCTGCTCTTTTCCCCCCTCCCTGTTGTTAATGATGTTTATCATCTTCTCTAGTAGAATGAGAGCTCCATCGGGGAGGGGTTTGGGTTTGTTGTGTTTAATGATGTATCCTCAGGGCTTAGAACAATCTGGCATAGAGTAGATACTCAGTAATATTTGTTGAATGAATGAGTGAACTAATTGCCCAGATTAGGGAAAGATTTGGTGGGAGTAGATACTGAGTTTAGTACAGAACTTGCTGAGTTTCAGATGCAAGCAAGATGGTTGAGATGTTGTGAAAACAACTGAATGTTTGGGTCTGGGACTCAGGAAGATATAGACTTCCCCCATCTGCTCTCTAGTATCATGTCATACTCCAGTTGATTCTGAGCCCTTCGAGGACAAGGACTATATAGAAGTCATCTTTATGTCCCCATCGCTGACCACAACACTTGAACAGAGGTACAACTTGATAAATGGTTTAACTAAGTTCCATAAAGGCAGGGAGTGAATTTTTCTTGAACACTGCTGTATCCTCAGTGGCTTACACACTGCTTGCCTTATTAAACATTTGTAGAATGAGTGAATTTCCTCCAAAGGAGTAGTGGCCATTGTGAATGAGAAGGGTACTCCATAACTCCTGGCCCTACACAGAAACAGCAGCCTCCATTAAGTAGGTCATAGGAAAAGGAAATACCTCTCGGGAAGAGCCAGGGCTCAGTTAACATAGGCAGCCTCACTGTGGGAAGCTAAATGGCCCACTGATTAAAGGAGGGGCATGAGTCAGGTAACTTTGGTTTTAAATCCTGTATTGTTCCCTTAACCGTCTTGGGCAAAGCTTTAACTTCTCTTTGTTTCAGTTTTCCTATCTGTAATTTGGGGATATTAGTACTATACTTGAGACACTTTAGTAACTTTGTCAAAAACAAAGCAAGGTTTTAATATGACTTGATTTAGTGCGTCCATTCTGGTATCTATCTAAATGTTCTTAAGTCACTTGCTTAACAATGTTTTCTAGAAAGCTGAGAGAGATAAGAGATAGAGCAGGGCTATTTTATCTCTTAGGATAAAATAGGACCTACGATACAGCTTTTAAAGTGCTAAAAATATATGTAATACTTAAAAATATTGCTGGCTCTGAGTTATATAAAGAAAACAGAAAAATAAAAATAAATGCCTTATTAAATGTATCTAAACATAGCATTATGCTAACTGGCCTACTGTAAATAGATACACCTATTATATCACTACATATATATTGCATTTAATGTGGGATATAGGTGCATTTTGCTGAAGTAAGAGAACCCAAGACCAACTAAGATTTTTAAGATGGCTCTGAAGGTACTTGTCTAGTTAACTAGGTTGCAATTTTCCTCTTTATTTGCCTATTTCTAATTTTCTAGGCTTCCTCTGCTTTTCTCCAATCTCGGTTACTCCACCAAATAACATTCTGATTATCTCTGCATGCATACCCAAGTATGTATGTATTTTATCATTTCTAGAAATGAGAATTTTTCACATTTATCATCTCTAAAATTGTGATGCATCTTACAAATTGATGGAATATCTTATCAGAAGCATTTTTATCTTAGCATTTCATAAGATAATGCTGCAGCTTATGGTGGACAGTGTCTTAGATTTGATGGGATGTAAGATATCTGCGTGTGACGATATTAATTTCTTGAAACTGGCTAGGTGCCTTTTTCTTTCTTCCCATCTACCTTTGGCTTCGGTTTCTTAATAATATTTGTTTCATCTTTCTAGTTTAAAAATCATTCTGTTCTCTTTCCCCCTTTTTCTCCTTTCTTCTGCCTGCCTTCCTGTTTCCCTTTTTCATCTCCTCTATCCTCCTTCGGTCTCTTAAAGTCTGACCAAGTTCCCAGGGCCTTCACTGATCAGAGCTCTTTTTTTTTTAAAGGCCTTACAGCCTGATGGTGGTGCCACCCGACAAGGTGAATCCCGAGCACTACATCTTCTCTCCCTTTGGGATCTTGCACGTACATCCTGTGGAAGGTAGCGAGACGATGACACTGGGTACCTGGCACCATCACTGTGTTCTCTGGCAGCAGCTCCAGTTCATTCCATTCTTTAAATATTGCCTCTTACGCAAGTCCTTTACCTGGTAGGTAATGACAGATATGTGATTTGGTAGGAAATGGATGACAGCAACAGTATATTATCACTGACCTCTAATTTCTAGTTGGAAGAAGAATGTGAGATTGCAGGGGCTGCATCGACTCCGGAATTTCCTAGAGAATCATCTGCTCTTGGCTGTGCCCCACTTTGGAGCTGGGCTACTCCATATTAGTAGGTGAGATATTAAAAACACAACTTCATTGAGTTTTTAAAAATTAGTTTTACTAAAGGTAATAGTATGTTTGTTGTAGAAAATCTGACAGATACAAAAAAGCACAAAGAAAAAAAACCTTTAATCCTTCCAACCACTATGAACATTTTGTTGCATATCTTTCTAGTCTTTTTTCTATCACATATACAAAATGTGATCATACCTTACATACTGTTAAATAACCAGTTTTTTGTTTGACTATATATTCTGAAAAGATTATATTCTATTTCATGAATAGAATATATTCTCTATGGAGAATGTATGCAATATTCTCCAGGTAATTATATATCTTAAACCACTTGCTCTCACGTAATTATGTGTAATGTCAGATCTGGGGGTCTAATTCAGTTGTTTGAATCCAAACTCTCTGTTCCTTCCAAGATATTACTTGGATACTTTTTTTTTTTGGAAAAGGTTGGTTATTCCTATTTTCAGTATTTCCTTGCTTTCCCTTCACGACTCCTCAGCTACTCTTAGGTATATTCTGTGATAAGAGTTGCAAATTCAGATGCCTAAAGGGCCTAAGCAGGAAGTATTGAAGGAATGCAGTGGTTTAGGTGGAAGACAATAGGGAGCGTGGGAAGTGCAATCTGGAGACTGCATCTAAAGAGGATAGTCACTACTCAGTTCCAACTAATTGTTGCCATTTGGGAATATAGGTCCAGTGTGATCAGCCACCTTACATTTCAGGATTTCCTAGAAGTCCACATTTTGTTGTGAAATTTCTCACTCTTAACTCAAATTTCAACCCAATTTTAACCCAATTTTTTTTTTTTTAAACAGAGTTTCGCTCTTGTCACCCAGGCTGGAGTGCAATGGCGTGATTTCGGCTCACTGCAACCTCTGTCTCCTGGGTTCCAGCAATTCTCCTGCCTCAGCCTCCCAAGTAGCTGGGATTACAGGCATGCACCACCATGCCTGGCTAATTTTTTTTATTTTTAATAGAGGCAGGGTTTTGCCACGTTGGCCAGACTGGTCTTGAACTCCTGACCTCAGGTGATCCACCTGCCTCAACCTCCCAAAGTGCTGGGATTACAGGCATGAGCCACCACACCAGGCCTTCAAATTTTTATTAAAACACTGTATGCTAGCCAACTCTTAGTGACTCATTTTGAAAAACTTTTCCACTGAATTTAACCCAGTTTGCAACTTCTGCTCTAGGGGGTTTCATCCTCCAGTCTAGCCTAATCATCATAGTGTAAGTAAGAGCATAAGGGCTTGGGAGGCTGGACAAATCTTATTTAGACCTTGAGTACTAGCAAGGGACTTTAGTATTTGAGCCTCAGTTTCCTGATCTTAAAACTCAGATAAAGATTTCTACATTTAATTCTGTAATGAGAATTAAACAAGACTGTGAATACGAAGTGCCACATTCAGTATCTCTCAGTTGACACTGAATAAATGATGCCCATTGTGACCATCCTGTCTGATTGTTAGGAGTCTTTTATCTTTTTCAAGGATGTTTACAGATGTGGAGTTCTCTGGGGCTTGGGAGGTGTGGATAACAGGGTTGGGCTTCCTCAGGGATGGGCAGCCCATAGAGAACTTCCAGTTTCATCACATTTGATCCTAAAATTGACCTGTCCACCTAGACTTTGAGGACAAAGTTTAGTTTTCTCTATTCCAAGGAAGAAGACTCGGCTCTTAGAAGAGCCTTATGCTTTTCTAAGTCAGATCTTGGTACCTATTTGACCCTCTCTTCTAGCGGAGAGATCACTAGGTATAAGCACTTGCACATACCCCAAGCCTTTTCTCAGCTTGTATAGCTGAGAAAGCAGCTTTCTGGGCTTATACTCTTTCAGAGAACTCTCGAGAGGGAGCTGTCACTATTGGTCACTGCTGGTAATGTTACAAGCTCTATAACTATTTGTGCACTCTGAGGTAAGTTAGGCTGAGAAGAGGTCAAAGGTATCCAAGGAAGGATTGGGATGCCAGCTCTGACCAGCTTAGTCCTTGATTCTAGGCTTCTACAGGAGCTACACTCTGTGTCCTGGCTACCCCAGGAACTGGATCGGTGCTATGAGCTGCTGGACCTGCAGAAAGCTCTAGCCAAGGAGAAGCATAAGGCTCTACGACTGCTCCATCATTGCCTGAACCTCTGCACATCCATTCTTCGACTGGTAAGAGGCTCTAGTTTATCGTAGACCTTTTCTCCAAGTTGAGCTCCCCAGAGTTTCAGCCTCCTTTCATTAAGTTTCTCCTGGAATCCACTGTGAGACCTGGACTCTGCAGTTGAATCAGAGCCATTTTCCTGCCCAGCAACAGCAGTTTCTACTCTGGGATGGACGAATCAATAACAGGTGTGCAGAGGCTTAGACTCGACCTTTCCCTACTGGTTGATCTTGACCTAGGAGCAGGGAGGAGAAGGAATATATCAATGTATATTTTGTCTGTTGTTTATGCCGACCTTTGGGAATTAGGGAATTTGAGAATAGGAATCCTGTCTTTTATGCTGCTGAGCTTATCTTTGAACCTATCTTGAACCTTTGGAAGGCCACTGTGGTTAGTGGAAGGATGCAGTGATGCAATCCTTCCTACTTATGCGTATGTTGCATCTGCAATGCACACCCCCTGCCTAGAATTCTGGGAGGCCCTCCTGTATACTTGCCTCTTGCCCATGGCCTGTTATCATGGTTTGTTGTCAGGTGGGGCTGGATATTCACACAGGACTATGGCTAATTACCATGTATAGATAGTCCAGTTCTGAGAGAGGAGGCCCACCCAGATTTTGTGAAAATAGCTAATTAATGTGAAGGAGGTATACCTTGCCTGGCTTGAGCCAGGTTTTGGGTTCTACCTGTTGCTCTGAACTC